>NC_137462.1:47436366-47775608 GCF_964235325.1 Thermobia domestica
TATTGCGATTCACGCTAAAGCATTACTATTTAAAAGAACCATTGACGTGTTTAGGAGCGATAAGAACAGCGTATCTAGCTATGTTATCTCTGCTTGTTTAGCTTGTATCGACCTTGAAACAGCTATTAGTATTTTTCCTTGGGGATTTAAATTTCGACACTTGTGTGAACCAGTTCTTGATATAGCCTATGGGTTGATTACCCGCAGCAATTTAGACCTTATGCCTGTTAGATGAATTTATCACCGTTACATACAGACACAACACTTCGTCACACCTCATATTCAATTGAAAGTACAACACCTTCACTGGCCCTATATTTGACGAAACATTAAGAGGCAGACTACTAAATATTTTTTAAAAGCTAACAATTTTTCTTTTGCCAGTTTTTCGTAAGTGAAAAGAGATAATGAAATGTAAATTACGTAATAATAGTTAATATTATTCTACACCCGAAAATATGAATCTGAAGAATTTTCAGTGTTGTTATTCATAGAAATTAAAGTGTGACTATAATTTACAGTGTGACTAGAAATTACAGTGTGAACTACAAAAAATCTAGGTTATAGCAGCGACTAGAAAAATGAACTCAACAGCAATTTGTGACTTACCATGCTGCCTATGTTCCTTGTTTAACTACTTTTTAAATAATATTTGTATTTGAATTCTACTGTTTGTTAATATTTATTTATTCCGTACTCTTTATTACAAAATAAATACAAATATTAGTTAAGAAGTAATTAACAATTAACATAGACAGCAGAATAAGTTATCAATTACAGTTGAGTTCATTTTTCTAGCTGCTGCCATAAGCTAGATTTTTGTGTAATTCAAATTCTTGTCACAGTGTAGTTTCTATGGATGGCAACACTGGAAATTCTTCCGATTCGCATTTTCCGGTCACTGCAATAACAGAGATACTCTTCAGCATCGATTACAATTTTGTGCAGAGATTCCAAATATTTGGCAACCTTTTGGCCTACCTACAAGTAAGATTTGTTGTTCGTCTAAACACTATTATGACTACTAATGATCTTATATATTTTCAGATTTTAATTATCTTCCCTAAGCAAAAAATAAGGGTATAATTTGGCTCGCTGCATACACCCTTCTATATGTGCTTACCACACATCGACCTTATCATGTCGATATGTATTCGTTTTACTTCCGATACCATTTGCAGAAAATTGATGCGCAGTATAAACAATAAGACTTCACAAATTATGTGGTTGTCTTAGCTTAATAAACTAGTGTCTACTTTTTTTAGTTTATGATAGTAATATATACTTTCACCAATTAGATTTGTATAACAGCCCAATGTACATGTAAATGACCTGTTCATAATTCATATATATATGTTTGTGTGTTATGTATGCAGGTTTGTGTATGTTGTAATTACACACGCCAGAATATTGAACTTGAACGAGAAAGTGTAATGTAGTAGTGAAGCTAACTTGGTACTTATTGTGCTATTTAGTTGCCAATTAAATTGAAACATAAGAAAGAAAACTTTCATTAAATAAAATACATCGATTGCAAAATTTAATACATATGCATACTACTTAAACCGTCTTGGTATCGGACTTCTGCTTATGTCGTCGTTTAAGTTTGTTGTGGTTTACAATTTTAACAGGAAGGTAAGAAAAGAGGAAGAAGGTGAAGATAATAGAGTGTAAAAGAATTTCAGTAAATTCATACGGGGGATATGTTACTTCAGGAAAAGTAGGAGACAGTTCCGAAGTTATAGTAAGGGAAGGATATCACATGGTGTATGTGAAGATGGAAGGGGAGGGGAGAAAGAAGAAGTGAGAGAGAAGAAACAAAATCCAAAAATACTGAGGGCACTTCTTGTTCTGTTAAATTCCCAGGAATCGAGCTTGAACGGTTTAATGCAGACACAAGTCAACTCATATGGCCCTGATCTGGATCCAGGTAAGTTCACAAGTGGTAGTTACCCAAACCCAGCCAAGGGGTGAGAATGTTAGTCTGATCAAATTAGTTACAATTCCTGATTAAAAGTCAATTTTGTTACTTTATTGTATGCTACTCGACAATTGAAACCCTGTTTAAGTTAGTGGAGAAGAAAAAGTCAAATGTTTAGCTTATGCTCCGTGAATGGAGTTCTCGAAGTATCTAGTTTCCATAACTACCGTTGCAAATTTAGTTCTGCCGTTTATGCCCACTTCGTAGAGCCGTTTTTGAATTAACTAAGAACAGTGGCATTCATTACCTAGGTCATGGAGATAACGTAACCACATTTTTAAGCTACACTCATGTGCAACATTATTGTCGCATGTCTATAAATATGTTGTTGTAGGAAAATAATTTAATAACGAATTCGCCCGGTATTTCTTACAATGTTAGTATGTATGTAACCGGCAAAGACATTTATGTGACAAATTACATGTCAAAACAACAGTAAATAAGAGTGTCGTTATAAAGTGTCGTTGCACTCTTTGCTTTAAAAGTACGACAATTTCTAGATCATTCTTTACACTTGTTCAAAGGAAACTATTATCTTTATCGATGAAGATATCAAATCTGTTCTCGTAGTCTATAAACCTACGTGGTAATCAAATTGGGAGTTTAACGTTAAGTCCAATTTCATATTATCGCGAAATTAATCATATAAGTCAACATCTATTCTTAACTATTTGACGACACATAACAAAGTCAAGATTAATTATATAAATATTTCAGGCACGAAGAATCCTAAAGTCCCTATTCTGAGGAATACTTTAGGATGGAATCGTAGTAAACTGTAATCATGGGGTTTCTTACTACCAATCACTATTAATGAACGATCACTATACTTTTATTTTCGTAGGAATAACACTATCAGGATCTTTGGAGGTTTATGGTTCACAAAGGGACAAGGGATGGATGTGTTAACAAATTGGTTTCACAATGTTGGATGGATACACTAGGGGTTAAACTACATCTCGATAACCTGCTGAACTAAGACCCCAACATGCAGTTAGTGACGATTACACCACAGAGGTGTTAAGTACACATATGGGTATCATGACAACACAAAAGAGAAAAGTTACATTCAGGACAATGACGGTATACTCAAACAGGTTTTACTTATGTCTATCGACGACCCGAAATTATGGCAACCAAATTATGGCATTAATCGCCCAACCAGTAAGCGGGGCAATAATGAAACCCTTCATTCACATTGGAATGGCATACTTCAAATTCGTAATATACCTTCCCACAAAGAAGTACATTTATCATATATTTACATATCAATTCACATATACTTAATCATTTTATACAACTCATAGTTAATCATCCCGTACATTCATATTTTAGGCTGCCTAACTACACTACATGCACAAAAAAGGACTTGACAAATAACCAAACAAGATGAGTGACCACACTGAAATATATTCCTATTTAGATTATATTTCATTACCGAAGTTTCAGTCTGTAAAAACAACAAACATGTATATGCCTAAGGTAGTTGTAAACCGTGTAAGCATGATTATCAAGGAATACTATAATAAAAATATTGTTAAAACAACTTAATTACAGATTAGAGGGCCCACTAGTTACAGTCAGTGATATATTCATCTCTGTGTGATACTGAAAAGCTGAATGCAATAACGAAGGTTATAGGTGGGACCCGAAGTTTAAATACCGACACAACACGGTTAAAAAGTCTGAAAGCAATATCAAAATCGTTCTATAGTAAAGAAAAGATCATAATAATAATAATACGTCATTAACTAAACAATCGTTCACGGCTACGACTGGTCAAAGCTGACAACGGTAAACAATTAGTCCCTCGGGATATAACGAAAGTCTATAAGCGCATGGATTATAGCTCACAACGCTTTGTGAAAGAAAATCAGATCTTTAGATGCAAATCAATTACATAACATGATAATATTAGTGATCAAGTGAAATGGGGACAGGTTGCTAAAATAAAACAAGACTAAAAAAAATTAGGAAATAAGGTAGGAGGAAAAACTTACAAGGGAACCTTCCGAAAATGATAGTTGCAATGAAAGATGTTACCTATGCCAATTGAAAGAGCTGTAACAGAGATGAGCAATCCCAGAAAATTACCTGCCCATAGCAATAGGTTCAAGAAATATAAGGGGTGGAAGTTTGGGAAACAGCAAGGTTGGACAGGGGAAAAAAATGCAAATTCCGCAAAAAACGGGGACACGGCAAAATACAATGCTGAGAAGTGATGTATAGAAAGAGAGTTGCCACAATGGAAAACAAATGAAGGCCACCATTGTAGTTAACAGTGTTGCCAACTGCAATGAAAAGTACATGTTTTGCAAAGATAACTGAGTGCAATATTCAGTGTCAACCTGTCATGTAGAACATAAGATATGACGTGTATAATCAGTGGTACAATTTAATAAAAGAAAATAGTAAAACAGAAATACGAAAAATACGGAAAAGACGGATTTGGCTATAATATGCCACATTTCATCACTAACTGTGCATATTAGAATGAACAAAACAAGAAAGTACCAACTATGCAGGAAACCGACGTACCTAGAGTCGAAAAGAAAAACGAGTTCCAAAGTTGGCAGCACTGGCCATGAAAATCCAGACAAGTCTAATATAGTTAGGCCACTCGCTTCACAAAAAGAAAATTCCGGCAACAGGCATCACTCGGAATGTATGAATACTGGAGTTATAGAGGCAATGTCAAATCGGGGAACATGAAATGGTTCGGTTGAGCCAACAACCGATAATAGAAGTAGTGAACATTATGTCATGGTTGGGTCGTATGTGGGAATATGCAGGGTGTCCCACTAAACTTTGTGACCTGAAAGGTTTGCAAAACGAACAAAAATGTGACGAATCCAGTTGTGCAGGAATGTACCAATGTCAGGTTGTGATAGAAGTCTGTGAGAAGCAAGTGCCCCCAGGATCCCCATCATAACGGCCCAGGAGCCAACTTCAAACTTTCAAATGGCAACAGGGACCGAGTGGTACTTCTTTCGACAGATCATGGAATGTGCAACAACACCTATAGAAAACATTTGCTATATGAAGCATGGTTTCCAAAGTGGCTGCCAAAAATATATGTTTTGTCTTAACATGGCATCGAACATTGTGATCTCAAATTGATGCTAAGCGATGGAGATGTTGCAAATTCAATTGCACAGGAATGTACTCAGGTCGAGGGCCAAGAAAACTTTGTAAAAAGCAAGTCCCCCAGGGCCCCCATCATAAGCCTCGAGGGGTCAACCGCAATATTTCAAATGGGAACAGGGTGCGGATGATATTTCTTTGCATAAATGCAACACCGCCTATAAGAAACATTTGCTATATGAAGCACGGGCTTCAAGATGGCCGCCAAAAATGCACGGTGTTCTTAACACCAAGCAGATATTTTTCGCAGCCATTTTGAAATTCCACATAGTAAATATTTCTGATATGCGTTGTTTCATATTCCAAAATTTATCGAAAGAAATATGATTCGACCGCTGGTGCCATTTGAAAGTTTGAGGTTGGCCCCTAGGACTATGATGGGGAACTTGGGGGCACTTGCGTCTCACAGAAGTTTGTCGCTCCCTGACATTGGTACATTGCTTCATGTTTTTTTTTGTCTGTGTGTGTTCGGAATAACGTGTGATGCGATGTATTTCGTCACGGTTTATTTCACGTTTTCTTCACTTATAAGCCTCAAAGAAAACATTGCGGCATGCATTCTCCCGAGTACGAGAGACTGTGCTGCTGACGATCCTTAACACTTCTGGCATAGCGCCAAAACATCTCATGTTCACTGCTATCAAAGTTTAACATTTGCCTACTTTGAACCAATGTAGTCAGAGCATTAAGTCATAAAGTCAGAGTATATCTCAAAATTCGGTTGGTGGCATGTCTGTGAATTTCACGCTGTATGGAATACTCTATACACCCGTTGAACATTAATGAAATATGCTTTTTTGGATTGCGCATGCGTGACTTCCTTTATACTGATAAGGACCACCATCCACAGTTTCTCGAATTCGAAATAATGCCTCTTGAAATTTGCATTTTCGCGATTTTGAACAGCCCTAGCTCTGAAACTATGCACTTTTCCCCACAGTTCTATATGAACTTTTTATCTTATTTTGAAATGGAAGAAAAAGTTCTAATAAACATTCGTCGAAAAATTCTCCTTTCAGAGTGATGAACCGCCAAAAATTCGAAAAATCGCGTTTCGAAATGCCCTCCCTCAGAAACAATAGGACCTATCTCAAGCGGTTTAAGGAATTACACAGGAACTAGTATGCGATCTATCTAAATATCAATGTTTTCCCATCCTCCGTTATCGGTTATACGAACGCGCCATTAGTGCTTAAAGGAGTATCCCTGTACCTTGAGTTCCTTTTTACAGTTCATTTCGCCGATAACGGACCATGGTAGAACATAGATATTTAGATAGAGCGCTTACTAGATCCTATGTAATTCCTTAAACCGCTTGGGATAGGTCCTATAATTTCTGAGGCAAGGCGTTTGGAAACATGGTTTTTCGAATTTTTCGCCGGTTCATAACTCTGTTCGACCTATGTTGTACAAATTCGTTGTACAAAAGCAGAAGGGTGATTCCTGAGAGTAAAACAAACAGAAAAGCTCTAATAAACATAGGGCGAAAACTGCGTCGTTTACCTGTTATTGGCTGCCGAAAGCGTGGGAAAACGAACTTTAGATATTTCACTAACTATTGAGTGTAGACGTGATGCGGCATGATATCGTCAAATGATCCTAATCTGCTCTATCGAAATGTGGAGCTTTCAGATTCTGCAGTGGCGGCACAATGGATTCCCCAAAGGCCGTCAGGGATTCCCAGACATTTTATGACGTAAATTGATTGGACAAGAGCATGTAAAAGACGCCTCATTGAATATAAATAATACTACGTGGCAGATCAGTATTCATACACGCAGATTAAAAAATGGCGGATGAGGTAATAATCACTGTGCTTGGTTGCATATTCCCTCAAGAAGTACTAGTAAAAACGTTGTACAATAATTCACTGGAAACGTCACGTGGCTGCAATGTGAAAAATCGTACAACACAAGCTGATAGGTAACAGAAGATAAAGAAATTCCGATTGCTGATCCGCTCATATTAATGATATCGCAAAGCTTTTGAAAACGCTTTCAATTTTACTATTACTAGGAATTGAACAAGAACCATTATTAAAAAGAAATAAAACATTCACAACAACAACAACAACAATAATAATAATAATAATAATAATAATAATAATAATAATAATAATAATAATAATAATAATAATAATAATAATAATAATACACATAACAGTTTGAGCACATCTGTTTTGATCAGTATATCACATAAATGCGACTACAATACGTTCTTTCTTTTTCAATTAATGATCTAAACTGACTGACGTGAAACAAAACATTCATTCCACGTGCGATATTTGTTGTAACAGAGGCTGATGTTTCTTGTCCCAAATCGTATAACGGGACTGCATACCGAAGAGAATTGTAGGGAACAAAGTGCAGAGAAGAGTCTTTCTTAAAATTAAAAGAGGATATTTGTCAGAACTGTCACTACAAAACATATTCAAAGTTTCGATCCGTCACTTCAATGCAAAGGTTAAGCAGCGGTGAAGGGACCGGGGGACGCGCTGATACACTCCTGGCGTTTCCCTAATGCTCCAGGCAGCACCAAAAATTCGAGAAAGGAATTCCTAGTCTGATTGTACAGGCGTCGTATATACTAGTTGTTTCATATGGCTAGAGAAAAAGAAATAAAGGGGTTAATATCTGATGAGCGAGTTGGCTAAGACACTGCTCCGATCTACGCCGATCCATTTGTTCGGAAAGAATGCGTTGAAAAAATTTCGCATCTCCGCAGCGAAATGTGCTTTAGCACCGTCGTGATAAAAAAAAGCATGTTTCGACGAACAGCCAGTATCACAAACCCTAATAGTTTAGGCAGAACCTCTTTCGAAAATATGCGATACTCCCACCTGGTCACACCTTGTGGTAGTCGATACGGTCCGGTAAGATAATTATGAACGATTCCTGCCCTAACATTCACAGAATACCGTTTCTGGTGGGCAAGAGTTGACGTTCCGTGTGGGTTTGTCTCAGATCACAAATTGTGAGTATTGAACATTCCATCACGGGAAACGTAGCTTCATCTGCGAAGAGAACACGAGACATGAAGCGAGGTGTATTAGCATGCCGTTCGCGTAGCTACTGGTGAAACTGATTAACGTGGAATGCGAATCACATGACCTCCCGCCGGAAATCGAATCCGGATCTTTCTTGCAAAAATCGCATACGCTAACGTCGCTTAGCACCAAAGGGGTTGGAAAAGATACTAATGAGATTGAGAGTCGAATATGTACATTACGAATCACAAATAAACTAAGCGACATTAGTATTAGTAACAGATCATCAATAAAAGCGATATAATGTCATTAATATGAGCACATCAGTAATCGGAATTTCTTTATCTTCTGTTACCTATCGGCTTGTGTTGTACGTATTTTTATATTGTAGCCACGTAACGTCTCCAGTAAATTCTTGTACAACGTTTTTACTAGTGCTTTTTGAGGAGGTATGCAACCATGCACAGCGATTATTACCTCATCTGCCATCTTTTAATCTGCGTGTGTGAATGCTGGTCTGCCACGTAGGATTATTTCTAATCAATGGGGCATCTTTTACGTACTCTTATCCACTCAATTTACGTTATAAAACGTTCGTTAATCGCTAACGTCCTTTGGGGAATCCCTTGCGCCGCCACTGTACAAATTTGAAAACTGAAAATTTGCATAGAGCTGGTTAGGATCCTTTGACGATATCATGCCACATCACGTCTGCGCTTGGTAGTTAGTGAAATATTTAAGTCTAAAGTTCGTTTTCCCACTCTTTTCGGCAGCCTATAACATGTAAATGACGCAGTTTTCGCCCTACGTTTATTAGAACTTCTTTTGGTTGTTTTACTTTTAGAAATCACCCCTCTGCTTTTGTACAACGAATTTAGTGCCACACTATATATATATATATATATATATATAGATAGATAGATAGATGTTCAAAAAAAATTAAGTGCCATAACAGGTACCAAAAGATAAACAATATGTTTCTGAACACCTCCGTACAGACAAAACAAAAATATGTATTAACTACATCCGCATCTTATCAGCAGATACAGCAAGTACCCTTGATTTATTATGTAATCGGTATGTATTCTGTCTATTCTAGCTGAGTTCAAAAGGACTTGATAAACAAGATATTGACAAGAGAGATCATAAAACTGGGCTCGGAGGTTCATTAATTTCAATTCAACTTTAAAATTATTACTTTGACTTTTTATACATTGCTTTGACATTCAATGTATTTTCATACAAATAAGATCGGATAATTTGGAAACGGAAAATTTCAGAAAATTTTCCGGATAATTTTGCGATTCATAAAAACATACTCCACTTATTTCTACATCGTTGTTTAGCCGTGATATGAGGTGGAAAATTTTTGTCTATATTTTTCCGCAAAATTTTCCATTCTTAAGAAATATCAGTGATAAAGTAACAATTCCTTAGTATTCATAAAGTTGATTGAATTAATGTGTAGAAATGTTAAAAAGTGAAAGATCGTTTAAAGAATCTAAAAATGTTCATGGCTCAGACAATTTTCAGTACTATGTAGAAACAAGTTAAACAATTTTTCATGAATCGAATGAATAGAAGAAGTATGTTTTTATGAATCGGAAAACATTCATGACTTGTAATAAATTGAAGTTTTAAATAATAGAATGGGATATTTGTACTCTACGAAATAGATGTATGTTCTCTGCACTTCGCATACACACACACACAGACACACACACCACACACACACAGAGAGAGAGAGAGAGAGAGAGAGAGAGAGAGAGGAGTTGAGTTGATTTTGAGTTTAACGTCCTTTTCAGCAGCGACACTATATAAAATGGGACCAACTGATTAACGTGGAATCCGAAGTACATGAGCTCCCGATGAGAATCGAACCCAGGTTTTCCATGCCAAAGGCGCGTATGCTAACCACTTAGCAACAAAGGATCTTGCAGAGGAAGAGAGAGAGAGAGAGAGGGAAACAGTGTAAAATTTTACTTCCCAACTTGAAATATTAGAAAATTTTCCGGTTCCCGAAAGCTAATTGGAAAATTATAATTTGTTGCTGACTACCTTTCCTGTACAGAAATTCAATTTTTTAGCTCTATGTCCAGTTAAATATAGTGGAAAATTTTCCACCTAACCTCACTATACATAATATTCAAAATTGTTCGGCCTATAAAAAGTTTTTTCCTCTTGTTTCTACATCGTGATGAAAATTTTCCGATCTATGAAAATTCCTTTCACTTGTTTCTACAGAGCAATAATACTTCCCGATTCACAAAAAAAGTTTTTTTAACTTTTTTTTTGAAAATGATGAAAACCATCCGACTCATACAAAGTTATTCAATTTTTCCATATAAGACAAAATATTTCGATTCATGAAAAATTTTTTAACTTGTTCCTACATAATACTGAAAATTGTCTGAGCTATGAAAATGTTCAGATTCTTTAAACGATCTTTCACTTTTTAACATTCATATACATGAATTTAATCAATTTCATGATTGCTGATGAATTGTTACTTGATTACTGATATCTTTTACAACGGAAAATTGTCCGGAAAAATATAGCGGAAAATTTTCAGGAATGGAAAATTTTCCGCGGATTGTTTTCCACCTCACATCACTACACACATGTAAATGCTGACTACCTCAACACCCAGGAGTTCTCATTTTTAACATGAAGCGCTCATAGCAATATTGTAATAAGACTTCTAAGAACTTCTTTTTACATGAGTCTGTTCTTTCTCTGTCTATATAATTATTTTCCAAATCGTTACAGAACAGATTTGCATGTTCGTCCGGAGGCTCTTACGAGGAAGTTGTACCTCTCCCAGGACCAAGTGGTGTCAATACGTTATTGTAAGTAATGCAAATATTATAAAAATATAGTGATGGTGATACAACTCCGGCATAGCCAATCCCAAGCCCCTGTGTTAAAAAGTTGTTCTGGCCATCCGAAAGTTAAATTCACTAACAGAGTAGAGTGGATTTTTTTGGTGAATAACTAAGGTCTCCAATGAAAGCACCTGATAGAAAATAATATGGTCGCTGTAGCAAATAATAGAGGATCTACAGATTGTGATCAGAAAAAATGCAAACACCTGAACGAAATTGCAACTTACCAGATTAATATGGTGTCGGGCCACCTTTCGCCTTCAGAACAGCCTTGATGCGACGTGGGATGGAGCCATAGAGGTCGTGAATGGTAGCAAGTGGAATTTTTCATCATTTCTCGTGCAGGGCATCGGCCAGTTCTGTGAGAGAGGGTGGAGGTGGAAATCGTCGCCGGATTCTTGTTTCCAAGACGGACCACAGATTTTCAATTATGTTGAGATCTGGGGATTGGGCGGGCCAGGGGAGGTGTTGAACTTCATCCCGATGTTCCTAAAACGTTGCAACAACGCCAGCTGTGTGAATGGGTGCATTATCATCCTGGAAGATGGCGTCATTGTCCGGGAACAACATCCGGACCATAGGATGCAAGTGGTCTCCTAAAATCACGACATATTCCTTGGCAGTGTTACGTCCGCTAAGTGTGACCACAGGACCCAATGAAAACCATGATATAGCGGCGCACAGCATCACCGAGCAGTCGCCATGTTTCACAGTTGGGCAGAGACACTGCAGATCATAAGCTTCTTTGGGCGTTCTCCACACATAAACACGGCCCGTAGTTGGGAATAGGGTGAAGGATGACTCATCCGACCATATCACACGTTTCCAGTCCTCAACGATTCAAGTTGCATGGGAATGGCACCATTCGGGGCGTGCAAAAGCGTTATGGTCCCTGATGAGCGGTTTGGCCCGTGCAACACGACCCCGTAAGTTCATGTCATGTAATTCGCGGCGGACTGTAATTGTCGAAACAGGGTAGGGGATGTGTTGATTGAGTTCCTCCGTCACTTGCTCCGCAGTGGCACGACGGTTCTGCGTGATAATGCGCTTTAATACCCGGCGTGACCTGTCACTCATGATTTTCTTCCGCCTACTGTTCCGCTTCCCCGATGTGGTTTTTTCGTGTGTTATGTAGGCCGTCATCACCTTCAACACTGTCCCACGCGACACACCTAACACAGTAGCCACTACCGTTACACTCACTCCACATAACCGCGTACCAACAATTTGCCCTCTTTGAAAATCTGAGAGGTCTCCCATTTTACACTACCTTCGTCTACTGCAGCCACTGGACACTGCTATTCCACTGCGCCTGACGTAGTATGGAGACCGACCTAACACACCACCACCAACGGTCCGGCGCTGCGGGCGCCACGACACCGCTGCCAACCCATCTGACGTGTTGCCAGCTACAGGTGTTTCCATTTTTCTAATCACCATCTGTATCTTCGGAGGTTATCTCACGTAACAAGTATAGGTAAGAAAGTGATACATTAAAGTACTAAGCTGGTTCTAGTTACATTTAAAGAAAGATAATTAGTTACCTGTTTCGTTGATATTAAAAGTTACCGGAATCTTTGTAATGAAAAGGTGTTGACATTCAGTATGTATTCCGATAATTACATACACCTATATATGTATTAGTATTCATTTACTCTATCACGAAAGTTAACAAGACATATTAAGCGATCTGATAACATGACGGAATCGCATATCACGGCACTATGCCACCTGGTACTTTATAGTTGCTAATAGAGGTTTGCAGTTACAATTGGTGCCGAGTGATCAAGCAATAGTACACAATAGGAAGCATTTCAATTATTATATGCAAAACTGGAAATTGTTCAGTTAACAACAGGTGAATTAAAACCAAACAAATCATTTATATGTCTAATCTCTTTATAATGTAATAATGGTTTTATTAATTTTAAAGTGGTTTTTATTTATTTTACACATATTTTTGAATATTAAAGGCATCTGAGGCCTTAAGCCTATCACCTATGAGATATAATATTTTGCGCTGAGCCCGTTATCAAATGAAGGGGGAAGGAAGCGCCTTGGAATCTGTATATTCGGTATCGACGTGGCGTGGCGTGGTGTGAATGAGCAATACCCAGAAAAAAGCTCAGTCTAGGTAGCTGGTCTCAAAAAGCTCTTACAAATTTTGGATCGAATATTCGTACAATTTCAAAGTCGCCACAGGGCTGCCACAAGACATATGTGTTTTCAAATATAAATAATTCATATTTCCGTATTCTTCAGTTACATAATTCACTTCACTTACCCGCCGCTGACAGAATGCTATTGATCATTTTAGATCATAATCAACATATACTTACAAAAGCACATTTTTATAAGATGGGTACTTTAGGGATAGTGAACGATAAGTTAAAATAAGCTTTTGTTGAACAACCGTTTTTGCACATAGTCTTGAAACAATGAAAGGAAATTTTACAGGAACTGTGAAAGATACAAGTAGTATTAAGGGTCTACATAACACATAAATCAAAAAAGGAGACTTCAGAGAAAATACTGGTGTTTGTGTGAAGCAAAATGTATGGATGGCAGTGGCTCAATAGATTGTCTCCCATGATGACGTAAAAATGAACAGTACTCAGATACGATTATGTGCCAATTATAATTCAACAATTAATAAAGTTTTAGAAATAGTAGTTTACTCTAAACCTAGCTGGGGGCATTTTAAGTCAACTACACAGATTCACAATATTTCAGTCTTGCACTTGCCTATTGCGTACCGACAGATGTAGGTTGATAAAAAGTCAAAAATATTCACAGTAAAACTCCACAGAGTCTATAAGAAAATGATGGTTTACTTTTTGGATTAACATGCAACCCCATATTTTTTAAAGAAATGTCGAAAGTGTTCGAGAGATATATCAAAGGTGGATGGATTTTTGGATGATATATTAGTTGTATTCAGGAACAAAACTGATTGCATGGAAAGAATTAGACACGTTCGACAATAAATACAAGAATGTAATGATGAGGTGAGCAGGTATAAATATCACATGTCAAGAAGCATGTTGAGCTATTTTTAAATGCTTTGCACCAAACGATGTCACCAAATTAAAAGCTTGTCTGGGAATGTTGAATTTTTCAGAAGAGTATACCACACATTTCAATAGATTTACTCCACCTCAATAAATTATTAAGTAAGAGATAAAGGAAGAAGTGGTGTTATAAACACAACAAACAGTTCTTATTGTAAAATGAAGCGAAGTACCGAGCGAAGGATCTCAAGTAGTAGAGTAGTGCGTTGGATTAGCACCGGGAGGTCGTGGGCTCGATTCCGGTTGCCGACCATCCTGACAAGGGTTTTGCTTAGTCCTAGCAGCCAAATGCGCCCTTGTACCTACTAAACAGACCGTTGCCGATACCTACTCAATTCTTTTCTGTTGTAATTGTTGTTGTAGATAGCCAGTATAAAATGGTCTCTGAGCTGTATCTGGTGATTGTTAAATAAATAATAAAAATAAAATAAAATGAATGGTACAATTCGTGCGCTCTTATTGCCGATGTGTTCCTTTCAGAGGGTAAATTGTAAACGAAGGCGTAGGCCTCAGCCAAATTAATGGAGGTGGGAGAAACAATATTCTTAATTTGAAACAGAAAGGCTAGATATCATATTATTTTGTACTTAGTAAATTCCATAAATATGTTTTATGCCTAACCTTCGAAAATCATATTGATTCATTACCAGTCAAACTGATTTTCCGATAAAAAAACGAAATACCAACATTATCATAACATTGTCTACTCAGATGTACTTTGACGTTAATGGACTCCATAAAATAGACAAAGCATGTTGAGGTACCGGGTTGCGTATTCATCTTACCAGTACTTCACCTCATTGCAGATTAGAAAGTATGCAACAACTATGTAAGTCTGATTATGATAGATCCATTATTACACCAGTGATCACCAGAGAGTTATCTAAAGATACATTGTAACAATTTATCATATAGACATTGTAGGGTCGGCCAGCTCTAATTCTTTACCTGCTAGGAAATAAATAAATTAACAGATTCCTATAAGCGAGCTATGAATTTTACTCAAACCTTGATGCCTATTCAGAAATTCGAAATTAATCATACTCAAACCATTAATAACAAATATCTTAATTTTACGGTTCGAAGTTCTTTTGTATAATTGTACAGGAGAACTTAACGAATCCCGCCTTTCAGGATCCATTTCATTTAACGACAACGCTTCTAAATATTGCAGTAGCCAGAAAAGAAAGAAAAAGGGAAAGGAAAGTTGTTCAAAAATGTACTAATCAATATTGACTTATTTGTTGAACAGATTAAAACACCGAAATACAAGGACGCATATGAGCTAGCTATTATATATGCATCAAATATCTATAACATATTGAATATTAAGGCTAATATAATTAATGATTACTTATGGTGTACACAGTGTATATAGGTACGAATAATAATTATTGCAGTGTAGAAATGAACGAACTGTGGCAATATAAGTTATAGAGTTAATAAATACTCCTAGAGATAGATTTATTTAGTGGATGCACCTTTCGATAATAAAGATAATTAAAGAAGAAAACGATAAATACTATTTTTAGGTATGCTTTGACTTATTTTTTTTAAAAAAATTAGAACATTATATTACAATCTTCATATATAAAAACTGCACTGTAGCTAATATAAATGTTGGTACTTGTCTGTTAGTAATGCAAACTGACGTGTTGTTATACAACAAAATATATCACCAACCCTACATTGGCTGTATTCAGCTACATTACGTGCACGCAATAAGAGAATATTTCACAGCATTCTTCTCTTCACCGGGCAATGTATCCCACTATTATACTTTACATAACTTAATTTTTAAAACATTAAATGATTCAACCTAGAAAGGGTGTTCAAATTGATTAATTTCCTCTAGGTCAAATTTGTTGTTGACTGTCAAAATTCGTAGCAGAGTTGACTAATTAAATAATTGATTTGTATAGATAAACAAGAAAATGAAATAAAATAATTGGTGTGAATAAATATACAAGAAAATCACATAAAATACATTAATTTCTTTTCTAAATTTCCAGAAGTTCCAGAGCAAACTCACGGAATGAAGCAGCATCAACTAGTAGACAGAACGGGAATAGCAGAAAATTTAAGTGTGGAACCTGCGGAAAAGAGTTGTCAAATCGTAGTAATCTGAAGCGACATGAAGAGACACACAAGAATCGCAGAGTAGAGGTGAGGAAAATATATCGTTGTTCGAAATGTTTGAAAGTCTTCGCCTCTAAGCAGAATAAAATGCGTCACGAACGAGACACATGTAACATACCAGTAAAGTCTTACATCAAGATAGTTCTTAAGAATCACGAAAATGGGTGCAGAGGACCCTATAATAATAATAAACGATTTAAATATTTTACTTGCATAATACTCGTATTAAAAATAATTTTCAAATTTATAATTGTTCACACTATCATAAATTATACAAATTATCTTATATCTGAATTCAATGTACGCTCCTGTCTAAATTGATAAGTTAATAATAAACACTGTAGAAAAGAAATATGCATAGTTTACTAATTCAAGATAAGTTACAAATTTGTAACTGTTTATTCAGTTTAGACACCTTTAAAACACAGCAAAATTAAGAGCCCGACATTTTGTCGGTAGTTGAATTTATTGTTACTTTTGAGTCTCTTTGGTAATTATTCACTTCTTTAGGACTGAGCAATAGATAAAGGATGTTCCAACTTATTCATCTTTAATAATCCCTTTAAATTAATAATCAAATAACCAAGTAATGTAGCAAGTGATTAATAGGACCTAATCAATCCAACTATTAATGACAATGTTTTCGCAGTATCTCAACAGTTCAAGTAAATAATTCGAAAAGTTATCTTCTGAATGTTTATCTAATGTGATTTTACCTTGATTATGTTACAGAACTAACAAGAAAAATATCAAGTGATCACTACATTTAGGCCTTTAAGTACTGTATTCATTAGAGGTAATTGCGTTTTATCTGGTGATGTATGAAATGTGATATATGAAAAGGCGGTAGAAATTACTCTTACACTCTTTTAATTTTGTCAACACGTGTAGAAATAGACACTTCTATGTTTGTCTCCCCTAACTACTAGTTTATTTTCTTATCTTCGTATGAGGAAGTTGTGGCGAAGTGTCACATGTTTTTGAGCTTCGTGTCAGTAACATCGTGTCTCTTTCGCTGCCCCTTTGTGTAGTAACAAAACACAAGTCATGAAATAAGTTTGTGTAATGTGTTAACATCGTAGTGTGATAATTCAGTTTCTCCTTAATGTTTTAAATCTAAATATTTTGTTACTTCGAAGTTATTTTTGTGTTCGTTGTACGACAAAAATTCAGAATGAGTTGCTTACGTGAGAATACCTTACGTATCAATTTTGGTCAAGTAAGTCACACGCCTATTTCAACTTTTATGCATGAATGAATACGAAACACACTAAAATTAACCTTTAATCAAATACACAATATAGAAATAGATGTCATAAGGAAACAACTGTATATTAATTTAGTTAAGAAGGTGTTGTGTGTAAGAATTCTTTTTTCAACTAATGGTGAAGTCAAATACACCGATAGTGACAGGGGACATTTACTTCTTATTGGTCTGTCTGACAACAGTATTACAGTCGTTAAAGTGACTTTGTGCTCCATGGAACTTAGTAATCTCCGGTCAATACGTGTTTTTAACCTCATTATGGTAAAATGCAGTCAATCCTAGACGAACAGTATTATGCGGAACATGTATATGTCACCCGTACTGGAGGTAAGTTAATTAAAATGAAGATTATACAAAATATTCCATCATTTATTACCGTGTGTGGTTTGGGCCTATTTTTTAGTTACTCAGGTGAAATCCAAAGTTGCGCGTTGTGCAGTTCAGAGGAGCTTGTTGTTCAAGAGTGCACCTGCAAAAAGGTCCGCAATTCAAAGTTCATTTGCAAGTTCGAAGTTCTTATCGGCCACCGCTTCGTGTACCTCATAATCTTCCACATGAGAAAGACTTTGCATACTGATAACTACACGGAGGTTTCTCTGCTTACTTTTGCTAACCCTGGTATTTCTTCAAGTCATGACCTTCCAGCAATTGAAAAAACTTATGATACCGTCATTCGCCCCGACCCACCTATCGAAGGAGTTCATCCTTCGGAACGGGAAGTTCTTGCCCTTCTGGAAACTACTGCAGTACCTCCATCTAATCCTGGTCCAAAGGCCCAGTAAATTCTCCAGAAAGGACAACTAGCTCAGTTAGGTGACCAAAAGTCAGTTAAGGATTTAAAAGTTGATCCTAGTGCTCCTGTGGATCACGGTAATCATTCTGACGTGTGCTTGGTAACCAGTCTGACGTGTACTTGGTAACAGATTCAAACATCACTCTTGACAGGAATGTGCAATCACTTCACAGTGACTCCACCAGTGAATCTGATCTGAGTGCCCCTGTATATGAAAAATGTAAACTTTCCAAATGAAAGACTGTTACTGGAGTTTCAAAAACTTCTACAGGAGGCCGTACTTCAGGATATTACACTAATTTCAGGTGCACGAACCCAAGCCACCTTGAAAAGGTTGAAAGCTTGTACCTCCATTGGGGACAACTTATAATTATCTTCCTTGTATTATTATTGTCTTATTTTCATACATTTATGCAGTGAGTACCATTTCCCTTAAATCTATTTTCGTTATCTTTATGCATAGTTTTAGTTTTGCCACCATTAACCTAAACTGACTTACCTCTCCTCTTGAAAAAGAAGCATTAAAAGATTTTATTTATAAAGCAGTTATTGATGTGTTCCCTCAAGAAGTGGCCCTTCCAGAGGAAGGTTATCTCTGAAATTATACATGTTATTCTCGTTTTACTGAGAATGGGCAAGGTACAGCTATCATCTATCGTAATGGTCTAGAGTTTAAGGCAGTTAATGATCACCCAAATGAACGTATCTCCGTTCGGATGTTTCAACACATCAAATTATATAATCTTTATATCCTGTCTGGTTGTCACAAAAAGCGAGAGAGGCATGGTTTCTTGAACACTGATCTTGCATAGGGTTTATTTAATGGTATCAACCCTTGTATATTAGCTGAAGATTATAACTCAGTTTTACAGCCTATTGACCAGACTCCAAACTTTAATTTTTTCCTGAGCACAAGCAAATAATAGTCACATATAATCTAGTTGATGTGTGGCGTCACTTTCCACCCACTGACCCTGGTGATTCATTTCATATGTGCCAATCCTCTAGACGTTTGGACTGTCTTTACATAAGTCGCTCACATAATTTGCTTACACAAATACGAGACGTTGCGCTCGAACCTGTCTGTTTTAGCGATCACTATGTTCTTATTGTGAGAATAATCCTACCAGTGTCAATATTTTTGAGAAGTAATCCCCTTTAGTATTTTAATCCTTCTATACTTATGACACAGAGTATGAGCATTTAATATGAAAGGAATGGCGGATCTTATTTCCGTTACTATCACACTATCAGGGCAAACTTATGTATTTTTGAGACAAACGAACTAATCGGTGATTTCAATCAATAAGTAAGTAATTTAGACATACAATAAGTAATTCAGACATGTATTAAAACGAACCAGACATACAATACTCAATACAACTATTACTCGAGCCTACTTAAAGAAAACATGCAAGAACAATTGCGAAGCAGTCTAGTCAGGCCTCAAATACATAAAATGAAACTAATTGTCATTACAACGAATTCGTGGTATTTTGGTCCGAAACAAATTTGTCCCGGAACGAAGCTACCATTATACAAATTCAAAAAGAACAACTCAGATGCAAAAATTATTTGATTTCTTGGATTAAGGGCGAGGATGCCCAAAGTTATGAAGGTTTGCAGGTAATTCTCTGACTTGTTCAGTATTATAAAAACCTGTATTCAACATCTCAGGTAACGAATGTGGATGAATCTGTTTTAGACCTCCAATCCTAAATGTAAATGCTCAAGAGTATCTAAACAATCCCTTTACAATCAATGAAGGTGAGATCTCCATTAGATTAGGAAAACGTGGCAAATCAACTGGAATAGACTCTCTTCCATTAGAATTATCTCTTAGTTCCATTGATAATGACCCGTCTTCCATTACGGATCTCTTCAATGGATATCGAAAATGTTTTACATTAGCAGAATCTCTCTCTACGAATGTTACTGTCTTAATCCCTAGAAAGCCTAACCCTAAGTCCATTACAAATATGTACAGACTTAAAAATCTTAAGCTGATGTGTAGCTCGTCGTTTGCACAATTATGTAGGGAGTTAATTAGTCCCTGTCAATACGGTCATGGACGCCATACTTTAATTTATGGAACTTCAGCTAACGTAAGAGATTTTATAGCCTATCATGAGACTGTGCGGTTAAACTACACTCATTTACATCACAATTTACCGCGCTTCTTATTTCAATACTTCTATGTGAGCAGTATTTACACCCTCGACGATATTCAGAGTCTTTTAGCCACGTATCAAAGTATTTCAAGCGCAAGATTAAATACTCGAAAAACAAAGTTGCTCTGTAGTCATCCCAAATACCAGGATCTATACAGTGCATAATCCACTGTGGTTAATTCAGTCAAAATCCTGAGTATTGAATGGTTCAATAACATCAAACAATCCATTACTTTCAATTATGATATAGTAGCACACAACACACGAGTCTTTCTAATAGGACATAAACCTCCCAATATGAACTCGATCAGTAGAAATATCTTTCTCAACAAAAGCTTTTAGCCTTCTGTGGTTTGTTTGTTCTATTTTTTCTCTCCTCCTACAAACATACAAATTCCTCACTAGCCAAGCTTTGTTTGTAGGGCATTATAAACTGCTTCGCGTGGCAAGTGAGCAACTCGTGCTACCCCCTGCACAACGTGGAATGAACTTTCAAGATATTGCGATTCACGCTAAAGCATTAGTATTGAAATGAACCATTGACGTGTTTACGAGCGATGAGAACAGTGTATCTAGCTATTTTATCTCCGCTTGTTTAGCTTGTTTTCGACCTTGAAACAGCTGTTAGTATTTTTCCTTGGGGATTTAAATTTCGACACTTGTGTGAACCAGTTCTTGATATAGCCTATGGGTTGATTACCCGAAGCAATTTAGACCTTATGTTTGTTAGATGAATTTATCACCGTTACATACAGACACAACACTTCGTCACACCTCATATTCAATTGAAAGTACAACACCTTCACTGGCCCTATATTTGACGAAACATTGAGAGGCATACTACTAAATATTTTTTAAAAGCTAACAATTTTTCTTTCGCCAGTTTTTCGTAGGTGAAAAGAGATAATGAAATGTAAATTACCTAATAATAGATAATATTATTCTACACCCGGAAATATGAATCTGAAGAATTTTCAGTGTTGCTATTCATAGAAATTACAGTGTGACTAGAAAAATGAACTCAGCAGCAATTTGTGACTTACCATGCTGCCTATGTTTCTTGTTTAATTACTTTTTAAATAATATTTGTATTTGAATTCTACTGTTTGTTAATATTTATTTATTCAGTACTCTTTATTATAAAATAAATACAAATATTATTTAAGATGTAATTAACAAGGAACATAGGCAGCAGAATTAGTCATCAATTATAGTTGAGTTCATTTTTCTAGCTGCTGCCATAAGCTAGATTTATGTGTAAATCAAATTCTTGTCACAGTGTAGTTTCTATGGATGGCCACACTGGAAATTCTTCCGATTCGTATTTTCCGGTGTAGAATAATAGTATCTATTATTGAGGTAACTTACATTTCATTATTTCTTTTCATTTACGTAAAACTGGCACAGAAAAAGTGTTTTGAAAAATATTTAATAGTCTGCCCCCTTAACGCTCCTTTGTTAATTATTCAACAGAGATCCTGTTATAGTAAACAACAAATATGAAACGCTAGACCGACTCCTATAACTAGATATAGTGGCTTACTATATATGTGCTCACTGCAATAACAGAGATACTCTTGAGCACCGATTACAATTTTGTGCAGAGATTCCAAATATCTGACAACCTTTTAGCCTACCTACCTACAAGTAAGATTTGTTGTTCGTCTAAACACTATTATGACTACTAATGTTCTTATATATTTTCAGATTTTAATTATCTTCCCTAAGCAAAAAATAAGGGTATAATTTGGCTCGCTGCATACACCCTTCTATATGTGCTTACCACACATCGACCTTATCATGTCGATATGTATTCGTTTTACTTCCGATACCATTTGCAGAAAATTGATGCGCAGTATAAACAATAAGACTTCACAAATTATGTGGTTGTCTTAGCTTAATAAACTAGTGTCTACTTTTTTTAGTTTATGATAGTAATATATACTTTCACCAATTAGATTTGTATAACAGCCCAATGTACATGTAAATGACCTGTTCATAATTCATATATATATGTTTGTGTGTTATGTATGCAGGTTTGTGTATGTTGTAATTACACACGCCAGAATATTGAACTTGATCGAGAAAGTGTAATGTAGTAGTGAAGCTAACTTGGTACTTATTGTGCTATTTAGTTGCCAATTAAATTGAAACATAAGAATGAAAACTTGCATTAAATAAAATACATCGATTGCAAAATTTAATACATATGCATACTACTTAAACCGTCTTGGTATCGGACTTCTGCTTATGTCGTTGTTTAAGTTCGTTGTGGTTTACAATTCTAAAATAGTATAGATTAAGAGAAAAAGATGAGTTAACAGGAAGGTAAGAGAGGAGGAAGAAGGTGAAGATAATACAGTGTAAAAGAATTTCAGTAACTTCATACAGGGGATATGTTACTTCAGGAAAAGTAGGAAACAGTTCCGAAGTTATAGTAAGGGAAGCATATCACATGGTGTATGTGAAGATGGAAAGGGAGGGGAGAAAGAGGAAGTGAGAGAGAAGAAACATGCACAGAAGAAATATTGAAGTATAGAAGAGAAAATCCAAAAATACTGAGGGCACTTCTTGTTCTGTTAAATTCCCAGGAATCGAGCTTGAACGGTTTAATGCAGACACAAGTCAACTCATATGGCCCTGATCTGGATCCAGGTAAGTTCACAAGTGGTAGTTACCCAAACCCAGCCAAGGGGTGAGAATGTTAGTCTGATCAAATTAGTTACAATTCCTGATTAAAAGTCAATTTTGTTACTTTATTGTATGCTACTCGACAATTGAAACCCTGTTTAAGTTAGTGGAGAAGAAAAAGTCAAATGTTTAGCTTATGCTCCGTGAATGGAGTTCTCGAAGTATCTAGTTTCCATAACTACCGTTGCAAATTTAGTTCTGCCGTTTATGCCCACTTCGTAGAGCCGTTTTTGAATTAACTAAGAACAGTGGCATTCATTACCTAGGTCATGGAGATAACGTAACCACATTTTTAAGCTACACTCATGTGCAACATTATTGTCGCATGTCTATAAATATGTTGTTGTAGGAAAATAATTTAATAACGAATTCGCCCGGTATTTCTTACAATGTTAGTATGTATGTAACCGGCAAAGACATTTATGTGACAAATTACATGTCAAAACAACAGTAAATAAGAGTGTCGTTATAAAGTGTCGTTGCACTCTTTGCTTTAAAAGTACGACAATTTCTAGATCATTCTTTACACTTGTTCAAAGGAAACTATTATCTTTATCGATGAAGATATCAAATCTGTTCTCGTAGTCTATAAACCTACGTGGTAATCAAATTGGGAGTTTAACGTTAAGTCCAATTTCATATTATCGCGAAATTAATCATATAAGTCAACATCTATTCTTAACTATTTGACGACACATAACAAAGTCAAGATTAATTATATAAATATTTCAGGCACGAAGAATCCTAAAGTCCCTATTCTGAGGAATACTTTAGGATGGAATCGTAGTAAACTGTAATCATGGGGTTTCTTACTACCAATCACTATTAATGAACGATCACTATACTTTTATTTTCGTAGGAATAACACTATCAGGATCTTTGGAGGTTTATGGTTCACAAAGGGACAAGGGATGGATGTGTTAACAAATTGGTTTCACAATGTTGGATGGATACACTAGGGGTTAAACTACATCTCGATAACCTGCTGAACTAAGACCCCAACATGCAGTTAGTGACGATTACACCACAGAGGTGTTAAGTACACATATGGGTATCATGACAACACAAAAGAGAAAAGTTACATTCAGGACAATGACGGTATACTCAAACAGTTTATACTTATGTCTATCGACGACCCGAAATTATGGCAACCAAATTATGGCATTAATCGCCCAAAAAGTAAGCGGGGTAATAATGAAACCCTTCATTCACATTGGAATGGCATACTTCAAATTCGTAATATACCTTCCCACAAAGAAGTACATTTATCATATATTTACATATCAATTCACATATACTTAATCATTTTATACAACTCATAGTTAATCATCCCGTACATTCATATTTTAGGCTGCCTAACTACACTACATGCACAAAAATGGACTTGACAAATAACCAAACAAGATGAGTGACCACACTGAAATATATTCCTAATTTAGATTATATTTCATTACCGAAGTTTCAGTCTGTAAAAACAACAAACATGTATATGCCTAAGGTAGTTATAAACCGTGTAAGCATGATTATCAAGGAATACTATAATAAAAATATTGTTAAAACAACTTAATTACAGATTAGAGGGCCCACTAGTTACAGTCAGTGATATATTCATCTCTGTGTGATACTGAAAAGCTGAATGCAATAACGAAGGTTATAGGTGGGACCCGAAGATTAAATACCGACACAACACGGTTAAAAAGTCTGAAAGCAATATCAAAATCGTTCTATAGTAAAGAAAAGATCATAATAATAATAATACGTCATTAACTAAACAATCGTTCACGGCTACGACTGGTCAAAGCTGACAACGGTAAACAATTAGTCCCTCGGGATATAACGAAAGTCTATAAGCGCATGGATTATAGCTCGCAACGCTTTGTGAAAGAAAATCAGATCTTTAGATGCAAATCAATTACATAACATGATTATATTAGTGATCAAGTGAAATGGGGACAGGTTGCTAAAATAAAACAAGACTAAAAAAAATTAGGAAATAAGGTAGGAGGAAAAACTTACAAGAGAACCTTCCCAAAATGATAGTTGCAGTGAAAGATGTTACCTATGCCAATTGAAAGAGCTGTAACAGAAATGAGCAATCCCAGAAAATTACCTGCCCATAGCAATAGGTTCAAGAAATATAAGGGGTGGAAGTTTGGGAAACAGCAAGGTTGGACAGGGGAAAAAAATGCAAATTCCGCAAAAAACGGGAACACGGCAAAATACATTGCTGAGAAGTGATGTATAGAAAGAGAGTTGCCACAATGGAGAACAAATGAAGGCCACCATTGTAGTTAACAGTGTTGCCAACTGCAATGAAAAGTACATGTTTTGCAAAGATAACTGAGTGCAATATTCAGCGTCAACCTGTCATGTAGAACATAAGATATGACGTGTATAATCAGTGGTACAATTTAATAAAAGAAAATAGAAAAACAGAAATACGAAAAATACGGAAAAGACGGATTTGACCATAATATGCCACATTTCATCACTAACTGTGCATATTAGAATGAACAAAACAAGAAAGTACCAACTATGCAGGAAACCGACGTACCTAGAGTCGAAAAGAAAAACGAGTTCCAAAGTTGGCAGCACTGGCCATGAAAATCCAGACAAGTCTAATATAGTAAGGCCACTCGCTTCACAAAAAGAAAATTCCGGCAACAGGCATCACTCGGAATGGATCAATACTGGAGTTATAGAGGCAATATCAAATCGGAGAACATGAAATTGTTCGGTTGAGCCAACAACCGATAATAGAAGTACTGAACATTATGTCATGGTTGGGTCGTATGTGGGAATATACAGAGTGTCCCACCAAACTTTGTGTCCTGAAAGATTTGCGAAACGAACAAAAATGTGACGGATCTAGTTGTGCAGGAATGTACCAATGTCAGGGGGGTGATAGAAGTCTGTGAGAAGCAAGTGCCCCCAGGATCCCCATCATAACGGTCCAGGAGCCAACTTCAAACTTTCAAATGGCAACAGGGACCGAGTGGTACCTCTTTCGATAGATCATGGAATGTGCAACAACACCTATAGAAAACATTTGCTATATGAAGCACGGGCTTCAAGATGGCCGCCAAAAATGCACGGTGTTCTTAACACCAAGCAGATATTTTTCGCAGCCATTTTGAAATTCCACATAGTAAATATTTCTGATATGCGTTGTTTCATATTCCAAAATTTATCGAAAGAAATATGATTCGACCGCTGGTGCCATTTGAAAGTTTGAGGTTGGCCCCTAGGACTATGATGGGGAACTTGGGGGCATTTGCGTCTCACAGAAGTTTGTCGCCCCTTGACATTGGTACATTCCTTCATGTTTTTTTTTTGTCTGTGTGTGTTCGGAATAACGTGTGATGCGATGTATTTTGTCACGGTTTATTTCACGTTTTCTTCACTTATAAGCCTCAAAGAAAACATTGCGGCATGCATTCTCCCGAGTACGAGAGACTGTGCTGCTGACGATCCTTAACACTTCTGGCATCGCGCCAAAACATCTCATGTTCACTGCTATCAAAGTTTATCATTTGCCTACTTTGAACCAATGTAGTCAGAGCATTAAGTCATAAAGTCAGAGTATATCTCAAAATTCGGTTGGTGGCATGTCTGTGAATTTCACCCTGCATGGAATACTCTACACACCCGTTGAACATTAATGAAATATGCATTTTGGGATTGCGCATGCGTGACTTCCTTTATACTGATAAGGACCACCATCCACAGTTTCTCGAATTCGAAATAATGCCTCTTGAAATTTGCATTTTCGCGATTTTGAACAGCCCTAGCTCTGAAACTATGCACTTTTCCCCACAGTTCTATATGAATTTTTTATCTTATTTTGAAATGAAAGAAAAGATCTAATAATCATTCGTCGAAAAATTCTCCTTTCAGAGTTATGAACCGCAAAAAATTCGAAAAATCGCGTTTCGAAATGCCCTCCCTCAGAAACAATAGGAAGTATCTCAAGCGGTTTAAGGAATTACACAGGAACTAGTATGCGATCTATCTAAATATCAATGTTTTCCCATCCTCCGTTATCGGTTATACGAACGCGCCATTAGTGCTTAAAGGAGTATCCCTGTACGTTGAATTCCCTTTTACAGTTCATTTCGCCGATAACGGACCATGGTAGAACATAGATATTTAGATAGAGCGCTTACTAGATCCTATGTAATTCCTTAAACCGCTTGGGATAGGTCCTATAATTTCTGAGGCAAGGCGTTTGGAAACTTGGTTTTTCGAATTTTCGCCGGTTCATAACTCTGTTCGACCTATGTTGTACAAATTCGTTGTACAAAAGCAGAAGGGCGATTCCTGAGAGTAAAACAAACAGAAAAGCTCTAATAAACATAGGGTGAAAACCGCGTCGTTTACCTGTTATTGGTTGCCGAAAGCGTGGGAAAACGAACTTTAGACTTAAATATTTCACTAACTATTAAGCGTAGACGTGATGCGGCATGATATCGTCAAATGATCCTAATCTGCTCTATCGAAATGTGGAGCTTTCAGATTCTGCAGTGGCGGCACAATGGATTCCCCAAAGGCCGTCAGGGATTCCCAGACATTTTATGACGTAAATTGATTGGACAAGAGCATGTAAAAGACGCCTCATTGAATATAAATAATACTACGTGGCAGATCCGTATTCATACACGCAGATTAAAAAATGGCGGATGAGGTAATATTCACTGTGCGTGGTTGCATATTCCCTCAAGAAGTACTAGTAAAAGCGTTGTACAATAATTCACTGGAAACGTCACGTGGCTGCAATGTGAAAAATCGTACAACACAAGCTGATAGGTAACAGAAGATAAAGAAATTCCGATTGCTGATCCGCTCATATTAATGATATCGCAAAGCTTTTGAAAACGCTTTCAATTTTACTATTACTAGGAATTGAACAAGAACCATTATTAAAAAGAAATAAAACATTCACAACAACAACAATAATAATAATAATAATAATAATAATAATAATAATAATAATAATAATAATAATAATAATATCAATAATAATAATAATACACATAACAGTTTGAGCACATCTGTTTTGATCAGTATATCACATAAATGCGACTACAATACGTTCTTTCTTTTTCAATTAATGATCTAAACTGACTGACGTGAAACAAAACATTCATTCCACGTGCGATATTTGTTGTAACAGAGGCTGATGTTTCTTGTCCCAAATCGTATAACGGGACTGCATACCGAAGAGAATTGTAGGGAACAAAGTGCAGAGAAGAGTCTTTCTTAAAATTAAAAGAGGATATTTGTCAGAACTGTCACTACAAAACATATTCAAAGTTTCGACCCTTCACTTCAATGCAAAGGTTACAGCAGCGGTGAAGGGACCGGGGGACGCGCTGATACACTCCTGGCGTTTCCCTAATGCTCCAGGCAGCACCAAAAATTCAAGAAAGGAATTCCTACTCTGATTGTACAGGCGTCGTATAGACTAGTTGTTTCATATGGCTCCAGAAAAATAAATCAAAGGGGTTAATATCTGATGAGCGAGTTGGCTAAGACACTGGTTCCGATCTACGCCGATCCATTGGTTCGGAAAGAATGCGTTGAAAAAATTTCGCATCTCCGCAGCGAAATGTGCTTTAGCACCGTCGTGATAAAAAAAGCATGTTTCGACGAACAGCCAGTATCACAAACCCTAACACATTAGGCAGAACCTCTTTCGAAAATATGCGATACTCCCACTTGGTCAAACCTTGTGGTAGTAGATACGGTCCGATAAGATAATTATGAACGATTCCTGCCCGAACATTCACAGAACACCGTTTCTGATGGGCAAGAGTTGACGTTCCGTGTGGGTTTGTCTCAGAGTTCGTTTTCTCACGCTTTCGGCAGCCCATAACATGTAAATGACGCAGTTTTCGCCCTACGTTTATTAGAACTTGTTTTGGTTGTTTTACTTTTAGAAATCACCCCTCTGCTTTTGTACAACGAATTTAGTGCCACACTATATATATATATATATATATATATATATATATATATATATATATATATATATATATATATATATATAGATAGATAGATAGATATACAAAAAAAAATTAAGTGCCATAACAGGTACCAAAAGATAAACAATATGTTTCTGAACACCTCCGTACAGACAAAACAAAAATATGTATTAACTACATCCGCATCTTATCAACAGATACAGCAAGTACCCTTGATTTATTATGTAATCGGTATGTATTCTGTCTATTCTAGCTGAGTTCAAAAGGACTTGATAAACAAGATATTGAAAAGGGAGATCATAAAACTGGGCTCGGAGGTTCATTAATTTCAATTTAACTTTAAAATTATTGCTTTGACTTTTTATAAATTGCTTTGACATTCAATGTATTTTCATACAAATAAGATCGCTACTAGATTTGCATTAATATTTCTCAACATAATTCCAAGATAAAACTACTCTGTACTGTACTTTGACAAAACATAAACAGAGTATTTCACTAATCGACAATTGACAATGACGTAAAGAAACTGAATTCTTTCAGCTTAACAGACGAACAGGTACTAGATATTACTGTCCAACTGTGCAACGTATTACTGTGCAACGTACCTTGTCATACAGACTAGACATAGAGATATCGTTAGGTAGGAAGTAAGTCTGGGATAAAAGAATGTCCCCAAATTCACTACACTTTAACGTTCAATTGAGTGATAGTACTTAGATTAATATTAAACATACAGTATAAATGGGAAATCTCTAAGTAACACTAACATAAAAGGAAAATATTTGAATAGTTATAATAGTATATATTTATGGTTACTGATTAAAATCAACTCTAATGATATGCTAATGAGAAAGAAATGGCTGCATTGGATAATATATCTTTATATATACCAAAACTGATTGAACTCATTACAACTTGAATCCATACAATAGACACTTGTATTGATAAACTACTTTTGTTATTAACTTTTCTTGGTCCTTTCATTTCAAAAACTCCACTTAAATTCATTACTCGTCAAGGTCTTTTCAATTGTGTTCTTACTACTAGTGGTGCTTTCTCAGTCATGGCTGTATCCCACTCGCAGTTGGACATTGCTGTGAACACCCATGGAGTGATGAAAATTTTCCGGATAATTTGGAAACGGAAAATTTCAGAAAATATTCCGGATAATTTTGCGATTCATAAGAACATACTCCACTTATTTCTACATCTTTGTTTAGCCGTGATGTGAGGTGGAAAATTTTCGTCTATATTTTTCCGGAAAATTTTCCGTTCTTAACAAATATCAGTGATAAAGTAACAATTCCTTAGTATTCATAAAGTTGATTGAATTCATGTATAGAAACGTTAAAAAGTGAAAGATCGTTTAAACAATCAGAAAATTTTCATAGCTCAGACAATTTTCAGTATTATGTAAAAACAAGTGAAACAATTTTTCATGAATCGAAAAATTGTCTGTCCTGTACAGTGATGAAAATTTTCCGGAAAATTTTGAAACGGAAAATTTTCCGATTCATAAAAACATACTCCACTTATTCCTACATCGTTGTTTAGCCGTGATGTAAGGTGGAAACTTTTTCTCTATATCTTTTCCGGAAAATTTTCCGTTTTTAACAAATATCAGTGATCAAGTAACACTTCGCCAGTATTCATAAAATTGATTGAATTCATGCATAGAAATGTTAAAAAGTGAAAGATCGTTTAAAGAATCTGAAAATGTTCATGGCTCAGACAATTTTCTTTACTATGTAGAAACAATTTAAACAATTTTTCATGAATCGAATGAATAGAAGAAGTATGTTTTTATGAATCGGAAAACATTCATGACTTGTAATAAATTGAAATTTTATATAATAGAATGGGATATTTGTACTATACGAACTAGATGTATGTTCTCTGCACTTTGCACACACACACAGATAGAGAGAGAGAGAGAGAGAGAGTAGTTGAGTTGATTTTGAGTTTAACGTCCTTTTCAGCAGCGACACTATATAAAATGGAACCAACTGATTAACGTGGAATCCGAAGTACATGAGCTCCCGATGTGAATCGAAGCCAGATTATCCATGCCGAAGGCGCGTATGCTAACCGCTTAGCAACGAAGGAGCTTGCAGAGGAAGAGAGAGAGAGAGAGAGAGAAACAGTGTAAAATTTTACTTCCCAACTTGAAATATTAGAAAATTTTCCGGTTCCCGAAAGCTAATTGGAAAATTATAATTTGTTGCTGACTACCTTTCCTGTACAGAAATTCAATTTTTTAGCTCTATGTGCAGTTAAATATAGTGGAAAATTTTCCACCTAACATCACTGTACATAATATTCAAAATTGTTCGGCCTATAAATAGTTTTCTCCACTTGTTTCTACATCGTGATGAAAATTTTCCGATCTATGAAAATTCCTTTCACTTGTTTCTACAGAGCAATAAAACTTCCCGATTCACAAAAAAATGTTGTTTTATCTTTTTTTTTTAAATGATGAGAACCATCCGACTCATACAAAGTTATTCAATTTTTCCATATAAGACAAAATATTTCGATTCATGAAAATTTTTTTAACTTGTTCCTACATAATACTGAAAATTGTCTGAGCTATGAAAATTTTCAGATTCTTTAAACGATCTTTCACTTTTTAACATTCCTATACATGGATTCAATCAATTTCATGATTGCTGATGAATTGTTACTTGATTACTGATATCTTTTACAACGGAAAATTGTCCGGAAAAATATAGCGGAAAATTTTCAGGAATGGAAAATTTTCCGCGATGATTTTCCACCTCACACCCATGTAAATGCTAACTACCTAACACCCAGGAGTTCCCATTTTTAACATGAAGCGCTCATAGCAATACTGTAATAAGACTTCTAAGAACTTCTTTTTACATGAGTCTGTTCTTTCTCTGTCTATATAATTATTTTCCAAATCGTTACAGAACAGATTTGCATGTTCGTCCGGAAGCTCTGATGACGAAGTTGTACCTCTCCCAGGACCAAGTGGTGTCAATACGTTATTGTAAGTAATGCAAATATTATACAAATATACTGATGATGATACAACTCCGGCATAACCAATCCCAAGCCCCTGTGTTAAAAAGTTGTTCTGGCCATCCGAAAGTTAAATTCACTAACAGAATAGAGTGGATTTTTTTGGTGAATAACTAAGGTCTCCAATGAAAGCACCTGATAGAAAATAATATGGTCGCTGTAGCAAATAATAGGGGATCTACAGATTGTGATCAGAAAAATGCAAACACCTGAACGAAATTGCAACTTACCAGATTAATATGGTGTCGGGCCACCTTTCGCCTTCAGAACAGCCTTGATGCGACGTGGGATGGAGCCATAGAGGTCATGAATGGTAGCAAGAGGAATTTTACACCATTTCTCGTGCAGGGCATCGGCCAGTTCTGTGAGAGAGGATGGAGGTGGAAATCGTCGCCGGATTCTTGTTTCCAAGACGGACCACAGATTTTCAATTATGTTGAGACCTGGAGATTGGGCGGGCCAAGGGAGGTGTTGAACTTCATCCCGATGTTCCTAAAACCACGCTGCAACAACGACAGCTGTGTGAATGGGTGCATTATCATCCTGGAAGATGGCGTCATTGTCCGGGAACAACATCCGGACTATAGGATGCAAGTGGTCTCCTAAAATCACGACATAATCCTTGGCAGTGTTACGTCCGCTAAGTGTGACCACAGGACCCAATGAAAACCATGATATGGCGGCCCACAGCATCACCGAGCAGTCGCCATGTTTCACAGTTGGGCGGAGACACTGCAGATCATAAGCTTCTTTGGGCGTTCTCCACACATAAACACGGTCCGTGGTTGGGAATAGGGTGAAGGATGACTCATCCGACCATATCACACGTTTCCAGTCCTCAACGATTCAAGTTGCATGGGAATGGCACCATTCGGGGCGTGCAAAAGCGTTATGGTCCCTGATGAGCGGTTTGGCCCGTGCAACACGACCCCGTAAGTTCATGTCATGTAATTCGCGGCGGACTGTGATTGTCGAAACAGGGTAGGGAATGTGTTGATTGAGTTCCTCCGTCACTTGCTCCGCAGTGGCACGACGGTTCTGCGTGATAATGTGCTTTAATACCCGGCGTGACCTGTCACTCATGATTTTCTTCCGCCCACTGTTCCGCTTCCCCGATGTGGTTTTTTCGTGTGTTATGTAGGCCGTCATCACCTTCAACACTGTCCCACGCAACACACTTAACACAGTAGCCACTACCGTTACACTCACTCCACATAACCGCGTACCAACAATTTGCCCTCTTTGAAAATCTGAGAGGTCTTCCATTTTACACTACCTTCGTCTACTGCAGCCGCTGGACACTGCTATTCCACTGCGCCTGAGGTAGTATGGAGACCGACCTAACACACCACCACCAGCGGTCCGGCGCTGCGGGCGCCACGACACCACTGCCAACTCATCTGACGTGTTGCCAGCTACAGGTGTTTCCATTTTTCTAATCACCATCTGTGTCTTCGGAGGTTATCTCACGTAACAAGTATAGGTAAGAAAGTGATACATTAAAGTACTAAGCTGGTTCTAGTTACATTTAAAGAAAGATAATTAGTTACCTGTTTCGTTGTTATTAAAAGTTACCGGAATCTTTGTAATGAAAAGGTGTTGACATTCAGTATGTATTCCGATAATTACATACACCTATATATGTATTAGTATTCATTTACTCTATCACGAAAGTTAACAAGACATATTAAGCGATCTGATAACATGACGGAATCGCATATCACGGCACTATGCCACCTGGTACTTTATAGTTGCTAATAGAGGTTTGCAGTTACAATTGGTGCCGAGTGATCAAGCAATAGTACACAATAGGAAGCATTTCAATTATTATATGCAAAACTGGAAATTGTTCAGTTAACAACAGGTGAATTAAAACCAAACAAATCATTTATATGTCTAATCTCTTTATAATGTAATAATGGTTTTATTAATTTTAAAGTGGTTTTTATTTATTTTACACATATTTTTGAATATTAAAGGCATCTGAGGCCTTAAGCCTATCACCTATGAGATATAATATTTTGCGCTGAGCCCGTTATCAAATGAAGGGGGAAGGAAGCGCCTTGGAATCTGTATATTCGGTATCAACGTGGCGTGGCGTGGTGTGAATGAGCAATACCCAGAAAAAAGCTCAGTCTAGGTAGCTGGTCTCAAAAAGCTCTTACAAATTTTGGATCGAATATTCGTACAATTTCAAAGTCGCCACAGGGCTGCCACAAGACATATGTGTTTTCAAATATAAATAATTCATATTTCCGTATTCTTCAGTTACATAATTCACTTCACTTACCCGCCGCTGACAGAATGCTATTGATCATTTTAGATCATAATCAACATATACTTACAAAAGCACATTTTTATAAGATGGGTACTTTAGGGATAGTGAACGATAAGTTAAAATAAGCTTTTGTTGAACAACCGTTTTTGCACATAGTCTTGAAACAATGAAAGGAAATTTTACAGGAACTGTGAAAGATACAAGTAGTATTAAGGGTCTACATAACACATAAATCAAAAAAGGAGACTTCAGAGAAAATACTGGTGTTTGTGTGAAGCAAAATGTATGGATGGCAGTGGCTCAATAGATTGTCTCCCATGATGACGTAAAAATGAACAGTACTCAGATACGATTATGTGCCAATTATAATTCAACAATTAATAAAGTTTTAGAAATAGTAGTTTACTCTAAACCTAGCTGGGGGCATTTTAAGTCAACTACACAGATTCACAATATTTCAGTCTTGCACTTGCCTATTGCGTACCGACAGATGTAGGTTGATAAAAAGTCAAAAATATTCACAGTAAAACTCCACAGAGTCTATAAGAAAATGATGGTTTACTTTTTGGATTAACATGCAACCCCATATTTTTTAAAGAAATGTCGAAAGTGTTCGAGAGATATATCAAAGGTGGATGGATTTTTGGATGATATATTAGTTGTATTCAGGAACAAAACTGATTGCATGGAAAGAATTAGACACGTTCGACAATAAATACAAGAATGTAATGATGAGGTGAGCAGGTATAAATATCACATGTCAAGAAGCATGTTGAGCTATTTTTAAATGCTTTGCACCAAACGATGTCACCAAATTAAAAGCTTGTCTGGGAATGTTGAATTTTTCAGAAGAGTATACCACACATTTCAATAGATTTACTCCACCTCAATAAATTATTAAGTAAGAGATAAAGGAAGAAGTGGTGTTATAAACACAACAAACAGTTCTTATTGTAAAATGAAGCGAAGTACCGAGCGAAGGATCTCAAGTAGTAGAGTAGTGCGTTGGATTAGCACCGGGAGGTCGTGGGCTCGATTCCGGTTGCCGACCATCCTGACAAGGGTTTTGCTTAGTCCTAGCAGCCAAATGCGCCCTTGTACCTACTAAACAGACCGTTGCCGATACCTACTCAATTCTTTTCTGTTGTAATTGTTGTTGTAGATAGCCAGTATAAAATGGTCTCTGAGCTGTATCTGGTGATTGTTAAATAAATAATAAAAATAAAATAAAATGAATGGTACAATTCGTGCGCTCTTATTGCCGATGTGTTCCTTTCAGAGGGTAAATTGTAAACGAAGGCGTAGGCCTCAGCCAAATTAATGGAGGTGGGAGAAACAATATTCTTAATTTGAAACAGAAAGGCTAGATATCATATTATTTTGTACTTAGTAAATTCCATAAATATGTTTTATGCCTAACCTTCGAAAATCATATTGATTCATTACCAGTCAAACTGATTTTCCGATAAAAAAACGAAATACCAACATTATCATAACATTGTCTACTCAGATGTACTTTGACGTTAATGGACTCCATAAAATAGACAAAGCATGTTGAGGTACCGGGTTGCGTATTCATCTTACCAGTACTTCACCTCATTGCAGATTAGAAAGTATGCAACAACTATGTAAGTCTGATTATGATAGATCCATTATTACACCAGTGATCACCAGAGAGTTATCTAAAGATACATTGTAACAATTTATCATATAGACATTGTAGGGTCGGCCAGCTCTAATTCTTTACCTGCTAGGAAATAAATAAATTAACAGATTCCTATAAGCGAGCTATGAATTTTACTCAAACCTTGATGCCTATTCAGAAATTCGAAATTAATCATACTCAAACCATTAATAACAAATATCTTAATTTTACGGTTCGAAGTTCTTTTGTATAATTGTACAGGAGAACTTAACGAATCCCGCCTTTCAGGATCCATTTCATTTAACGACAACGCTTCTAAATATTGCAGTAGCCAGAAAAGAAAGAAAAAGGGAAAGGAAAGTTGTTCAAAAATGTACTAATCAATATTGACTTATTTGTTGAACAGATTAAAACACCGAAATACAAGGACGCATATGAGCTAGCTATTATATATGCATCAAATATCTATAACATATTGAATATTAAGGCTAATATAATTAATGATTACTTATGGTGTACACAGTGTATATAGGTACGAATAATAATTATTGCAGTGTAGAAATGAACGAACTGTGGCAATATATGTTATAAAGTTAATAAATACTCCTAGAGATAGATTTATTTAGTGGATGCACCTTTCGATAATAAAGATAATTAAAGAAGAAAACGATAAATACTATTTTTAGGTATGCTTTGACTTATTTTTTTTAAAAAAATTAGAACATTATATTACAATCTTCATATATAAAAACTGCACTGTAGCTAATATAAATGTTGGTACTTGTCTGTTAGTAATGCAAACTGACGTGTTGTTATACAACAAAATATATCACCAACCCTACATTGGCTGTATTCAGCTACATTACGTGCACGCAATAAGAGAATATTTCACAGCATTCTTCTCTTCACCGGGCAATGTATCCCACTATTATACTTTACATAACTTAATTTTTAAAACATTAAATGATTCAACCTAGAAAGGGTGTTCAAATTGATTAATTTCCTCTAGGTCAAATTTGTTGTTGACTGTCAAAATTCGTAGCAGAGTTGACTAATTAAATAATTGATTTGTATAGATAAACAAGAAAATGAAATAAAATAATTGGTGTGAATAAATATACAAGAAAATCACATAAAATACATTAATTTCTTTTCTAAATTTCCAGAAGTTCCAGAGCAAACTCACGGAATGAAGCAGCATCAACTAGTAGACAGAACGGGAATAGCAGAAAATTTAAGTGTGGAACCTGCGGAAAAGAGTTGTCAAATCGTAGTAATCTGAAGCGACATGAAGAGACACACAAGAATCGCAGAGTAGAGGTGAGGAAAATATATCGTTGTTCGAAATGTTTGAAAGTCTTCGCCTCTAAGCAGAATAAAATGCGTCACGAACGAGACACATGTAACATACCAGTAAAGTCTTACATCAAGATAGTTCTTAAGAATCACGAAAATGGGTGCAGAGGACCCTATAATAATAATAAACGATTTAAATATTTTACTTGCATAATACTCGTATTAAAAATAATTTTCAAATTTATAATTGTTCACACTATCATAAATTATACAAATTATCTTATATCTGAATTCAATGTACGCTCCTGTCTAAATTGATAAGTTAATAATAAACACTGTAGAAAAGAAATATGCATAGTTTACTAATTCAAGATAAGTTACAAATTTGTAACTGTTTATTCAGTTTAGACACCTTTAAAACACAGCAAAATTAAGAGCCCGACATTTTGTCGGTAGTTGAATTTATTGTTACTTTTGAGTCTCTTTGGTAATTATTCACTTCTTTAGGACTGAGCAATAGATAAGGATGTTCCAACTTATTCATCTTTAATAATCCCTTTAAATTAATAATCAAATAACCAAGTAATGTAGCAAGTGATTAATAGGACCTAATCAATCCAACTATTAATGACAATGTTTTCGCAGTATCTCAACAGTTCAAGTAAATAATTCGAAAAGTTATCTTCTGAATGTTTATCTAATGTGATTTTACCTTGATTATGTTACAGAACTAACAAGAAAAATATCAAGTGATCACTACATTTAGGCCTTTAAGTACTGTATTCATTAGAGGTAATTGCGTTTTATCTGGTGATGTATGAAATGTGATATATGAAAAGGCGGTAGAAATTACTCTTACACTCTTTTAATTTTGTCAACACGTGTAGAAATAGACACTTCTATGTTTGTCTCCCCTAACTACTAGTTTATTTTCTTATCTTCGTATGAGGAAGTTGTGGCGAAGTGTCACATGTTTTTGAGCTTCGTGTCAGTAACATCGTGTCTCTTTCGCTGCCCCTTTGTGTAGTAACAAAACACAAGTCATGAAATAAGTTTGTGTAATGTGTTAACATCGTAGTGTGATAATTCAGTTTCTCCTTAATGTTTTAAATCTAAATATTTTGTTACTTCGAAGTTATTTTTGTGTTCGTTGTACGACAAAAATTCAGAATGAGTTGCTTACGTGAGAATACCTTACGTATCAATTTTGGTCAAGTAAGTCACACGCCTATTTCAACTTTTATGCATGAATGAATACGAAACACACTAAAATTAACCTTTAATCAAATACACAATATAGAAATAGATGTCATAAGGAAACAACTGTATATTAATTTAGTTAAGAAGGTGTTGTGTGTAAGAATTGTTTTTTCAACTAATGGTGAAGTCAAATACACCGATAGTGACAGGGGACATTTACTTCTTATTGGTCTGTCTGACAACAGTATTACAGTCGTTAAAGTGACTTTGTGCTCCATGGAACTTAGTAATCTCCGGTCAATACGTGTTTTTAACCTCATTATGGTAAAATGCAGTCAATCCTAGACGAACAGTATTATGCGGAACATGTATATGTCACCCGTACTGGAGGTAAGTTAATTAAAATGAAGATTATACAAAATATTCCATCATTTATTACCGTGTGTGGTTTGGGCCTATTTTTTAGTTACTCAGGTGAAATCCAAAGTTGCGCGTTGTACAGTTCACAGGAGCTTGTTGTTCAAGAGTGCACCTGCAAAAAGGTCCGCAATTCAAAGTTCATTTGCAAGTTCGAAGTTCTTATCGGCCACCGCTTCGTGTACCTCATAATCTTCCACATGAGAAAGACTTTGCATACTGATAACTACACGGAGGTTTCTCTGCTTACTTTTGCTAACCCTGGTATTTCTTCAAGTCATGACCTTCCAGCAATTGAAAAAACTTATGATACCGTCATTCGCCCCGACCCACCTATCGAAGGAGTTCATCCTTCGGAACGGGAAGTTCTTGCCCTTCTGGAAACTACTGCAGTACCTCCATCTAATCCTGGTCCAAAGGCCCAGTAAATTCTCCAGAAAGGACAACTAGCTCAGTTAGGTGACCAAAAGTCAGTTAAAGATTTAAAAGTTGATCCTAGTGCTCCTGTGGATCACGGTAATCATTCTGACGTGTGCTTGGTAACCAGTCTGACGTGTACTTGGTAACAGATTCAAACATCACTCTTGACAGGAATGTGCAATCACTTCACAGTGACTCCACCAGTGAATCTGATCTGAGTGCCCCTGTATATGAAAAATGTAAACTTTCCAAATGAAAGACTGTTACTGGAGTTTCAAAAACTTCTACAGGAGGCCGTACTTCAGGATATTACACTAATTTCAGGTGCACGAACCCAAGCCACCTTGAAAAGGTTGAAAGCTTGTACCTCCATTGGGGACAACTTATAATTATCTTCCTTGTATTATTATTGTCTTATTTTCATACATTTATGCAGTGAGTACCATTTCCCTTAAATCTATTTTCGTTATCTTTATGCATAGTTTTAGTTTTGCCACCATTAACCTAAACTGACTTACCTCTCCTCTTGAAAAAGAAGCATTAAAAGATTTTATTTATAAAGCAGTTATTGATGTGTTCCCTCAAGAAGTGGCCCTTCCAGAGGAAGGTTATCTCTGAAATTATACATGTTATTCTCGTTTTACTGAGAATGGGCAAGGTACAGCTATCATCTATCGTAATGGTCTAGAGTTTAAGGCAGTTAATGATCACCCAAATGAACGTATCTCCGTTCGGATGTTTCAACACATCAAATTATATAATCTTTATATCCTGTCTGGTTGTCACAAAAAGCGAGAGAGGCATGGTTTCTTGAACACTGATCTTGCATAGGGTTTATTTAATGGTATCAACCCTTGTATATTAGCTGAAGATTATAACTCAGTTTTACAGCCTATTGACCAGACTCCAAACTTTAATTTTTTTCCTGAGCACAAGCAAATAATAGTCACATATAATCTAGTTGATGTGTGGCGTCACTTTCCACCCACTGACCCTGGTGATTCATTTCATATGTGCCAATCCTCTAGACGTTTGGACTGTCTTTACATAAGTCGCTCACATAATTTGCTTACACAAATACGAGACGTTGCGCTCGAACCTGTCTGTTTTAGCGATCACTATGTTCTTATTGTGAGAATAATCCTACCAGTGTCAACATTTTTGAGAAGTAATCCCCTTTAGTATTTTAATCCTTCTATACTTATGACACAGAGTATGAGCATTTAATATGAAAGGAATGGCGGATCTTATTTCCGTTACTATCACACTATCAGGGCAAACTTATGTATTTTTGAGACAAACGAACTAATCGGTGATTTCAATCAATAAGTAAGTAATATAGACATACAATAAGTAATTCAGACATGTATTAAAACGAACCAGACATACAATACTCAATACAACTATTACTCGAGCCTACTTAAAGAAAACATGCAAGAACAATTGCGAAGCAGTCTAGTCAGGCCTCAAATACATAAAATGAAACTAATTGTCATTACAACGAATTCGTGGTATTTTGGTCCGAAACAAATTTGTCCCGGAACGAAGCTACCATTATACAAATTCAAAAAGAACAACTCAGATGCAAAAATTATTTGATTTCTTGGATTAAGGGCGAGGATGCCCAAAGTTATGAAGGTTTGCAGGTAATTCTCTGACTTGTTCAGTATTATAAAAACCTGTATTCAACATCTCAGGTAACGAATGTGGATGAATCTGTTTTAGACCTCCAATCCTAAATGTAAATGCTCAAGAGTATCTAAACAATCCCTTTACAATCAATGAAGTTGAGATCTCCATTAGATTAGGAAAACGTGGCAAATCAACTGGAATAGACTCTCTTCCATTAGAATTATCTCTTAGTTCCATTGATAATGACCCGTCTTCCATTACGGATCTCTTCAATGGATATCGAAAATGTTTTACATTAGCAGAATCTCTCTCTACGAATGTTACTGTCTTAATCCCTAGAAAGCCTAACCCTAAGTCCATTACAAATATGTACAGACTTAAAAATCTTAAGCTGATGTGTAGCTCGTCGTTTGCACAATTATGTAGGGAGTTAATTAGTCCCTGTCAATACGGTCATGGACGCCATACTTTAATTTATGGAACTTCAGCTAACGTAAGAGATTTTATAGCCTATCATGAGACTGTGCGGTTAAACTACACTCATTTACATCACAATTTACCGCGCTTCTTATTTCAATACTTCTATGTGAGCAGTATTTACACCCTCGACGATATTCAGAGTCTTTTAGCCACGTATCAAAGTATTTCAAGCGCAAGATTAAATACTCGAAAAACAAAGTTGCTCTGTAGTCATCCCAAATACCAGGATCTATACAGTGCATAATCCACTGTGGTTAATTCAGTCAAAATCCTGAGTATTGAATGGTTCAATAACATCAAACAATCCATTACTTTCAATTATGATATAGTAGCACACAACACACGAGTCTTTCTAATAGGACATAAACCTCCCAATATGAACTCGATCAGTAGAAATATCTTTCTCAACAAAAGCTTTTAGCCTTCTGTGGTTTGTTTGTTCTATTTTTTCTCTCCTCCTACAAACATACAAATTCCTCACTAGCCAAGCTTTGTTTGTAGGGCATTATAAACTGCTTCGCGTGGCAAGTGAGCAACTCGTGCTACCCCCTGCACAACGTGGAATGAACTTTCAAGATATTGCGATTCACGCTAAAGCATTAGTATTGAAATGAACCATTGACGTGTTTACGAGCGATGAGAACAGTGTATCTAGCTATTTTATCTCCGCTTGTTTAGCTTGTTTTCGACCTTGAAACAGCTGTTAGTATTTTTCCTTGGGGATTTAAATTTCCACACTTGTGTGAACCAGTTCTTGATATAGCCTATGGGTTGATTACCCGAAGCAATTTAGACCTTATGTTTGTTAGATGAATTTATCACCGTTACATACAGACACAACACTTCGTCACACCTCATATTCAATTGAAAGTACAACACCTTCACTGGCCCTATATTTGACGAAACATTGAGAGGCATACTACTAAATATTTTTTAAAAGCTAACAATTTTTCTTTCGCCAGTTTTTCGTAGGTGAAAAGAGATAATGAAATGTAAATTACCTAATAATAGATAATATTATTCTACACCCGGAAATATGAATCTGAAGAATTTTCAGTGTTGCTATTCATAGAAATTACAGTGTGACTAGAAAAATGAACTCAGCAGCAATTTGTGACTTACCATGCTGCCTATGTTTCTTGTTTAATTACTTTTTAAATAATATTTGTATTTGAATTCTACTGTTTGTTAATATTTATTTATTCAGTACTCTTTATTATAAAATAAATACAAATATTATTTAAGATGTAATTAACAAGGAACATAGACAGCAGAATTAGTCATCAATTATAGTTGAGTTCATTTTTCTAGCTGCTGCCATAAGCTAGATTTATGTGTAAATCAAATTCTTGTCACAGTGTAGTTTCTATGGATGGCCACACTGGAAATTCTTCCGATTCGTATTTTCCGGTGTAGAATAATAGTATCTATTATTGAGGTAACTTACATTTCATTATTTCTTTTCATTTACGTAAAACTGGCACAGAAAAAGTGTTTTGAAAAATATTTAATAGTCTGCCCCCTTAACGCTCCTTTGTTAACTATTCAACAGAGATCCTGTTATAGTAAACAACAAATATGAAACGCTAGACCGACTCCTATAACTAGATATAGTGGCTTACTATATATGTGCTCACTGCAATAACAGAGATACTCTTGAGCACCGATTACAATTTTGTGCAGAGATTCCAAATATCTGACAACCTTTTAGCCTACCTACCTACAAGTAAGATTTGTTGTTCGTCTAAACACTATTATGACTACTAATGTTCTTATATATTTTCAGATTTTAATTATCTTCCCTAAGCAAAAAATAAGGGTATAATTTGGCTCGCTGCATACACCCTTCTATATGTGCTTACCACACATCGACCTTATCATGTCGATATGTATTCGTTTTACTTCCGATACCATTTGCAGAAAATTGATGCGCAGTATAAACAATAAGACTTCACAAATTATGTGGTTGTCTTAGCTTAATAAACTAGTGTCTACTTTTTTTAGTTTATGATAGTAATATATACTTTCACCAATTAGATTTGTATAACAGCCCAATGTACATGTAAATGACCTGTTCATAATTCATATATATATGTTTGTGTGTTATGTATGCAGGTTTGTGTATGTTGTAATTACACACGCCAGAATATTGAACTTGATCGAGAAAGTGTAATGTAGTAGTGAAGCTAACTTGGTACTTATTGTGCTATTTAGTTGCCAATTAAATTGAAACATAAGAATGAAAACTTGCATTAAATAAAATACATCGATTGCAAAATTTAATACATATGCATACTACTTAAACCGTCTTGGTATCGGACTTCTGCTTATGTCGTTGTTTAAGTTCGTTGTGGTTTACAATTCTAAAATAGTATAGATTAAGAGAAAAAGATGAGTTAACAGGAAGGTAAGAGAGGAGGAAGAAGGTGAAGATAATACAGTGTAAAAGAATTTCAGTAACTTCATACAGGGGATATGTTACTTCAGGAAAAGTAGGAAACAGTTCCGAAGTTATAGTAAGGGAAGCATATCACATGGTGTATGTGAAGATGGAAAGGGAGGGGAGAAAGAGGAAGTGAGAGAGAAGAAACATGCACAGAAGAAATATTGAAGTATAGAAGAGAAAATCCAAAAATACTGAGGGCACTTCTTGTTCTGTTAAATTCCCAGGAATCGAGCTTGAACGGTTTAATGCAGACACAAGTCAACTCATATGGCCCTGATCTGGATCCAGGTAAGTTCACAAGTGGTAGTTACCCAAACCCAGCCAAGGGGTGAGAATGTTAGTCTGATCAAATTAGTTACAATTCCTGATTAAAAGTCAATTTTGTTACTTTATTGTATGCTACTCGACAATTGAAACCCTGTTTAAGTTAGTGGAGAAGAAAAAGTCAAATGTTTAGCTTATGCTCCGTGAATGGAGTTCTCGAAGTATCTAGTTTCCATAACTACCGTTGCAAATTTAGTTCTGCCGTTTATGCCCACTTCGTAGAGCCGTTTTTGAATTAACTAAGAACAGTGGCATTCATTACCTAGGTCATGGAGATAACGTAACCACATTTTTAAGCTACACTCATGTGCAACATTATTGTCGCATGTCTATAAATATGTTGTTGTAGGAAAATAATTTAATAACGAATTCGCCCGGTATTTCTTACAATGTTAGTATGTATGTAACCGGCAAAGACATTTATGTGACAAATTACATGTCAAAACAACAGTAAATAAGAGTGTCGTTATAAAGTGTCGTTGCACTCTTTGCTTTAAAAGTACGACAATTTCTAGATCATTCTTTACACTTGTTCAAAGGAAACTATTATCTTTATCGATGAAGATATCAAATCTGTTCTCGTAGTCTATAAACCTACGTGGTAATCAAATTGGGAGTTTAACGTTAAGTCCAATTTCATATTATCGCGAAATTAATCATATAAGTCAACATCTATTCTTAACTATTTGACGACACATAACAAAGTCAAGATTAATTATATAAATATTTCAGGCACGAAGAATCCTAAAGTCCCTATTCTGAGGAATACTTTAGGATGGAATCGTAGTAAACTGTAATCATGGGGTTTCTTACTACCAATCACTATTAATGAACGATCACTATACTTTTATTTTCGTAGGAATAACACTATCAGGATCTTTGGAGGTTTATGGTTCACAAAGGGACAAGGGATGGATGTGTTAACAAATTGGTTTCACAATGTTGGATGGATACACTAGGGGTTAAACTACATCTCGATAACCTGCTGAACTAAGACCCCAACATGCAGTTAGTGACGATTACACCACAGAGGTGTTAAGTACACATATGGGTATCATGACAACACAAAAGAGAAAAGTTACATTCAGGACAATGACGGTATACTCAAACAGTTTATACTTATGTCTATCGACGACCCGAAATTATGGCAACCAAATTATGGCATTAATCGCCCAAAAAGTAAGCGGGGTAATAATGAAACCCTTCATTCACATTGGAATGGCATACTTCAAATTCGTAATATACCTTCCCACAAAGAAGTACATTTATCATATATTTACATATCAATTCACATATACTTAATCATTTTATACAACTCATAGTTAATCATCCCGTACATTCATATTTTAGGCTGCCTAACTACACTACATGCACAAAAATGGACTTGACAAATAACCAAACAAGATGAGTGACCACACTGAAATATATTCCTAATTTAGATTATATTTCATTACCGAAGTTTCAGTCTGTAAAAACAACAAACATGTATATGCCTAAGGTAGTTATAAACCGTGTAAGCATGATTATCAAGGAATACTATAATAAAAATATTGTTAAAACAACTTAATTACAGATTAGAGGGCCCACTAGTTACAGTCAGTGATATATTCATCTCTGTGTGATACTGAAAAGCTGAATGCAATAACGAAGGTTATAGGTGGGACCCGAAGATTAAATACCGACACAACACGGTTAAAAAGTCTGAAAGCAATATCAAAATCGTTCTATAGTAAAGAAAAGATCATAATAATAATAATACGTCATTAACTAAACAATCGTTCACGGCTACGACTGGTCAAAGCTGACAACGGTAAACAATTAGTCCCTCGGGATATAACGAAAGTCTATAAGCGCATGGATTATAGCTCGCAACGCTTTGTGAAAGAAAATCAGATCTTTAGATGCAAATCAATTACATAACATGATTATATTAGTGATCAAGTGAAATGGGGACAGGTTGCTAAAATAAAACAAGACTAAAAAAAATTAGGAAATAAGGTAGGAGGAAAAACTTACAAGAGAACCTTCCCAAAATGATAGTTGCAGTGAAAGATGTTACCTATGCCAATTGAAAGAGCTGTAACAGAAATGAGCAATCCCAGAAAATTACCTGCCCATAGCAATAGGTTCAAGAAATATAAGGGGTGGAAGTTTGGGAAACAGCAAGGTTGGACAGGGGAAAAAAAATGCAAATTCCGCAAAAAACGGGAACACGGCAAAATACATTGCTGAGAAGTGATGTATAGAAAGAGAGTTGCCACAATGGAGAACAAATGAAGGCCACCATTGTAGTTAACAGTGTTGCCAACTGCAATGAAAAGTACATGTTTTGCAAAGATAACTGAGTGCAATATTCAGCGTCAACCTGTCATGTAGAACATAAGATATGACGTGTATAATCAGTGGTACAATTTAATAAAAGAAAATAGAAAAACAGAAATACGAAAAATACGGAAAAGACGGATTTGACCATAATATGCCACATTTCATCACTAACTGTGCATATTAGAATGAACAAAACAAGAAAGTACCAACTATGCAGGAAACCGACGTACCTAGAGTCGAAAAGAAAAACGAGTTCCAAAGTTGGCAGCACTGGCCATGAAAATCCAGACAAGTCTAATATAGTAAGGCCACTCGCTTCACAAAAAGAAAATTCCGGCAACAGGCATCACTCGGAATGGATCAATACTGGAGTTATAGAGGCAATATCAAATCGGAGAACATGAAATTGTTCGGTTGAGCCAACAACCGATAATAGAAGTACTGAACATTATGTCATGGTTGGGTCGTATGTGGGAATATACAGAGTGTCCCACCAAACTTTGTGTCCTGAAAGATTTGCGAAACGAACAAAAATGTGACGGATCTAGTTGTGCAGGAATGTACCAATGTCAGGGGGGTGATAGAAGTCTGTGAGAAGCAAGTGCCCCCAGGATCCCCATCATAACGGTCCAGGAGCCAACTTCAAACTTTCAAATGGCAACAGGGACCGAGTGGTACCTCTTTCGATAGATCATGGAATGTGCAACAACACCTATAGAAAACATTTGCTATATGAAGCACGGGCTTCAAGATGGCCGCCAAAAATGCACGGTGTTCTTAACACCAAGCAGATATTTTTCGCAGCCATTTTGAAATTCCACATAGTAAATATTTCTGATATGCGTTGTTTCATATTCCAAAATTTATCGAAAGAAATATGATTCGACCGCTGGTGCCATTTGAAAGTTTGAGGTTGGCCCCTAGGACTATGATGGGGAACTTGGGGGCATTTGCGTCTCACAGAAGTTTGTCGCCCCTTGACATTGGTACATTCCTTCATGTTTTTTTTTTTGTCTGTGTGTGTTCGGAATAACGTGTGATGCGATGTATTTTGTCACGGTTTATTTCACGTTTTCTTCACTTATAAGCCTCAAAGAAAACATTGCGGCATGCATTCTCCCGAGTACGAGAGACTGTGCTGCTGACGATCCTTAACACTTCTGGCATAGCGCCAAAACATCTCATGTTCACTGCTATCAAAGTTTATCATTTGCCTACTTTGAACCAATGTAGTCAGAGCATTAAGTCATAAAGTCAGAGTATATCTCAAAATTCGGTTGGTGGCATGTCTGTGAATTTCACCCTGTATGGAATACTCTACACACCCGTTGAACATTAATGAAATATGCATTTTGGGATTGCGCATGCGTGACTTCCTTTATACTGATAAGGACCACCATCCACAGTTTCTCGAATTCGAAATAATGCCTCTTGAAATTTGCATTTTCGCGATTTTGAACAGCCCTAGCTCTGAAACTATGCACTTTTCCCCACAGTTCTATATGAACTTTTTATCTTATTTTGAAATGAAAGAAAAGGTCTAATAATCATTCGTCGAAAAATTCTCCTTTCAGAGTTATGAACCGCAAAAAATTCGAAAAATCGCGTTTCGAAATGCCCTCCCTCAGAAACAATAGGAAGTATCTCAAGCGGTTTAAGGAATTACACAGGAACTAGTATGCGATCTATCTAAATATCAATGTTTTCCCATCCTCCGTTATCGGTTATACGAACGCGCCATTAGTGCTTAAAGGAGTATCCCTGTACGTTGAATTCCCTTTTACAGTTCATTTCGCCGATAACGGACCATGGTAGAACATAGATATTTAGATAGAGCGCTTACTAGATCCTATGTAATTCCTTAAACCGCTTGGGATAGGTCCTATAATTTCTGAGGCAAGGCGTTTGGAAACTTGGTTTTTCGAATTTTCGCCGGTTCATAACTCTGTTCGACCTATGTTGTACAAATTCGTTGTACAAAAGCAGAAGGGCGATTCCTGAGAGTAAAACAAACAGAAAAGCTCTAATAAACATAGGGTGAAAACCGCGTCGTTTACCTGTTATTGGTTGCCGAAAGCGTGGGAAAACGAACTTTAGACTTAAATATTTCACTAACTATTAAGCGTAGACGTGATGCGGCATGATATCGTCAAATGATCCTAATCTGCTCTATCGAAATGTGGAGCTTTCAGATTCTGCAGTGGCGGCACAATGGATTCCCCAAAGGCCGTCAGGGATTCCCAGACATTTTATGACGTAAATTGATTGGACAAGAGCATGTAAAAGACGCCTCATTGAATATAAATAATACTACGTGGCAGATCAGTATTCATACACGCAGATTAAAAAATGGCGGATGAGGTAATAATCACTGTGCGTGGTTGCATATTCCCTCAAGAAGTACTAGTAAAAGCGTTGTACAATAATTCACTGGAAACGTCACGTGGCTGCAATGTGAAAAATCGTACAACACAAGCTGATAGGTAACAGAAGATAAAGAAATTCCGATTGCTGATCCGCTCATATTAATGATATCGCAAAGCTTTTGAAAACGCTTTCAATTTTACTATTACTATTAATTGAACAAGAACCATTATTAAAAAGAAATAAAACATTCACAACAACAACAACAACAACAACAACAATAATAATAATAATAATAATAATAATAATAATAATAATAATAATAATAATAATAATAATAATAATAATAATAATAATAATATCAATAATAATAATAATACACATAACAGTTTGAGCACATCTGTTTTGATCAGTATATCACATAAATGCGACTACAATACGTTCTTCTTTTTTTCAATTAATGATCTAAACTGACTGACGTGAAACAAAACATTCATTCCACGTGCGATATTTGTTGTAACAGAGGCTGATGTTTCTTGTCCCAAGGGGCCGCGGTGGCTCAGTGGTAGAGCGTTCACCTCTGGTGCTAGGGGTCTCGGGTTCAAACCCTGCTCCCGCCAAGTGAACTTTGTGGTGGACAAACACCGTGTGCGTGGGTTTTCTCGGGGATCTCCCGTTTCCTCCCACTTTCTTCATTCCACCATTTCATTCATTCATTACTCATTATCACCGTCTCCTTTAGCCTAACCGGCATAACCGTGGGACGTAAAACTCAAAATTTCATTTTTTTTTCTTGTCCCAAGTCGTATAACGGGACTGCATACCGAAGAGAATTGTAGGGAACAAAGTGCAGAGAAGAGTCTTTCTTAAAATTAAAAGAGGATATTTGTCAGAACTGTCACTACAAAACATATTCAAAGTTTCGACCCTTCACTTCAATGCAAAGGTTACAGCAGCGGTGAAGGGACCGGGGGACGCGCTGATACACTCCTGGCGTTTCCCTAATGCTCCAGGCAGCACCAAAAATTCAAGAAAGGAATTCCTACTCTGATTGTACAGGCGTCGTATAGACTAGTTGTTTCATATGGCTCCAGAAAAATAAATCAAAGGGGTTAATATCTGATGAGCGAGTTGGCTAAGACACTGGTTCCGATCTACGCCGATCCATTGGTTCGGAAAGAATGCGTTGAAAAAATTTCGCATCTCCGCAGCGAAATGTGCTTTAGCACCGTCGTGATAAAAAAAGCATGTTTCGACGAACAGCCAGTATCACAAACCCTAACACTTTAGGCAGAACCTCTTTCGAAAATATGCGATACTCCCACTTGGTCAAACCTTGTGGTAGTAGATACGGTCCGATAAGATAATTATGAACGATTCCTGCCCGAACATTCACAGAACACCGTTTCTGATGGGCAAGAGTTGACGTTCCGTGTGGGTTTGTCTCAGAGTTCGTTTTCTCACGCTTTCGGCAGCCCATAACATGTAAATGACGCAGTTTTCGCCCTACGTTTATTAGAACTTGTTTTGGTTGTTTTACTTTTAGAAATCACCCCTCTGCTTTTGTACAACGAATTTAGTGCCACACTATATATATATATTTAAATCCCTATACCAATATGGGGACCGTCATAAAACGTATCCTTTTTGCAACCGGGTGAACGGCTGGAGTATAGAAATTTCTTTTTGGATATATCGTCTCTAGACATTGAGGATGACACCGTAGTCAACTTTTTTTCTTCAAAATTGATGTATTTCTGCCTATTCCCAAACTGGCGTTCTTCTGGAGACAATTCACTCAAGTACCTCTTCGGAGTCCAGTATAGATGCTTTTTTGCGTACAGTTTCAGGCAATTTCTGCGCCCATTCAAGCAGAAGTACCAACGTTTGCTTGGGCGTCCAATTAGCCTTACAATGAAGCGGACTTCCGGCGAAGCTGTGTATAGATGTTTTACGCACCTCTAGTTATGGTAACAGATATGTATGTATTTATCTGATGGAGCGACGAGCTCTTTATTCTGTTCCTTCAGCTTTTTACTATATACAAGGAGTATCAGACCACCCGTCCCAGGCACTTTTCTCGCCTCGTAGTGCACGTAGACACTTGAAACAAAAAATGAACTACCAAAAGCGTATGTGAAGAATCAAATAGTGGTGCCTCCGTATTCAGTGGCGTAGCGGGAATACTTCCACGGGGGATCAACTTCAAAAATTTTAATGGAATACTTCCACGGGGGATCAACTTCAAAAAAATATATGGAAAGTGGTATGAGTTTCGATTTCTTTGGAAGTATTATTGAAAAACAAGCAATTTTGCAGGAAACACTTTTCTTTAAATTCTACGGTTTGTCATCTGTGTGTGTTATTTGTTGTTGAATTGCTATCAGACCACCCGTTCCACGCATTTTTCTCAGCTCGTACTTCGTAGTGCACGTAGACACTTCATACAAACAAACAAACAAAAAAAAAATGAATTACCAAACCGTAAGTAAAGAATCAAACTGTGATTCTTTCATATTCACGATTCCCGGCGGGAGCTCATGTGGTTCGGATTCCACGTTAATCAGTAGGTCCACGTCTCATATAGCCTCGCTGCTGAACGGGACGTTAAACTCAAAATCAACTCAACTCAACTCTTTCATATTCAGTGGCGTAGCGAGAATACTTCCGCGGGGGATCAACTCCAAAATTTTAAATGGAGAGTGGTACCAATTTCGATTTATTTGGAAGTATTATTGAAAAGGAAACAACTTTTATAGGAACATTTTCGTTAAACTCTACGGTTTGGCATCTACTGTATGTATTATTTGCTGTTGAATTGCAACTAAGAACAACAGTTTTAGTTGGTAATGACTCCAAAAGAACATCAGATAGCACATGTTCTATTAAATAGTTGTTGAAAACCCTTTACAGAATTCAGTATCAAACGTTAGGGCATATCTCGTCTACTTATCAACAAACGAAAACAATATTACAGGACAGTACTAGTTTAAATTTCGGAATCTGAATCAATTTAAAACAGAAAAACAGAGAAAAACACTCTGGTTTTAAACTGCGTATGAAACAAATTTGGATGTAAAGTCCAACACCCCCCCCCCTCCCAAAAGAATCAAACTTACGAAATCACTGCCACTCTCTTAGTCTTCTTAACGTATGTAAACATTTTAATAAATCACTTTTTGGAACTCATTGCACAAACAATTGTTCAAGAATAGTATATATAAACAAACTGAAGATAATAAATAAAATAAATAACATGAACTGCAAGTTCTGAACATTCTCACCAAAATATCGTACCCCCCCCAAAAAAAATAAAACTCACAATAACTGTTCAAAGGATCGTCCAGCACGTGCGATGCACATTCGAATGCGCACCGAGACATTGTAGATTGCTCTTAACACTTCATTTCCTCTTAGTCCATGGCAGACATTATAGATCTTGTTCATTATGTCTTCCATTGTAGTAGGACGCTCTTGCTAAACCAGCTCCTTGACTCGTCCCCAAAAGAAAAATCGAGAGGAGTCAGGTCCGGAGAACGAGCTGACGAGGAAACGGCCTCCTCTTCCGATCCAAATGTTTGGAAATAAATGAGCAACAGTTTGTCCGGCAACTCTTGCAAAATGAGCAGAGCAATCGTCTTGTAATCACATTGTTTTACGAGTTGCTAACGAGACCTCTTCGAAGAGCTCACAAAGAACATCTGACAAAAAATTAGCGTATCCTACTTCTGTTAAAGTACCTTCGGAGAAGTAAGGTCCAATTTGGCCTCCCACTATACCACAGCAGACATTTAGACTCCAGATATGTTGATTGTCAACTTCACGTACCCAGTGAGCATTCTCGCTGGACGTTGACCTACATTAATCTTGAAGGTCGCCTACACAGAATGTTATAGTGAAACATGGGTTCCTGGCGCTCACCCATTGACAAAACTCCAGACGGTTATGGAAATCTTGTTCTCGGAGTTTTTGGTGCAGACGAACATGATAAGGATTTAACGCGTTATTGTGCAGAATCCTCCAAATCATTAAGTGGCTCATAGCAGCATCCCTAGCTAATCGTCCTGTTGAGATTTGAGGAACCATAAGGACTGCATCAAGGATGTCGGGAGACCGTTTATCCTGCACATGACGCCTGATCTGCAGACGCTGGTTGTGGTGAGGATGGACGTGCCCAATCCTTTACACACAAAATGCCGATCAGATACTCGTGGACGTTTGCGGACAGAGTGTCAGTGTTTGTGAATATCTGAGGGTTCAGTGAATATATTCTAGTGAATTCAAATCGGTTGAGAGCTACGTCCATGTGACATACCTTTTGGTATGCCTCTGAAACAAGATGCGCTACATCGTATTCGGATGTCTTTACTCCAGAATTTTTGCGCATCCACAGTGAACAAGCATCATTGTATGCGTCTTGAAATGGTTTCATAAAACATCTATCAGTGAGTTGAGTCTTGTGAGTGATATGTGGAGAAGTACTGAGCAGTGAATCCTGTGATTCCTCGCACACTTAATCACTTTCAGTTCTTTATGGCTGCCATGTCCATCAACAATTAGCAGAACTGGGATGTGAGGGGAAGGATGACAGAATTTCACAAAGTGTTGCAACAAAGTTAAAAAAAAGTATCACTCGTTATCCAATCAGTACTTTGTGCTACAGCAATACTCTCAGGTGGAGCATCAACAAACAGTCCCTCACTCATTCTCTGGCGCGGAAATACGACTATGAAGAGGGGTAGTACAAACTGACCAGTAGCACTCACTCAGAATATCAATGTTATATTCCGACCTCTTTCGCCCGACGTAGGATTGCCAGATTTTGTAAGCAAAAAACCGGGACACCAATCTCACGCTATATAGCCATTAAGATCACGGTTCACACTCATTTGTCAAGAATCGATTATACCTGTCTTTTCCAGATTAGTAGCTACTTACAATTTTCAGGTAAGACATACTAGTTCTTGCGGGCTGATTTTTTTTCGATCTGAAGAGCGAAAACAGGCGTCCTGAAAGCCTTTCTCGGGGCACTTAATTCTTTCATTGAAAACCGACACGTCTGGCAACCCTAGCCCGATGTCAACTTGCCCAGAACTCGTTTCCGTTTTTCACATATCACTTTGGGATTAACATGAACACACGATACACCAATCTCATGAGGGTTCAGTATTCGTGCTGGTGGAAAAGAACATTTGTTCATCATTGTGCACTAATTTGTATAGAACTTTGCAATTTGTTCCTTATTGAAAGTTGTTGTTCACGATATAATTACCGACCGCGGTGGCTCAGTGGTAGAGCGTTTACCTCTGCTGCATAGAGTTCTTGGTTCGATCACAGCTCCGCCAAGTGACCTTTGTGGTGGACAAATACCGCGTGTGTGTGTTTCCTCCAGGCTCTTCCGTTTTCTCCCACTTTCTTGATTCCACCATTTCATTCATTTCTCATCATTGCCGTCTCCATTAGCCTAGACGGCATAAGCGTGGGAAATGAAACTCAAAGATTTCAATATACTTGTAGGCACAGGTGTTCTAACAAATAAATTGGGAAGTTACTTCTTAAACTCGTATAAAAATCTTTCACAGCACTCTGTTTATCTTTGTTGAACCTGTCATTGATATTTAGTTCTTCAGTTGAGTCAAACTAGCTTCAGGTATTCTTACCGTTAAACGATCAGCTAACTGTTTCACATGGCATTTCAGCTCTTTTCCATACATATCGGGGAAAGTATTTTCTCAACTCCTAACTTACGCGCAACAGGTAATTTCATTCCTTGGTTTCGCTGTGACAGTCTGTGTTGCAGAGAAGTATTTGGGACACCAAATCTATGTATCAAATGCCATGTGAAGCAGTTAGCTGATCGCTTAATAGCATTGCCATAAGAAGAATACCTGAAGCTAGTTTGACTTAATCGAAGAACCAATTATAAAAGCATCACCATTTGTTGTCTGAAGTGTATACGTGCACTACGAGCCGAAAAAAAGCCTGGGACGGCTAATCTGATACGCCCTGTATACATGTTACTTTAAAATTTCTGCAAAATTCCTGAAATGGGTTAAGTGAAATAACATCTGAGGTTTCAAACATTTCTTTCAGTTTCAAACAGTGTTCAGTTCTTTTAAAATAAAACGTTTACTTTCCTTTAAATGGGTGAATATGCAACTGAGGTAAACTGTATGGCGTTTTTTCTCTTCAAATGTATTTTTCTGTTATGTAAAAGTAAAGCGTTGACTATCATTTATATGTCTACAGAATACTTCAAAAGTGCTGTAATATACAATAAATTGGTGAAACTGAATTTGCGGTGAAAATGTGTGAAAACAAAATTTCTACAATCTTAAACATTATGTTCACTTCTGTATATATTAAGTGTTTCTGATGTTCCCAACGTAGTTTCGTTGGGGTGAATATCCGTGGCCATAGAAAAAAATATTGAATATGCATCTCAACTAAAAGTTCATAAGAATAAAAGTTTAGCAGTTTCAACGTAGGTGTCAATTAAAGCGGGTTGCAGGACATTTTAGATACCGTATTTACTTGAGTCTAAAACGCCCTCAAATGTGAGACGAAAAAAAAAAACTACTCGGCATTGACTTTTAAGAATGAAAAAGATAAATAAACATGTGAAAACACAATGAAAATGTTTCGTCTTCCATTTTCAGTTTGCAATTTCTGGATAGAACAATTTCCCATTTTTCGGAAAATGTGGGTATTCCTAGTACACATTTTTCACAGAATCATGACTAACGAGATTAGCTATCTCCGGCAAAACTCAATCGTTTTCTGCTGTAAATTGGGCCTTACTGACAGTGCTTGGGCTTAAACTTGCAAACTCGAATGTAAAACACACCTCGATTTTGGGGCTGAAAAATAATTTAAAATGTGCGTTTTAGGATTGCGTAAATACGGCATTTGAAAATAAAGGGAGGATAGGAGGATAAGACAAGACGCTCAGCCATTCACGATATCCCAAAGGAAAACTACATCCATTTAAGCTGCGACTTTTCCTTCCCCAAGATCGTGAATATAAACTAGTATTGTGTGGTCATTTCTTGAACATGGATAAGAATATTGCACTTTGTTATTAGAACATATAAAGAAAGCATGGTTCATGCAAGTTGGTGCCCTAGCACACTACATCTTCCTCATACTAAACTACTTGAACACTAAATTTCAGGCAAACTGTATTGATCGTCAAGGAGCCCGAGGCTTACTTTGAGTTCGATGAACTACGCTTTCTGGGAGTACGGTTATCTCTGTTGTAATGCAGCATATAGATTCGCGACGGGGCTCATCTTTGCACGAAAACAAAGGATATATAAGGGAAGCAATTTTCCCAAATTCCCCCCCCCCCCGTATCCTTTATCATTCCACGTCAAAACATGGGTAGAATTCAACAGAGGGCACATTGAACAAATGTGCTCCCATCTATGATACGGGACTTTTTGGACACCCTGTAAACAAACTTCATATTTCTTTGCTTCTTAAAACTATTGTCATCCCTTAAAAATGTTACCCTTATACGTATAGCTTTACTACGAACTTTTATATTTACCTATCATCCTCCGCAACAAAATCTACTTTTTTTTTCTTGACACTCACCCTCTTTAAATCAAACATCTTTCATAGGGATGCACGCGAGACGAGACGAGACGAGAAATGGAAGTATCTCGTCTCGCAGCCTCAGATGTTGGTCTCGTCTCGCGTCTCGTCTTGTCTCTCAAATGTGAAGTCTCGTCTCGCGTAAAATTTCGAGTCTCATCTCGCGTCTCACGCGAGACTATCTCGCATGGTCTCGCAGTCTCGCATATATTCTGGGTCAAAATTTTGCAATGTATTCTATGGCTGTTAATGAATGATGATGTGATATTCTGTCCGAAGGCAGGTATTTGACCTAAAAGTCCCTTGGCAAGGTGAATCCATGTTGGTTTGCCATTGCTTTCCATGGGATGAATGTTTATAACATCCTAAGGAAACGGAACCTAGAGTTCAACATGGTATCCGAACTTGTGTCCCCTCCGCTCCAAATTAAAAGAAAAGTTGTGCTGGAATTTGATTGCTGGACCATTAATTTTCGTCAAATTAATAGCATAATTTACAGCAAAACCAGCATAAATTGTTGCTGGATCCAACATTGTTTTCCAGCTTAGAGGTCTCCAGCAATATTTGGCTCTTCAAAAATATCGTCGCCACTATCAACATTTACACGTTTTGGTCGTTTCCTTGAAGGGTGATTTTCCATTATAAAGATGTTTTTATATCACCAAAAGCACTTGTAGACAAAAATAGAACTCCCCACAACACAATACGACCCAATTCTTTCGGTTCGTTCGCGCTTGTGGCAATGTAGCATTATCGCATTTTATCAACTTTCGCTTTTAACTTATATAGTGTTGCCAGATCTAGAAAATAAAATACTGACAGATATAGGGCCATTCCTACTATCTCCCACCAAACCTATAGGGCCATCCTACCAAACCAGTGTTTGAATTAAACTTCCGAACTAGAGGGGAATGTTTTTGATAAATATATAGAAAGAAAATACTTATTCCATGTAAAAATATCATGTTATTTCTGGGAGCCGGGCCGGGGATAAACTTTGACGAGAGGGGATTTCTCCGCCATCCCCCAACATTAATCGCTAGTAGTAATGTGAAAAAGACAGAAACAACAGAAATATCACATTTCGCAGCAATAGAGAGTCTTATTCGCTTTCCAGACCAAAAACAGAAGTTTATGTATTCGTGCGCGCCCGTGTGTATGTATTTGTGTCGCAAAATAAAGTCCTAAATCGATGCTGTAATAAATTTCCAATTTACAAAGCTTTTCTTTTTTAATGATGTTTAGAAACTAAAGAAGGCTTTAATTCTGAAAATCAACCTTGAATAATAATAAATCTCATAAAATGTGTATTTCCCCAATCACTTTTTTGTTCCTGGAGGCATTAACGCTCAACTTAGAAAACTCAATAAATGTAAACTCACTAAATATACAATTAAATGTAATTCATAAGTGTTGCGAGACTGCGAGAAGTCTCGCGAGACTTCTCATGCGAGACTTAACAGAGTCTCGTCTAGCGTCTCGTCTCGCATGGTTTAGTCTCGTCTCGCGTCTCGCATAAAATTTTCACTCTCGTCTCGTGTATCGTCTCGCATTTGCGAGACGAGACGCGAGGCAAGAAGAGACTTTTCGCGTCTCGCGTGCATCCCTACTCTTTCAGACTGTTGCTTAGTAATGGACAATTTAATTGTCTCATTTTTCATTACAACCTTACGTGCTTATTGACGAGTGTCACATCAAGAGGCAAGTAAAAGTATTGAAGCCTAAAATACCAATTAATCTATAAGGAAATCCTACTTCCAGTAGTGACAGTAAAAGTAATAGTGTTGATTATCCGCATTAATTGAGACAGCGGTTACGCATCTAATTAAACATGCGTTTGTTTAGCAAAGAAAGACACTACAGTGCATTGTTACTTTTCTTATAATACGTCAGGCTTGAAAAAGTGATGGCGGAATCTCAAGCAATCTTCAAACCCTTCAAGTATTAGTTTAGACTATCATGTTTACGTTGTTCCAAGGAAAATATATAAAGGAAAAAATGTCTGAACAGTGATCAGAAGGAATGGTGCTTGCTTCAATTCATTATTTCTGATCACTGTTCAAATGATGTATGTCAATGAAATATTGTCCCACAACCCATTGACCCACCACCCATTGTGACCATGATCCACTGTGCTCCATCATCCACCATGACCCACTTCGACAAACCGTGACCCAATATGTCCCACTACCTAACGTGACGCACTCTGACCCACTACCCATCAAAACCCATCGTAATCAACTTTAACCCATGATCCACGTCCTCCTGTTCACTGACTAAAGAGTTTACACTTGCAATTAAACAATGCTGTGAAATTATCACTAATCAGAGTTTGAATTTCTACGGTCAATCGCTCAAGCACCGCTCTGTTACAATAAGGTGGATCTGACCTTTACAATATAAAATGGTAAAATATTTGTCATGGGTACATTTACGATGAATTTGAAGTATTATATATAATTATTTCCTTGCTGAATTACAGATACTTTTCAGTGGAAAATAGGATGAAATTTGAAAGTCTCAAATCAAGGTATAGTGGACCAAAGTAAATGTGAAAAAAATGTAAAGTTTTCCATATAATTAAGTATACAGTGAAAACTTAAGACTTCCATGTAATTAAACTTACAGTACAAATTTTGTATATATATATATATATACGCAAATTTTCTCGCAACCTTATAGCTTCACTGCCTTGTGCTGAGAAGGCTCCATATAATAAACATAAGATTCAAAAATTATTATATTAGAAAGTAGTGGATATATGATGCCATTGCTTTCTAATTATTACTGCTTTCTAATTAATTGATACTGTATTTTTTGTGTCTCAATTAATAATTGTTTCTTATTTTTTACTCAACTAATATCGATCGTTTTTGATTAGTTTTACAAATCAACCCACTACCAATCTCCCATATATAGAAAGTCTCCCCCATAGAAGAGAAATTAAAAAATTGCTAGAACACGTTCTGTTTATTTTTAATAAAGTGTTAATATACTGAATTTCACTCCCTAAGTTGAACGACTTGTGAGATACTCAATTTTTCGTAAAAACTTGGACCTCCTCTCCCCCTTTAGTACATGTATTATAATAAAAGTGATATGATAACATCCCAGTTGGGATTAGGGTCTAACTATCTACCACAATTCATTTCAGTTGGCTTTGCCATTTGTCCGTGATCATCACTCACACATAGTTACATTCGCTTTTATGTAATAATTCATGTATTACAGGTGATTAAAAAATGTATTTTTTCAGTAGTTAGCTCCTCTAAAAACTCTCAGGCTGTATCTCGAAAGCCAGGTAATAAGTCCTATTGTTGTTACAACAGTTAAAAATATCAATATCCAAAATACCTGAAGTTCTTTTTTCACATAGATATACTCATCTCAGATAAGTAAACAGAAAAAAATGAAAAAAGAATAAAATGGAGGCCTTGAAAGTGAAACACAGGCACATTCATCAGTGTTCAGAAGATGCTGGCTACTATGGACTGAATAGAGTGAGTCAGTCGGTCTGAGTGTGTCGGTGAGTCAGAGTGGGCCACGGTGGGTGGTAGGTAGCAGTGGGTCACGTCCTGCTGACCACGACCCACTGATCCACTCACAAATCTTGACCCACTGACCTATTCCATCTGTGGTGCAGACATTATATCCTTTGGGGACTTTCCTTGAAAAAAAAGAATCATCATAGTTCAAGTCTTCAAAAGTGTGAAGGCTGATTGAGATTCAGACATCACTTCAACAAACCAGAAAACAAGATACAGTAATCACAAGAATTTTCATTGAATTTGCGTAGTGAGGACAACATAATTAAAATTCCGTACTCATTAAGATTACTCGAGAAAAGTATAAATAAGTCATGAGAGCTGTCAACGAAACAACTCTCTTCTTCTTCGGTCGGGGTAAAGTAGGACTAGTTTATCAAATTGAATGTAAATGTTCAACTTTCTAAATTAAAACATTCTGATTTGCTCAGTGATGATATTAATGTATATTAAGTAAGCAAAGCTTGTAACATGTAAAATGTCACAAAAATTATCACAAAGACATACTGGAAGTGAAAATACAAGTATTGATTAATTACTTTTTTATTGGAAAAAATTTCTTCAATTTACACACAGTATGAAAGATTATAAGTTACTTTGAATAAAACTGTCAGTAATAGAACTTAATTACTTGACCAATAATTATGTAGTAATGTTTGCAGTAAATTATTTTGAGAACCAACTTATATCATTTACTTCAATTATTTTAACTCCAGCCAAAAACAAAGAATAATTAAGGAGGAAAATGAGTGATTGAACAACGAGGAAGAGTTGTACCTAAACACATGAAATTACTCGTACTTTTAAAGAAGCTCGAAAGCAGTTGACTGTACCAGTAAATATATCAGCACAATCTTCCTATCTTTACCCAATAATGAAAAATTAAAATTACCCTTACAATTTCAACCTAGAGATTACAAATGTTCAGAAAAGGAAGTTCATATCTCATTTAAGGGCTTGATTGTGCCACCGTTTTAAAGTTATTTGCCTTTCTCATTGTTAAAGCATGCCATACACCATGAATGAGCTCGGTATTCCGTTTTGTAAGAACTCCGTTCGAACTTTTTACATGTCAACAGAGGTTTTTTTTTTTTTTTTTTTTTTTTTTTTTTTTTTTTTTTTTTGTTAATACCGTCAACCAGAACCGTAAATAGAGATTTCGGTGCCCGGGGTGAAGTAGAATTCAGCACCCAGTACAGACACCTTACCAAGCTTTCTTTCTTTCTTTCTTTTTTCTTTACATAAGAAAAGCAGCTTTTGTTATTATACTACACTGAATTTTTATTAAGCTGCTTAAAAGAGCATTACAACAGCCAAAAGCGATCATTATGTATGATACAAGATCATACGCGAAGACGAAAAGGTTAGCGGAGGACCGTGGAGCATGGAAGCTTCTCAGCTGCGGCAAGTGACCTGCCAATAAAGGCAGAATACCTATGATGATGGTGATGTATTCTTTTACAAATAAGAGCTGCTTTCAAGAGGTTTCTTTTTTTTTTTTTTTTTTTGGAATTTTTTGTTAAACTTGACAAAACTTCCTTTGATTCTATACAAATCCACTTGGAGAACAGTTATGGAAACTTACAGTAAAACTATTCGCTATATTTCATTCTATCGATAAGAAATGAAATTTCAGTACATTAGAAACTATGTGCTTTTAAAATGTTCGAAATGAATTATAGCATTAATTTCCAGTAATAATTGTAAACTTTTGTAATTTTATTCTGTAGGTAAATATGATTTTAATTTCAATTCTTTTACGATAAAAAAAATATTTTGTGAAATGTAATGGACATTTAGAAGGAGCCTTCTTTGCGAATTTCTCAATATTGATCTATGGAGCTAAAGAATATGTTTACTGCTGTATTTCAAATCCAAAATATACTTCGCTACAACATTTTGAAATAATAGTAATTACTTAATCTCTTAATGAATAGAAGTTCTGAATTTAAGGTTGCTTATTATTAATTAACATATTAAAAATACACTAACACACATATATATATATATATATATATATATATATATATATTATATATTATATATATGTGTATACGTTTGGTATGTATGCTGATAGAAAACCACAAAACTAGATACATATGCACAAAAGAAAATATCCTGGCGATACAAGTGGTTGATGGAGAAATAATTCCAACAAATTCCTTCAAATTGGAAGCATTTCTTATAACCTATCAAAGGAATAAAAAAATACACTGGTAGTGATCAATCTTTGAGAAAGAGAAAATTCGCTGACTCCTTTCTTACATCTGCTTCAAGGTCGAAAGTGTTATTATTCCTGTTGTTTACCTACACTTTTAATATTCCCGCGCAAACAGCAACTTGCATGTCCTCTCGTGTCTCTTCACTCCTTTCATTTTTGTATCTTCATTCTCACAGAAATATTAATCCCATTGGGTAGAAAAGCATGATTAAGTAAGCAAACTTATCACCATCAACGCATTTCAGACTCAGACTTTGACTGTTTCTGATTTTGAAAACGCTCTTGAATACATTATAAATCATTACTTAGCACCTTATATATATCACACCGTCATTAAAAATGATATACAGCAATAACTTTCTTTAAGTACTAACATGTAACACTTCCCAAGTGTAACACTCCGATTTTGATAAAATTTGGCAGGTAGATGTTACACATGAAATAAATGAATACGTAATTTCTTCCTACGGAAAAAGTTTTAGGGTGCACAAGCCCCAAACCCAAAATTTTGAAAGTTGGCGTTCGAAAAGCAAGAAGTGGACCGAAGTAATTGAAATTATGCATAGATACGGTAGAATTAAAACGAAGGAATACGTATTTCGTATTTTCTTTAAAAAAAAAAAAAGAAAAGAAAAGAAAAGAAAAGAAACTGGTGGATGGGGCACAGACCTTTCCAAACCTTTGATTACGAAATATCAAAAGTGCGAATAAGTATATATTAGAAGTGCCTAAAGGATAAGAAGAATTACTACAACACTTTGTGTAGGGACAATAGGAAAATAATAATAATAATAATAATAAGCGAACACGTGTTTTTAGTTTCTGCGGGAAAATAGTGTTGGGCCAAGGCCCCTCCAAAGAAAGTAAATATTACAGCAGAAGCGCAAGAAGGAGTGGAGCGAAGCGAATGAAATTGTGTGTAGATATTGTATATGTAAAATAAAGCAACTCGTGTTTTCCAAGTGTCCCGTACTGATTTGCTACAAATTTGCACATCAACAGTAAACAGCAAATAAATCGACACGTGTTTTCATTTATGGAAAAACACTGTAAGGGTTAAAAGCGCACCTCGAAATACTATAAAATATGCTATATGTAGAAAAAACTAGTGTGAAAATAGTGAAATTTTACCAATAGATAGATGTCCTAATGTACAGTGAATCAATACAATAAATTTCGAGTGTTTCGTGTTTCTGCCCTCAAAAGTTCAAGTTCAAAGACTGAAGTTAGCGCCCCCTAGCTACTTGCGAAACACGTATTGCCTTATTTTACATATAGGTCTACAAGATCTATGTATAATTTCATTCGCTTCTGTCCACTCCTTCCTGCATTTCTGCTTTATTATGTACTTTTTTTAGGAGAGGACCTTGGCATCCACACAGTTTTTCCGCACAAACTACAAAACACGGGTTAGCTTGTTTTTGTGTATTGTTTCTTAACATACTTTCGTTGCGATTCTCTATGTAATTTAGGCACTTCGAAAGTATACTCTTTAGCACTTTTCATATTTCGTAATCAAATATTAGGAAGGGTCTTTGTCCCACCCATTTATTTCTTTGTTTCAGGAAAATACGAAACAAGTATTCCCATATTTTATATCTACTAGGTACAATATCTGTGTACAATTTCATTCACTTCGGTCCACTTCATACTGCGTTCGGGCGTGAGCTTTCGAAATATTGGGTAGGGGTTTTGGTCCCCAATTATTGTTTCTCCACAGAAAATTAAAAAAAAAAAAACACGTATTCGTGTATTTTATGTGTAGTATCTAACTGCCAAATTTTATCAAAATCGGAGTGTTACAGTCGTATCAAATTGTATCAAAACCGACGACAACATTGATTTAATAGGGCGTCAATACTTTTTTAATCATTTCTAGCACTTTTTCTTTCTTTTTGCTCGTTCGGCGCTTTCTAGCCATCAGCGCCCGGGACGACCGCCCCGCGCGTCCCCTTCGAGCTACGGCTCTGCGGGAAACGGTTCCGAGATTTAAGGAAACTAGTATAAAACGATTAACGATTTTCTTATAAATGGATATAAAACATTTTTAAACTTCTGCCAGTAACTTTCGGCTTTTATTATGTGAAAGTGGGCCAAAGACGCCCAACACTGCTTGTAAAAGTATTTGACATCCCACAGGATTAATATGTATGATAATAATTGAAACAACGTATTATAATAATTATTTGTAGATAGTCACATGTATTCTATGTACAAGCTAAAAACATTGTTACTTTTTCTTATTGTCTTGTATATTACTATATAAAATATTCTGTCAGTTTTTTAAGTTGTATTTTAATCATTGTTTGATTCATTCATTCGTGTTGTTTCTTCTAGCTTCCGAAACCGCGAGAAATCTGTTTATCTGCTAACAGAACAAAGTGCATGCGCGAGCCAATGGTGAGCACAGCTGCCAACTGCGAAATGAGAACTTTCGGTGGTCCAACGCGCCTTGATGTAGATAGAACTATACGCTCGACAAGCTATACGCTCGCGACTGTCGCGCACCTGCCGATGAAACCCTGAACTTCAGTTATACAAAAAAAAGTTATCTCAGCACCGTTGGGACCACCAACATCAATTTTCAAAGTTGATTTCTACGCACTAGTGATGGTGAGAGGAGACCGTCTAACACGGTTTCCCACTGGACGACCATATAGTGTCGCCTGATCGACCAGGTCGCCTGATGGAATGCAAATCGCCAATGTATGGTCGTTCCACCGGTATCAGGATAAATATATATATATATATATATATATATATATATATATATATATATATATATATAGATAGATAGATAGATAGATAGATAGATAGATATACAAAAAAAATTAAGTGCCATAACAGGTACCAAAAGATAAACAATATGTTTCTGAACACCTCCGTACAGACAAAACAAAAATATGTATTAACTACATCCGCATCTTATCAACAGATACAGCAAGTACCCTTGATTTATTATGTAATCGGTATGTATTCTGTCTATTCTAGCTGAGTTCAAAAGGACTTGATAAACAAGATATTGAAAAGGGAGATCATAAAACTGGGCTCGGAGGTTCATTAATTTCAATTTAACTTTAAAATTATTGCTTTGACTTTTTATAAATTGCTTTGACATTCAATGTATTTTCATACAAATAAGATCGCTACTAGATTTGCATTAATATTTCTCAACATAATTCCAAGATAAAACTACTCTGTACTGTACTTTGACAAAACATAAACAGAGTATTTCACTAATCGACAATTGACAATGACGTAAAGAAACTGAATTCTTTCAGCTTAACAGACGAACAGGTACTAGATATTACTGTCCAACTGTGCAACGTATTACTGTGCAACGTACCTTGTCATACAGACTAGACATAGAGATATCGTTAGGTAGGAAGTAAGTCTGGGATAAAAGAATGTCCCCAAATTCACTACACTTTAACGTTCAATTGACTGATAGTACTTAGATTAATATTAAACATACAGTATAAATGGGAAATCTCTAAGTAACACTAACATAAAAGGAAAATATTTGAATAGTTATAATAGTATATATTTATGGTTACTGATTAAAATCAACTCTAATGATATGCTAATGAGAAAGAAATGGCTGCATTGGATAATATATCTTTATATATACCAAAACTGATTGAACTCATTACAACTTGAATCCATACAATAGACACTTGTATTGATAAACTACTTTTGTTATTAACTTTTCTTGGTCCTTTCATTTCAAAAACTCCACTTAAATTCATTACTCGTCAAGGTCTTTTCAATTGTGTTCTTACTACTAGTGGTGCTTTCTCAGTCATGGCTGTATCGCACTCGCAGTTGGACATTGCTGTGAACACCCATGGAGTGATGAAAATTTTCCGGATAATTTGGAAACGGAAAATTTCAGAAAATATTCCGGATAATTTTGCGATTCATAAGAACATACTCCACTTATTTCTACATCTTTGTTTAGCCGTGATGTGAGGTGGAAAATTTTCGTCTATATTTTTCCGGAAAATTTTCCGTTCTTAACAACTATCAGTGATAAAGTAACAATTCCTTAGTATTCATAAAGTTGATTGAATTCATGTATAGAAACGTTAAAAAGTGAAAGATCGTTTAAACAATCAGAAAATTTTCATAGCTCAGACAATTTTCAGTATTATGTAAAAACAAGTGAAACAATTTTTCATGAATCGAAAAATTGTCTGTCCTGTACAGTGATGAAAATTTTCCGGAAAATTTTGAAACGGAAAATTTTCCGATTCATAAAAACATACTCCACTTATTCCTACATCGTTGTTTAGCCGTGATGTAAGGTGGAAACTTTTTCTCTATATCTTTTCCGGAAAATTTTCCGTTTTTAACAAATATCAGTGATCAAGTAACACTTCGCCAGTATTCATAAAATTGATTGAATTCATGCATAGAAATGTTAAAAAGTGAAAGATCGTTTAAAGAATCTGAAAATGTTCATGGCTCAGACAATTTTCTTTACTATGTAGAAACAATTTAAACAATTTTTCATGATTCGAATGAATAGAAGAAGTATGTTTTTATGAATCGGAAAACATTCATGACTTGTAATAAATTGAAATTTTATATAATAGAATGGGATATTTGTACTATACGAACTAGATGTATGTTCTCTGCACTTTGCACACACACACACACACACACACACACACAGATAGAGAGAGAGAGAGAGAGAGAGTAGTTGAGTTGATTTTGAGTTTAACGTCCTTTTCAGCAGCGACACTATATAAAATGGAACCAACTGATTAACGTGGAATCCGAAGTACATGAGCTCCCGATGTGAATCGAAGCCAGATTATCCATGCCGAAGGCGCGTATGCTAACCGCTTAGCAACGAAGGAGCTTGCAGAGGAAGAGAGAGAGAGAGAGAGAAACAGTGTAAAATTTTACTTCCCAACTTGAAATATTAGAAAATTTTCCGGTTCCCGAAAGCTAATTGGAAAATTATAATTTGTTGCTGACTACCTTTCCTGTACAGAAATTCAATTTTTTAGCTCTATGTGCAGTTAAATATAGTGGAAAATTTTCCACCTAACATCACTGTACATAATATTCAAAATTGTTCGGCCTATAAATAGTTTTCTCCACTTGTTTCTACATCGTGATGAAAATTTTCCGATCTATGAAAATTCCTTTCACTTGTTTCTACAGAGCAATAAAACTTCCCGATTCACAAAAAAATGTTGTTTTATCTTTTTTTTTTAAATGATGAGAACCATCCGACTCATACAAAGTTATTCAATTTTTCCATATAAGACAAAATATTTCGATTCATGAAAATTTTTTTAACTTGTTCCTACATAATACTGAAAATTGTCTGAGCTATGAAAATTTTCAGATTCTTTAAACGATCTTTCACTTTTTAACATTCCTATACATGGATTCAATCAATTTCATGATTGCTGATGAATTGTTACTTGATTACTGATATCTTTTACAACGGAAAATTGTCCGGAAAAATATAGCGGAAAATTTTCAGGAATGGAAAATTTTCCGCGATGATTTTCCACCTCACACCCATGTAAATGCTAACTACCTAACACCCAGGAGTTCCCATTTTTAACATGAAGCGCTCATAGCAATACTGTAATAAGACTTCTAAGAACTTCTTTTTACATGAGTCTGTTCTTTCTCTGTCTATATAATTATTTTCCAAATCGTTACAGAACAGATTTGCATGTTCGTCCGGAAGCTCTGATGACGAAGTTGTACCTCTCCCAGGACCAAGTGGTGTCAATACGTTATTGTAAGTAATGCAAATATTATACAAATATACTGATGATGATACAACTCCGGCATAACCAATCCCAAGCCCCTGTGTTAAAAAGTTGTTCTGGCCATCCGAAAGTTAAATTCACTAACAGAGTAGAGTGGATTTTTTTGGTGAATAACTAAGGTCTCCAATGAAAGCACCTGATAGAAAATAATATGGTCGCTGTAGCAAATAATAGGGGATCTACAGATTGTGATCAGAAAAATGCAAACACCTGAACGAAATTGCAACTTACCAGATTAATATGGTGTCGGGCCACCTTTCGCCTTCAGAACAGCCTTGATGCGACGTGGGATGGAGCCATAGAGGTCATGAATGGTAGCAAGAGGAATTTTACACCATTTCTCGTGCAGGGCATCGGCCAGTTCTGTGAGAGAGGATGGAGGTGGAAATCGTCGCCGGATTCTTGTTTCCAAGACGGACCACAGATTTTCAATTATGTTGAGACCTGGAGATTGGGCGGGCCAAGGGAGGTGTTGAACTTCATCCCGATGTTCCTAAAACCACGCTGCAACAACGACAGCTGTGTGAATGGGTGCATTATCATCCTGGAAGATGGCGTCATTGTCCGGGAACAACATCCGGACTATAGGATGCAAGTGGTCTCCTAAAATCACGACATAATCCTTGGCAGTGTTACGTCCGCTAAGTGTGACCACAGGACCCAATGAAAACCATGATATGGCGGCCCACAGCATCACCGAGCAGTCGCCATGTTTCACAGTTGGGCGGAGACACTGCAGATCATAAGCTTCTTTGGGCGTTCTCCACACATAAACACGGCCCGTGGTTGGGAATAGGGTGAAGGATGACTCATCCGACCATATCACACGTTTCCAGTCCTCAACGATTCAAGTTGCATGGGAATGGCACCATTCGGGGCGTGCAAAAGCGTTATGGTCCCTGATGAGCGGTTTGGCCCGTGCAACACGACCCCGTAAGTTCATGTCATGTAATTCGCGGCGGACTGTGATTGTCGAAACAGGGTAGGGAATGTGTTGATTGAGTTCCTCCGTCACTTGCTCCGCAGTGGCACGACGGTTCTGCGTGATAATGTACTTTAATACCCGGCGTGACCTGTCACTCATGATTTTCTTCCGCCCACTGTTCCGCTTCCCCGATGTGGTTTTTTCGTGTGTTATGTAGGCCGTCATCACCTTCAACACTGTCCCACGCAACACACTTAACACAGTAGCCACTACCGTTACACTCACTCCACATAACCGCGTACCAACAATTTGCCCTCTTTGAAAATCTGAGAGGTCTTCCATTTTACACTACCTTCGTCTACTGCAGCCGCTGGACACTGCTATTCCACTGCGCCTGAGGTAGTATGGAGACCGACCTAACACACCACCACCAGCGGTCCGGCGCTGCGGGCGCCACGACACCACTGCCAACTCATCTGACGTGTTGCCAGCTACAGGTGTTTCCATTTTTCTAATCACCATCTGTGTCTTCGGAGGTTATCTCACGTAACAAGTATAGGTAAGAAAGTGATACATTAAAGTACTAAGCTGGTTCTAGTTACATTTAAAGAAAGATAATTAGTTACCTGTTTCGTTGTTATTAAAAGTTACCGGAATCTTTGTAATGAAAAGGTGTTGACATTCAGTATGTATTCCGATAATTACATACACCTATATATGTATTAGTATTCATTTACTCTATCACGAAAGTTAACAAGACATATTAAGCGATCTGATAACATGACGGAATCGCATATCACGGCACTATGCCACCTGGTACTTTATAGTTGCTAATAGAGGTTTGCAGTTACAATTGGTGCCGAGTGATCAAGCAATAGTACACAATAGGAAGCATTTCAATTATTATATGCAAAACTGGAAATTGTTCAGTTAACAACAGGTGAATTAAAACCAAACAAATCATTTATATGTCTAATCTCTTTATAATGTAATAATGGTTTTATTAATTTTAAAGTGGTTTTTATTTATTTTACACATATTTTTGAATATTAAAGGCATCTGAGGCCTTAAGCCTATCACCTATGAGATATAATATTTTGCGCTGAGCCCGTTATCAAATGAAGGGGGAAGGAAGCGCCTTGGAATCTGTATATTCGGTATCAACGTGGCGTGGCGTGGTGTGAATGAGCAATACCCAGAAAAAAGCTCAGTCTAGGTAGCTGGTCTCAAAAAGCTCTTACAAATTTTGGATCGAATATTCGTACAATTTCAAAGTCGCCACAGGGCTGCCACAAGACATATGTGTTTTCAAATATAAATAATTCATATTTCCGTATTCTTCAGTTACATAATTCACTTCACTTACCCGCCGCTGACAGAATGCTATTGATCATTTTAGATCATAATCAACATATACTTACAAAAGCACATTTTTATAAGATGGGTACTTTAGGGATAGTGAACGATAAGTTAAAATAAGCTTTTGTTGAACAACCGTTTTTGCACATAGTCTTGAAACAATGAAAGGAAATTTTACAGGAACTGTGAAAGATACAAGTAGTATTAAGGGTCTACATAACACATAAATCAAAAAAGGAGACTTCAGAGAAAATACTGGTGTTTGTGTGAAGCAAAATGTATGGATGGCAGTGGCTCAATAGATTGTCTCCCATGATGACGTAAAAATGAACAGTACTCAGATACGATTATGTGCCAATTATAATTCAACAATTAATAAAGTTTTAGAAATAGTAGTTTACTCTAAACCTAGCTGGGGGCATTTTAAGTCAACTACACAGATTCACAATATTTCAGTCTTGCACTTGCCTATTGCGTACCGACAGATGTAGGTTGATAAAAAGTCAAAAATATTCACAGTAAAACTCCACAGAGTCTATAAGAAAATGATGGTTTACTTTTTGGATTAACATGCAACCCCATATTTTTTAAAGAAATGTCGAAAGTGTTCGAGAGATATATCAAAGGTGGATGGATTTTTGGATGATATATTAGTTGTATTCAGGAACAAAACTGATTGCATGTAAAGAATTAGACACGTTCGACAATAAATACAAGAATGTAATGATGAGGTGAGCAGGTATAAATATCACATGTCAAGAAGCATGTTGAGCTATTTTTAAATGCTTTGCACCAAACGATGTCACCAAATTAAAAGCTTGTCTGGAAATGTTGAATTTTTCAGAAGAATATACCACACATTTCAATAGATTTACTCCACCTCAATAAATTATTAAGTAAGAGATAAAGGAAGAAGTGGTATTATAAACACAACAAACAGTTCTTATTGTAAAATGAAGCGAAGTACCGAGCGAAGGATCTCAAGTAGTAGAGTAGTGCGTTGGATTAGCACCGGGAGGTCGTGGGCTCGATTCCGGTTGCCGACCATCCTGACAAGGGTTTTGCTTAGTCCTAGCAGCCAAATGCGCCCTTGTACCTACTAAACAGACCGTTGCCGATACCTACTCAATTCTTTTCTGTTGTAATTGTTGTTGTAGATAGATAGTATAAAATGGTCTCTGAGCTGTATCTGGTGATTGTTAAATAAATAATAAAAATAAAATAAAATGAATGGTACAATTCGTGCGCTCTTATTGCCGATGTGTTCCTTTCAGAGGGTAAATTGCAAACGAAGGCGTAGGCCTCAGCCAAATTAATGGAGGTGGGAGAAACAATATTCTTAATTTGAAACAGAAAGGCTAGATATCATATTATTTTGTACTTAGTAAATTCCATAAATATGTTTTATGCCTAACATTTGAAAATCATATTGATTCATTACCAGTCAAACTGATTTTCCGATAAAAAAAACGAAATACCAACATTATCATAACATTGTCTACTCAGATGTACTTTGACGTTAATGGACTCCATAAAATAGACAAAGCATGTTGAGGTACCGGGTTGCGTATTCATCTTACCAGTACTTCACCTCATTGCAGATTAGAAAGTATGCAACAACTATGTAAGTCTGATTATGATAGATCCATTATTACACCAGTGATCACCAGAGAGTTATCTAAAGATACATTGTAACAATTTATCATATAGACATTGTAGGGTCGGCCAGCTCTAATTCTTTACCTGCTAGGAAATAAATAAATTAACAGATTCCTATAAGCGAGCTATGAATTTTACTCAAACCTTGATGCCTATTCAGAAATTCGAAATTAATCATACTCAAACCATTAATAACAAATATCTTAATTTTACGGTTCGAAGTTCTTTTGTATAATTGTACAGGAGAACTTAACGAATCCCGCCTTTCAGGATCCATTTCATTTAACGACAACGCTTCTAAATATTGCAGTAGCCAGAAAAGAAAGAAAAAGGGAAAGGAAAGTTGTTCAAAAATGTACTAATCAATATTGACTTATTTGTTGAACAGATTAAAACACCGAAATACAAGGACGCATATGAGCTAGCTATTATATATGCATCAAATATCTATAACATATTGAATATTACGGCTAATATAATTAATGATTACTTATTACTTATGGTGTACACAGTGTATATAGGTACGAATAATAATTATTGCAGTGTAGAAATGAACGAACTGTGGCAATATAAGTTATAGAGTTAATAAATACTCCTAGAGATAGATTTATTTAGTGGATGCACCTTTCGATAATAAAGATAATTAAAGAAGAAAACGATAAATACTATTTTTAGGTATGCTTTGACTTATTTTTTTAAAAAAAATTAGAACATTATATTACAATCTTCATATATAAAAACTGCACTGTAGCTAATATAAATGTTGGTACTTGTCTGTTAGTAATGCAAACTGACGTGTTGTTATACAACAAAATATATCACCAACCCTACATTGGCTGTATTCAGCTACATTACGTGCATGCAATAAGAGAATATTTCACAGCATTCTTCTCTTCACCGGGCAATGTATCCCACTATTATACTTTACATAACTTAATTTTTAAAACATTAAATGATTCAACCTAGAAAGGGTGTTCAAATTGATTAATTTCCTCTAGGTCAAATTTGTTGTTGACTGTCAAAATTCGTAGCAGAGTTGACTAATTAAATAATTGATTTGTATAGATAAACAAGAAAATGAAATAAAATAATTGGTGTGAATAAATATACAAGAAAATCACATAAAATACATTAATTTCTTTTCTAAATTTCCAGAAGTTCCAGAGCAAACTCACGGAATGAAGCAGCATCAACTAGTAGACAGAACGGGAATAGCAGAAAATTTAAGTGTGGAACCTGCGGAAAAGAGTTGTCAAATCGTAGTAATCTGAAGCGACATGAAGAGACACACAAGAATCGAAGAGTAGAGGTGAGGAAAATATATCGTTGTTCGAAATGTTTGAAAGTCTTCGCCTCTAAGCAGAATAAAATGCGTCACGAACGAGACACATGTAACATACCAGTAAAGTCTTACATCAAGATAGTTCTTAAGAATCACGAAAATGGGTGCAGAGGACCCTATAATAATAATAAACGATTTAAATATTTTACTTGCATAATACTCGTATTAAAAATAATTTTCAAATTTATAATTGTTCACACTATCATAAATTATACAAATTATCTTATATCTGAATTCAATGTACGCTCCTGTCTAAATTGATAAGTTAATAATAAACACTGTAGAAAAGAAATATGCATAGTTTACTAATTCAAGATAAGTTACAAATTTGTAACTGTTTATTCAGTTTAGACACCTTTAAAACACAGCAAAATTAAGAGCCCGACATTTTGTCGGTAGTTGAATTTATTGTTACTTTTGAGTCTCTTTGGTAATTATTCACTTCTTTAGGACTGAGCAATAGATAAGGATGTTCCAACTTATTCATCTTTAATAATCCCTTTAAATGAATAATCAAATAACCAAGTAATGTAGCAAGTGATTAATAGGACCTAATCAATCCAACTATTAATGACAATGTTTTCGCAGTATCTCAACAGTTCAAGTAAATAATTCGAAAAGTTATCTTCTGAATGTTTATCTAATGTGATTTTACCTTGATTATGTTACAGAACTAACAAGAAAAATATCAAGTGATCACTACATTTAGGCCTTTAAGTACTGTATTCATTAGAGGTAATTGCGTTTTATCTGGTGATATATGAAATGTGATATATGAAAAGGCGGTAGAAATTACTCTTACACTCTTTTAATTTTGTCAACACGTGTAGAAATAGACACTTCTATGTTTGTCTCCCCTAACTACTAGTTTATTTTCTTATCTTCGTATGAGGAAGTTGTGGCGAAGTGTCACATGTTTTTGAGCTTCGTGTCAGTAACATCGTGTCTCTTTCGCTGCCCCTTTGTGTAGTAACAAAACACAAGTCATGAAATAAGTTTGTGTAATGTGTTAACATCGTAGTGTGATAATTCAGTTTCTCCTTAATGTTTTAAATCTAAATATTTTGTTACTTCGAAGTTATTTTTGTGTTCGTTGTACGACAAAAATTCAGAATGAGTTGCTTACGTGAGAATACCTTACGTATCAATTTTGGTCAAGTAAGTCACACGCCTATTTCAACTTTTATGCATGAATGAATACGAAACACACTAAAATTAACCTTTAATCAAATACACAATATAGAAATAGATGTCATAAGGAAACAACTGTATATTAATTTAGTTAAGAAGGTGTTGTGTGTAAGAATTCTTTTTTCAACTAATGGTGAAGTCAAATACACCGATAGTGACAGGGGACATTTACTTCTTATTGGTCTGTCTGACAACAGTATTACAGTCGTTAAAGTGACTTTGTGCTCCATGGAACTTAGTAATCTCCGGTCAATACGTGTTTTTAACCTCATTATGGTAAAATGCAGTCAATCCTAGACGAACAGTATTATGCGGAACATGTATATGTCACCCGTACTGGAGGTAAGTTAATTAAAATGAAGATTATACAAAATATTCCATCATTTATTACAGTGTGTGGTTTGGGCCTATTTTTTAGTTACTCAGGTGAAATCCAAAGTTGCGCGTTGTACAGTTCACAGGAGCTTGTTGTTCAAGAGTGCACCTGCAAAAAGGTCCGCAATTCAAAGTTCATTTGCAAGTTCGAAGTTCTTATCGGCCACCGCTTTGTATACCTCATAATCTTCCACATGAAAAAGACTTTGCATACTGATAACTACACGGAGGTTTCTCTGCTTACTTTTGCTAACCCTGGTATTTCTTCAAGTCATGACCTTCCAGCAATTGAAAAAACTTATGATACCGTCATTCGCCCCGACCCACCTATCGAAGGAGTTCATCCTTCGGAACGGGAAGTTCTTGCCCTTCTGGAAACTACTGCAGTACCTCCATCTAATCCTGGTCCAAAGGCCCAGTAAATTCTCCAGAAAGGACAACTAGCTCAGTTAGGTGACCAAAAGTCAGTTAAGGATTTAAAAGTTGATCCTAGTGCTCCTGTGGATCACGGTAATCATTCTGACGTGTGCTTGGTAACCAGTCTGACGTGTACTTGGTAACAGATTCAAACATCACTCTTGACAGGAATGTGCAATCACTTCACAGTGACTCCACCAGTGAATCTGATCTGAGTGCCCCTGTATATGAAAAATGTAAACTTTCCAAATGAAAGACTGTTACTGGAGTTTCAAAAACTTCTACAGGAGGCCGTACTTCAGGATATTACACTAATTTCAGGTGCACGAACCCAAGCCACCTTGAAAAGGTTGAAAGCTTGTACCTCCATTGGGGACAACTTATAATTATCTTCCTTGTATTATTATTGTCTTATTTTCATACATTTATGCAGTGAGTACCATTTCCCTTAAATCTATTTTCGTTATCTTTATGCATAGTTTTAGTTTTGCCACCATTAACCTAAACTGACTTACCTCTCCTCTTGAAAAAGAAGCATTAAAAGATTTTATTTATAAAGCAGTTATTGATGTGTTCCCTCAAGAAGTGGCCCTTCCAGAGGAAGGTTATCTCTGAAATTATACATGTTATTCTCGTTTTACTGAGAATGGGCAAGGTACAGCTATCATCTATCGTAATGGTCTAGAGTTTAAGGCAGTTAATGATCACCCAAATGAACGTATCTCCTTTCGGATGTTTCAACACATCAAATTATATAATCTTTATATCCTGTCTGGTTGTCACAAAAAGCGAGAGAGGCATGGTTTCTTGAACACTGATCTTGCATAGGGTTTATTTAATGGTATCAACCCTTGTATATTAGCTGAAGATTATAACTCAGTTTTACAGCCTATTGACCAGACTCCAAACTTTAATTTTTTTCCTGAGCACAAGCAAATAATAGTCACATATAATCTAGTTGATGTGTGGCGTCACTTTCCACCCACTGACCCTGGTGATTCATTTCATATGTGCCAATCCTCTAGACGTTTGGACTGTCTTTACATAAGTCGCTCACATAATTTGCTTACACAAATACGAGACGTTGCGCTCGAACCTGTCTGTTTTAGCGATCACTATGTTCTTATTGTGAGAATAATCCTACCAGTGTCAACATTTTTGAGAAGTAATCCCCTTTAGTATTTTAATCCTTCTATACTTATGACACAGAGTATGAGCATTTAATATGAAAGGAATGGCGGATCTTATTGCCGTTACTATCACGCTATCAGGGCAAACTTATGTATTTTTGAGACAAACGAACTAATCGGTGATTTCAATCAATAAGTAATTAATACAGACATACAATAAGTAATTCAGACATGTATTAAAACGAACCAGACATACAATACTCAATACAACTATTACTCGAGCCTACTTAAAGAAAACATGCAAGAACAATTGCGAAGCAGTCTAGTCAGGCCTCAAATACATAAAATGAAACTAATTGTCATTACAACGAATTCGTGGTATTTTGGTCCGAAACAAATTTGTCCCGGAACGAAGCTACCATTATACAAATTCAAAAAGAACAACTCAGATGCAAAAATTATTTGATTTCTTGGATTAAGGGCGAGGATGCCCAAAGTTATGAAGGTTTGCAGGTAATTCTCTGACTTGTTCAGTATTATAAAAACCTGTATTCAACATCTCAGGTAACGAATGTGGATGAATCTGTTTTAGACCTCCAATCCTAAATGTAAATGCTCAAGAGTATCTAAACAATCCCTTTACAATCAATGAAGTTGAGATCTCCATTAGATTAGGAAAACGTGGCAAATCAACTGGAATAGACTCTCTTCCATTAGAATTATCTCTTAGTTCCATTGATAATGACCCGTCTTCCATTACGGATCTCTTCAATGGATATCGAAAATGTTTTACATTAGCAGAATCTCTCTCTACGAATGTTACTGTCTTAATCCCTAGAAAGCCTAACCCTAAGTCCATTACAAATATGTACAGACTTAAAAATCTTAAGCTGATGTGTAGCTCGTCGTTTGCACAATTATGTAGGGAGTTAATTAGTCCCTGTCAATACGGTCATGGACGCCATACTTTAATTTATGGAACTTCAGCTAACGTAAGAGATTTTATAGCCTATCATGAGACTGTGCGGTTAAACTACACTCATTTACATCACAATTTACCGCGCTTCTTATTTCAATACTTCTATGTGAGCAGTATTTACACCCTCGACGATATTCAGAGTCTTTTAGCCACGTATCAAAGTATTTCAAGCGCAAGATTAAATACTCGAAAAACAAAGTTGCTCTGTAGTCATCCCAAATACCAGGATCTATACAGTGCATAATCCACTGTGGTTAATTCAGTCAAAATCCTGAGTATTGAATGGTTCAATAACATCAAACAATCCATTACTTTCAATTATGATATAGTAGCACACAACACACGAGTCTTTCTAATAGGACATAAACCTCCCAATATGAACTCGATCAGTAGAAATATATTTCTCAACAAAAGCTTTTAGCCTTCTGTGGTTTGTTTGTTCTATTGTTTCTCTCCTCCTACAAACATACAAATTCCTCACTAGCCAAGCTTTGTTTGTAGGGCATTATAAACTGCTTCGCGTGGCAAGTGAGCAACTCGTGCTACCCCCTGCACAACGTGGAATGAACTTTCAAGATATTGCGATTCACGCTAAAGCATTAGTATTGAAATGAACCATTGACGTGTTTACGAGCGATGAGAACAGTGTATCTAGCTATTTTATCTCCGCTTGTTTAGCTTGTTTTCGACCTTGAAACAGCTGTTAGTATTTTTCCTTGGGGATTTAAATTTCCACACTTGTGTGAACCAGTTCTTGATATAGCCTATGGGTTGATTACCCGAAGCAATTTAGACCTTATGTTTGTTAGATGAATTTATCACCGTTACATACAGACACAACACTTCGTCACACCTCATATTCAATTGAAAGTACAACACCTTCACTGGCCCTATATTTGACGAAACATTGAGAGGCATACTACTAAATATTTTTTAAAAGCTAACAATTTTTCTTTCGCCAGTTTTTCGTAGGTGAAAAGAGATAATGAAATGTAAATTACCTAATAATAGATAATATTATTCTACACCCGGAAATATGAATCTGAAGAATTTTCAGTGTTGCTATTCATAGAAATTACAGTGTGACTAGAAAAATGAACTCAGCAGCAATTTGTGACTTACCATGCTGCCTATGTTTCTTGTTTAATTACTTTTTAAATAATATTTGTATTTGAATTCTACTGTTTGTTAATATTTATTTATTCAGTACTCTTTATTATAAAATAAATACAAATATTATTTAAGATGTAATTAACAAGGAACATAGACAGCAGAATTAGTCATCAATTACAGTTGAGTTCATTTTTCTAGCTGCTGCCATAAGCTAGATTTATGTGTAAATCAAATTCTTGTCACAGTGTAGTTTCTATGGATGGCCACACTGGAAATTCTTCCGATTCGTATTTTCCGGTGTAGAATAATAGTATCTATTATTGAGGTAACTTACATTTCATTATTTCTTTTCATTTACGTAAAACTGGCACAGAAAAAGTGTTTTGAAAAATATTTAATAGTCTGCCCCCTTAACGCTCCTTTGTTAACTATTCAACAGAGATCCTGTTATAGTAAACATCAAATATGAAACGCTAGACCGACTCCTATAACTAGATATAGTGGCTTACTATATATGTGCTCACTGCAATAACAGAGATACTCTTGAGCACCGATTACAATTTTGTGCAGAGATTCCAAATATCTGACAACCTTTTAGCCTACCTACCTACAAGTAAGATTTGTTGTTCGTCTAAACACTATTATGACTACTAATGTTCTTATATATTTTCAGATTTTAATTATCTTCCCTAAGCAAAAAATAAGGGTATAATTTGGCTCGCTGCATACACCCTTCTATATGTGCTTACCACACATCGACCTTATCATGTCGATATGTATTCGTTTTACTTCCGATACCATTTGCAGAAAATTGATGCGCAGTATAAACAATAAGACTTCACAAATTATGTGGTTGTCTTAGCTTAATAAACTAGTGTCTACTTTTTTTAGTTTATGATAGTAATATATACTTTCACCAATTAGATTTGTATAACAGCCCAATGTACATGTAAATGACCTGTTCATAATTCATATATATATGTTTGTGTGTTATGTATGCAGGTTTGTGTATGTTGTAATTACACACGCCAGAATATTGAACTTGATCGAGAAAGTGTAATGTAGTAGTGAAGCTAACTTGGTACTTATTGTGCTATTTAGTTGCCAATTAAATTGAAACATAAGAAAGAAAACTTGCATTAAATAAAATACATCGATTGCAAAATTTAATACATATGCATACTACTTAAACCGTCTTGGTATCGGACTTCTGCTTATGTCGTTGTTTAAGTTCGTTGTGGTTTACAATTCTAAAATAGTATAGATTAAGAGAAAAAGATGAGTTAACAGGAAGGTAAGAGAGGAGGAAGAAGGTGAAGATAATACAGTGTAAAAGAATTTCAGTAACTTCATACAGGGGATATGTTACTTCAGGAAAAGTAGGAAACAGTTCCGAAGTTATAGTAAGGGAAGCATATCACATGGTGTATGTGAAGATGGAAAGGGAGGGGAGAAAGAGGTAGTGAGAGAGAAGAAACATGCACAGAAGAAATATTGAAGTATAGAAGAGAAAATCCAAAAATACTGAGGGCACTTCTTGTTCTGTTAAATTCCCAGGAATCGAGCTTGAACGGTTTAATGCAGACACAAGTCAACTCATATGGCCCTGATCTGGATCCAGGTAAGTTCACAAGTGGTAGTTACCCAAACCCAGCCAAGGGGTGAGAATGTTAGTCTGATCAAATTAGTTACAATTCCTGATTAAAAGTCAATTTTGTTACTTTATTGTATGCTACTCGACAATTGAAACCCTGTTTAAGTTAGTGGAGAAGAAAAAGTCAAATGTTTAGCTTATGCTCCGTGAATGGAGTTCTCGAAGTATCTAGTTTCCATAACTACCGTTGCAAATTTAGTTCTGCCGTTTATGCTCACTTCGTAGAGCCGTTTTTGAATTAACTAAGAACAGTGGCATTCATTACCTAGGTCATGGAGATAACGTAACCACATTTTTAAGCTACACTCATGTGCAACATTATTGTCGCATGTCTATAAATATGTTGTTGTAGGAAAATAATTTAATAACGAATTCGCCCGGTATTTCTTACAATGTTAGTATGTATGTAACCGGCAAAGACATTTATGTGACAAATTACATGTCAAAACAACAGTAAATAAGAGTGTCGTTATAAAGTGTCGTTGCACTCTTTGCTTTAAAAGTACGACAATTTCTAGATCATTCTTTACACTTGTTCAAAGGAAACTATTATCTTTATCGATGAAGATATCAAATCTGTTCTCGTAGTCTATAAACCTACGTGGTAATCAAATTGGGAGTTTAACGTTAAGTCCAATTTCATATTATCGCGAAATTAATCATATAAGTCAACATCTATTCTTAACTATTTGACGACACATAACAAAGTCAAGATTAATTATATAAATATTTCAGGCACGAAGAATCCTAAAGTCCCTATTCTGAGGAATACTTTAGGATGGAATCGTAGTAAACTGTAATCATGGGGTTTCTTACTACCAATCACTATTAATGAACGATCACTATACTTTTATTTTCGTAGGAATAACACTATCAGGATCTTTGGAGGTTTATGGTTCACAAAGGGACAAGGGATGGATGTGTTAACAAATTGGTTTCACAATGTTGGATGGATACACTAGGGGTTAAACTACATCTCGATAACCTGCTGAACTAAGACCCCAACATGCAGTTAGTGACGATTACACCACAGAGGTGTTAAGTACACATATGGGTATCATGACAACACAAAAGAGAAAAGTTACATTCAGGACAATGACGGTATACTCAAACAGTTTATACTTATGTCTATCGACGACCCGAAATTATGGCAACCAAATTATGGCATTAATCGCCCAAAAAGTAAGCGGGGTAATAATGAAACCCTTCATTCACATTGGAATGGCATACTTCAAATTCGTAATATACCTTCCCACAAAGAAGTACATTTATCATATATTTACATATCAATTCACATATACTTAATCATTTTATACAACTCATAGTTAATCATCCCGTACATTCATATTTTAGGCTGCCTAACTACACTACATGCACAAAAATGGACTTGACAAATAACCAAACAAGATGAATGACCACACTGAAATATATTCCTAATTTAGATTATATTTCATTACCGAAGTTTCAGTCTGTAAAAACAACAAACATGTATATGCCTAAGGTAGTTATAAACCGTGTAAGCATGATTATCAAGGAATACTATAATAAAAATATTGTTAAAACAACTTAATTACAGATTAGAGGGCCCACTAGTTACAGTCAGTGATATATTCATCTCTGTGTGATACTGAAAACCTGAATGCAATAACGAAGGTTATAGGTGGGACCCGAAGATTAAATACCGACACAACACGGTTAAAAAGTCTGAAAGCAATATCAAAATCGTTCTATAGTAAAGAAAAGATCATAATAATAATAATACGTCATTAACTAAACAATCGTTCACGGCTACGACTGGTCAAAGCTGACAACGGTAAACAATTAGTCCCTCGGGATATAACGAAAGTCTATAAGCGCATGGATTATAGCTCGCAACGCTTTGTGAAAGAAAATCAGATCTTTAGATGCAAATCAATTACATAACATGATTATATTAGTGATCAAGTGAAATGGGGACAGGTTGCTAAAATAAAACAAGACTAAAAAAAATTAGGAAATAAGGTAGGAGGAAAAACTTACAAGAGAACCTTCCCAAAATGATAGTTGCAGTGAAAGATGTTACCTATGCCAATTGAAAGAGCTGTAACAGAAATGAGCAATCCCAGAAAATTACCTGCCCATAGCAATAGGTTCAAGAAATATAAGGGGTGGAAGTTTGGGAAACAGCAAGGTTGGATAGGGGGGAAAAATGCAAATTCCGCAAAAAACGGGGACACGGCAAAATACAATGCTGAGAAGTGATGTATAGAAAGAGAGTTGCCACAATGGAGAACAAATGAAGGCCACCATTGTAGTTAACAGTGTTGCCAACTGCAATGAAAAGTACATGTTTTGCAAAGATAACTGAGTGCAATATTCAGCGTCAACCTGTCATGTAGAACATAAGATATGACGTGTATAATCAGTGGTACAATTTAATAAAAGAAAATAGAAAAACAGAAATACGAAAAATACGGAAAAGACGGATTTGACCATAATATGCCACATTTCATCACTAACTGTGCATATTAGAATGAACAAAACAAGAAAGTACCAACTATGCAGGAAACCGACGTACCTAGAGTCGAAAAGAAAAACGAGTTCCAAAGTTGGCAGCACTGGCCATGAAAATCCAGACAAGTCTAATATAGTAAGGCCACTCGCTTCACAAAAAGAAAATTCCGGCAACAGGCATCACTCGGAATGGATCAATACTGGAGTTATAGAGGCAATATCAAATCGGAGAACATGAAATTGTTCGGTTGAGCCAACAACCGATAATAGAAGTACTGAACATTATGTCATGGTTGGGTCGTATGTGGGAATATACAGAGTGTCCCACCAAACTTTGTGTCCTGAAAGATTTGCGAAACGAACAAAAATGTGACGGATCTAGTTGTGCAGGAATGTACCAATGTCAGGGGGTGATAGAAGTCTGTGAGAAGCAAGTGCCCCCAGGATCCCCATCATAACGGTCCAGGAGCCAACTTCAAACTTTCAAATGGCAACAGGGACCGAGTGGTACCTCTTTCGATAGATCATGGAATGTGCAACAACACCTATAGAAAACATTTGCTATATGAAGCACGGGCTTCAAGATGGCCGCCAAAAATGCACGGTGTTCTTAACACCAAGCAGATATTTTTCGCAGCCATTTTGAAATTCCACATAGTAAATATTTCTGATATGCGTTGTTTCATATTCCAAAATTTATCGAAAGAAATATGATTCGACCGCTGGTGCCATTTGAAAGTTTGAGGTTGGCCCCTAGGACTATGATGGGGAACTTGGGGGCATTTGCGTCTCACAGAAGTTTGTCGCCCCTTGATATTGGTACATTCCTTCATGTTTTTTTTTTGTCTGTGTGTGTTCGGAATAACGTGTGATGCGATGTATTTTGTCACGGTTTATTTCACGTTTTCTTCACTTATAAGCCTCAAGGAAAACATTGCGGCATGCATTCTCCCGAGTACGAGAGACTGTGCTGCTGACGATCCTTAACACTTCTGGCATCGCGCCAAAACATCTCATGTTCACTGCTATCAAAGTTTATCATTTGCCTACTTTGAACCAATGTAGTCAGAGCATTAAGTCATAAAGTCAGAGTATATCTCAAAATTCGGTTGGTGGCATGTCTGTGAATTTCACCCTGTATGGAATACTCTACACACCCGTTGAACATTAATGAAATATGCATTTTGGGATTGCGCATGCGTGACTTCCTTTATACTGATAAGGACCACCATCCACAGTTTCTCGAATTCGAAATAATGCCTCTTGAAATTTGCATTTTCGCGATTTTGAACAGCCCTAGCTCTGAAACTATGCACTTTTCCCCACAGTTCTATATGAACTTTTTATCTTATTTTGAAATGAAAGAAAAGGTCTTATAATCATTCGTCGAAAAATTCTCCTTTCAGAGTTATGAACCGCAAAAAATTCGAAAAATCGCGTTTCGAAATGCCCTCCCTCAGAAACAATAGGAACTATCTCAAGCGGTTTAAGGAATTACACAGGAACTAGTATGCGATCTATCTAAATATCAATGTTTTCCCATCCTCCGTTATCGGTTATACGAACGCGCCATTAGTGCTTAAAGGAGTATCCCTGTACGTTGAATTCCCTTTTACAGTTCATTTCGCCGATAACGGACCATGGTAGAACATAGATATTTAGATAGAGCGCTTACTAGATCCTATGTAATTCCTTAAACCGCTTGGGATAGGTCCTATAATTTCTGAGGCAAGGCGTTTGGAAACGTGGTTTTTCGAATTTTCGCCGGTTCATAACTCTGTTCGACCTATGTTGTACAAATTCGTTGTACAAAAGCAGAAGGGCGATTCCTGAGAGTAAAACAAACAGAAAAGCTCTAATAAACATAGGGTGAAAACCGCGTCGTTTACCTGTTATTGGTTGCCGAAAGCGTGGGAAAACGAACTTTAGACTTAAATATTTCACTAACTATTAAGCGTAGACGTGATGCGGCATGATATCGTCAAATGATCCTAATCTGCTCTATCGAAATGTGGAGCTTTCAGATTCTGCAGTGGCGGCACAATGGATTCCCCAAAGGCCGTCAGGGATTCCCAGACATTTTATGACGTAAATTGATTGGACAAGAGCATGTAAAAGACGCCTCATTGAATATAAATAATACTACGTGGCAGATCAGTATTCATACACGCAGATTAAAAAATGGCGGATGAGGTAATAATCACTGTGCGTGGTTGCATATTCCCTCAAGAAGTACTAGTAAAAACGTTGTACAATAATTCACTGGAAACGTCACGTGGCTGCAATGTGAAAAATCGTACAACACAAGCTGATAGGTAACAGAAGATAAAGAAATTCCGATTGCTGATCCGCTCATATTAATGATATCGCAAAGCTTTTGAAAACGCTTTCAATTTTACTATTACTAGGAATTGAACAAGAACCATTATTAAAAAGAAATAAAACATTCACAACAACAACAACAACAACAACAACAACAACAACAACAATAATAATAATAATAATAATAATAATAATAATAATAATATCAATAATAATAATAATACACATAACAGTTTGAGCACATCTGTTTTGATCAGTATATCACATAAATGCGACTACAATACGTTCTTTCTTTTTCAATTAATGATCTAAACTGACTGACGTGAAACAAAACATTCATTCCACGTGCGATATTTGTTGTAACAGAGGCTGATGTTTCTTGTCCCAAATCGTATAACGGGACTGCATACCGAAGAGAATTGTAGGGAACAAAGTGCAGAGAAGAGTCTTTCTTAAAATTAAAAGAGGATATTTGTCAGAACTGTCACTACAAAACATATTCAAAGTTTCGATCCGTCACTTCAATGCAAAGGTTAAGCAGCGGTGAAGGGACCGGGGGACGCGCTGATACACTCCTGGCGTTTCCCTAATGCTCCAGGCAGCACCAAAAATTCGAGAAAGGAATTCCTACTCTGATTGTACAGGCGTCGTATATACTAGTTGTTTCATATGGCTAGAGAAAAAGAAATAAAGGGGTTAATATCTGATGAGCGAGTTGGCTAAGACACTGCTCCGATCTACGCCGATCCATTTGTTCGGAACGAATGCGTTGAAAAAATTTCGCATCTCCGCAGCGAAATGTGCTTTAGCACCGTCGTGATAAAAAAAAAGCATGTTTCGACGAACAGCCAGTATCACAAACCCTAATAGTTTAGGCAGAACCTCTTTCGAAAATATGCGATACTCCCACCTGGTCACACCTTGTGGTAGTCGATACGGTCCGGTAAGATAATTATGAACGATTCCTGCCCGAACATTCACAGAATACCGTTTCTGATGGGCAAGAGTTGACGTTCCTTGTGGGTTTGTCTCAGATCACAAATTGTGGGTATTGAACATTCCATCACGGGAAACGTAGCTTCATCTGCGAAGAGAACACGAGACATGAAGCGAGGTGTATTAGCATGCCGTTCGCGTAGCTACTGGTGAAACTGATTAACGTGGAATGCGAATCACATGACCTCCCGCCGGAAATCGAATCCGGATCTTTCTTGCAAAAATCGCATACGCTAACGTCGCTTAGCACCAAAGGGGTTGGAAAAGATACTAATGAGATTGAGAGTCGAATATGTACATTACGAATCACAAATAAACTAAGCGACATTAGTATTAGTAACAGATCATCAATAAAAGCGATATAATGTCATTAATATGAGCACATCAGTAATCGGAATTTCTTTATCTTCTGTTACCTATCGGCTTGTGTTGTACGTATTTTTATATTGTAGCCACGTAACGTCTCCAGTAAATTCTTGTACAACGTTTTTACTAGTGCTTTTTGAGGAGGTATGCAACCATGCACAGCGATTATTACCTCATCTGCCATCTTTTAATCTGCGTGTGTGAATGCTGGTCTGCCACGTAGGATTATTTCTAATCAATGGGGCATCTTTTACGTACTCTTATCCACTCAATTTACGTTATAAAACGTTCGTTAATCGCTAACGTCCTTTGGGGAATCCCTTGCGCCGCCACTGTACAAATTTGAAAACTGAAAATTTGCATAGAGCTGGTTAGGATCCTTTGACGATATCATGCCACATCACGTCTGCGCTTGGTAGTTAGTGAAATATTTAAGTCTAAAGTTCGTTTTCCCACTCTTTTCGGCAGCCTATAACATGTAAATGACGCAGTTTTCGCCCTACGTTTATTAGAACTTCTTTTGGTTGTTTTACTTTTAGAAATCACCCCTCTGCTTTTGTACAACGAATTTAGTGCCACACTATATATATATATATATATATATATATATATATATATAGATAGATAGATATTCAAAAAAAATTAAGTGCCATAACAGGTACCAAAAGATAAACAATATGTTTCTGAACACCTCCGTACAGACAAAACAAAAATATGTATTAACTACATCCGCATCTTATCAACAGATACAGCAAGTACCCTTGATTTATTATGTAATCGGTATATATTCTGTCTATTCTAGCTGAGTTCAAAAGGACTTGATAAACAAGATATTGACAAGAGAGATCATAAAACTGGGCTCGGAGGTTCATTAATTTCAATTCAACTTTAAAATTATTACTTTGACTTTTTATACATTGCTTTGACATTCAATGTATTTTCATACAAATAAGATCGGATAATTTGGAAACGGAAAATTTCAGAAAATTTTCCGGATAATTTTGCGATTCATAAAAACATACTCCACTTATTTCTACATCGTTGTTTAGCCGTGATATGAGGTGGAAAATTTTTGTCTCTATTTTTCCGGAAAATTTTCCATTCTTAAGAAATATCAGTGATAAAGTAACAATTCCTTAGTATTCATAAAGTTGATTGAATTAATGTGTAGAAATGTTAAAAAGTGAAAGATCGTTTAAAGAATCTAAAAATGTTCATGGCTCAGACAATTTTCAGTACTATGTAGAAACAAGTTAAACAATTTTTCATGAATCGAATGAATAGAAGAAGTATGTTTTTATGAATCGGAAAACATGACTTGTAATAAATTGAAGTTTTAAATAATAGAATGGGATATTTGTACTCTACGAACTAGATGTATGTTCTCTGCACTTTGCATACACACACACACAGACACACACACACACACACACACACAGAGAGAGAGAGAGAGAGAGAGAGGAGTTGAGTTGATTTTGAGTTTAACGTCCTTTTCAGCAGCGACACTATATAAAATGGAACCAACTGATTAACGTGGAATCCGAAGTACATGAGCTCCCGATGTGAATCGAAGCCAGATTATCCATGCCGAAGGCGCGTATGCTAACCGCTTAGCAACGAAGGAGCTTGCAGAGGAAGAGAGAGAGAGAGAGAGAAACAGTGTAAAATTTTACTTCCCAACTTGAAATATTAGAAAATTTTCCGGTTCCCGAAAGCTAATTGGAAAATTATAATTTGTTGCTGACTACCTTTCCTGTACAGAAATTCAATTTTTTAGCTCTATGTGCAGTTAAATATAGTGGAAAATTTTCCACCTAACATCACTGTACATAATATTCAAAATTGTTCGGCCTATAAATAGTTTTCTCCACTTGTTTCTACATCGTGATGAAAATTTTCCGATCTATGAAAATTCTTTTCACTTGTTTCTACAGAGCAATAAAACTTCCCGATTCACAAAAAAATGTTGTTTTATCTTTTTTTTTAAATGATGAGAACCATCCGACTCATACAAAGTTATTCAATTTTTCCATATAAGACAAAATATTTCGATTCATGAAAATTTTTTTAACTTGTTCCTACATAATACTGAAAATTGTCTGAGCTATGAAAATTTTCAGATTCTTTAAACGATCTTTCACTTTTTAACATTCCTATACATGGATTCAATCAATTTCATGATTGCTGATGAATTGTTACTTGATTACTGATATCTTTTACAACGGAAAATTGTCCGGAAAAATATAGCGGAAAATTTTCAGGAATGGAAAATTTTCCGCGATGATTTCCCACCTCACATCACTACACCCATGTAAATGCTAACTACCTAACACCCAGGAGTTCCCATTTTTAACATGAAGCGCTCATAGCAATACTGTAATAAGACTTCTAAGAACTTCTTTTTACATGAGTCTGTTCTTTCTCTGTCTATATAATTATTTTCCAAATCGTTACAGAACAGATTTGCATGTTCGTCCGAAAGCTCTGATGACGAAGTTGTACCTCTCCCAGGACCAAGTGGTGTCAATACGTTATTGTAAGTAATGCAAATATTATACAAATATACTGATGATGATACAACTTCGGCATAACCAATCCCAAGCCCCTGTGTTAAAAAGTTGTTCTGGCCATCCGAAAGTTAAATTCACTAACAGAGTAGAGTGGATTTTTTTGGTGAATAACTAAGGTCTCCAATGAAAGCACCTGATAGAAAATAATATGGTCGCTGTAGCAAATAATAGGGGATCTACAGATTGTGATCAGAAAAATGCAAACACCTGAACGAAATTGCAACTTACCAGATTAATATTGTGTCGGGCCACCTTTCGCCTTCAGAACAGCCTTGATGCGACGTGGGATGGAGCCATAGAGGTCATGAATGGTAGCAAGAGGAATTTTACACCATTTCTCGTGCAGGGCATCGGCCAGTTCTGTGAGAGAGGATGGAGGTGGAAATCGTCGCCGGATTCTTGTTTCCAAGACGGACCACAGATTTTCAATTATGTTGAGACCTGGGGATTGGGCGGGCCAAGGGAGGTGTTGAACTTCATCCCGATGTTCCTAAAACCACGCTGCAACAACGACAGCTGTGTGAATGGGTGCATTATCATCCTGGAAGATGGCGTCATTGTCCGGGAACAACATCCGGACCATAGGATGCAAGTGGTCTCCTAAAATCACGACATAATCCTTGGCAGTGTTACGTCCGCTAAGTGTGACCACAGGACCCAATGAAAACCATGATATGGCGGCCCACAGCATCACCGAGCAGTCGCCATGTTTCACAGTTGGGCGGAGACACTGCAGATCATAAGCTTCTTTGGGCGTTCTCCACACATAAACACGGCCCGTGGTTGGGAATAGGGTGAAGGATGACTCATCCGACCATATCACACGTTTCCAGTCCTCAACGATTCAAGTTGCATGGGAATGGCACCATTCGGGGCGTGCAAAAGCGTTATGGTCCCTGATGAGCGGTTTGGCCCGTGCAACACGACCCCGTAAGTTCATGTCATGTAATTCGCGGCGGACTGTGATTGTCGAAACAGGGTAGGGAATGTGTTGATTGAGTTCCTCCGTCACTTGCTCCGCAGTGGCACGACGGTTCTGCGTGATAATGTGCTTTAATACCCGGCGTGACCTGTCACTCATGATTTTCTTCCGCCTACTGTTCCGCTTCCCCGATGTGGTTTTTTCGTGTGTTATGTAGGCCGTCATCACCTTCAACACTGTCCCACGCAACACACTTAACACAGTAGCCACTACCGTTACACTCACTCCACATAACCGCGTACCAACAATTTGCCCTCTTTGAAAATCTGAGAGGTCTCCCATTTTACACTACCTTCGTCTACTGCAGCCGCTGGACACTGCTATTCCACTGCGCCTGAGGTAGTATGGAGACCGACCTAACACACCACCACCAGCGGTCCGGCGCTGCGGGCGCCACGACACCACTGCCAACTCATCTGACGTGTTGCCAGCTACAGGTGTTTCCATTTTTCTAATCACCATCTGTGTCTTCGGAGGTTATCTCACGTAACAAGTATAGGTAAGAAAGTGATACATTAAAGTACTAAGCTGGTTCTAGTTACATTTAAAGAAAGATAATTAGTTACCTGTTTCGTTGTTATTAAAAGTTACCGGAATCTTTGTAATGAAAAGGTGTTGACATTCAGTATGTATTCCGATAATTACATACACCTATATATGTATTAGTATTCATTTACTCTATCACGAAAGTTAACAAGACATATTAAGCGATCTGATAACATGACGGAATCGCATATCACGGCACTATGCCACCTGGTACTTTATAGTTGCTAATAGAGGTTTGCAGTTACAATTGGTGCCGAGTGATCAAGCAATAGTACACAATAGGAAGCATTTCAATTATTATATGCAAAACTGGAAATTGTTCAGTTAACAACAGGTGAATTAAAACCAAACAAATCATTTATATGTCTAATCTCTTTATAATGTAATAATGGTTTTATTAATTTTAAAGTGGTTTTTATTTATTTTACACATATTTTTGAATATTAAAGGCATCTGAGGCCTTAAGCCTATCACCTATGAGATATAATATTTTGCGCTGAGCCCGTTATCAAATGAAGGGGGAAGGAAGCGCCTTGGAATCTGTATATTCGGTATCAACGTGGCGTGGCGTGGTGTGAATGAGCAATACCCAGAAAAAAGCTCAGTCTAGGTAGCTGGTCTCAAAAAGCTCTTACAAATTTTGGATCGAATATTCGTACAATTTCAAAGTCGCCACAGGGCTGCCACAAGACATATGTGTTTTCAAATATAAATAATTCATATTTCCGTATTCTTCAGTTACATAATTCACTTCACTTACCAGCCGCTGACAGAATGCTATTGATCATTTTAGATCATAATCAACATATACTTACAAAAGCACATTTTTATAAGATGGTTACGTTAGGATAGTGAACGATAAGTTAAAATAAGCTTTTGTTGAACAACCTTTTTTGCACATAGTCTTGAAACAATGAAAGGAAATTTTACAGGAACTGTGAAAGATACAAGTAGTATTAAGGGTCTACATAACACATAAATCAAAAAAGGAGACTTCAGAGAAAATACTGGTGTTTGTGTGAAGCAAAATGTATGGATGACAGTGGCTCAATAGATTGTCTCCCATGATGACGTAAAAATGAACAGTACTCAGATACGATTATGTGCCAATTATAATTCAACAATTAATAAAGTTTTAGAAATAGTAGTTTACTCTAAACCTAGCTGGGGGCATTTTAAGTCAACTACACAGATTCACAATATTTCAGTCTTGCACTTGCCTATTGCGTACCGACAGATGTAGGTTGATAAAAAGTCAAAAATATTCACAGTAAAACTCCACAGAGTCTATAAGAAAATGATGGTTTACTTTTTGGATTAACATGCAACCCCATATTTTTTAAAGAAATGTCGAAAGTGTTCGAGAGATATATCAAAGGTGGATGGATTTTTGGATGATATATTAGTTGTATTCAGGAACAAAACTGATTGCATGTAAAGAATTAGACACGTTCGACAATAAATACAAGAATGTAATGAAGAGGTGAGCAGGTATAAATATCACATGTCAAGAAGCATGTTGAGCTATTTTTAAATGCTTTGCACCAAACGATGTCACCAAATTAAAAGCTTGTCTGGGAATGTTGAGTTTTCGAGAAGAATATACCACACATTTCAATAGATTTACTCCACCTCAATAAATTATTAAATAAGAGACAAAAGAAGAAGTGGTATTATAAACACAACAAACAGTTCTTATTGTAAAATGAAGCGAAGTACCGAGCGAAGGATCTCAAGTAGTAGAGTAGTGCGTTGGATTAGCACCGGGAGGTCGTGGGCTCGATTCCAATTGCCGACCATCCTGACAAGGGTTTTGCTTAGTCCTAGCAGCCAAATGCGCCCTTGTACCTACTAAACAGACCGTTGCCGATACCTACTCAATTCTTTTCTGTTGTAATTGTTGTTGTAGATAGCCAGTATAAAATGGTCTCTGAGCTGTATCTGGTGATTGTTAAATAAATAATAAAAATAAAATAAAATGAATGGTACAATTCGTGCGCTCTTATTGGCGATGTGTTCCTTTCAGAGGGTAAATTGTAAACGATGGCGTAGGCCTCAGCCAAATTAATGGAGGTGGGAGAAACAATATTCTTAATTTGAAACAGAAAGGCTAGATATCATATTATTTTGTACTTAGTAAATTCCATAAATATGTTTTATGCCTAACCTTCGAAAATCATATTGATTCATTACCAGTCAAACTGATTTTCCGATAAAAAAACGAAATACCAACATTATCATAACATTGTCTACTCAGATGTACTTTGACGTTAATGGACTCCATAAAATAGACAAAGCATGTTGAGGTACCGGGTTGCGTATTCATCTTACCAGTACTTCACCTCATTGCAGATTAGAAAGTATGCAACAACTATGTAAGTCTGATTATGATAGATCCATTATTACACCAGTGATCACCAGAGAGTTATCTAAAGATACATTGTCACAATTTATCATATAGACATTGTAGGGTCGGCCAGCTCAAATTCTTTACCTGCCAGGAAATAAATAAATTAACAGATTCCTATAAGCGAGCTATGAATTTTACTCAAACCTTGATGCCTATTCAGAAATTCGAAATTAATCATACTCAAACCATTAATAACAAATATCTTAATTTTACGGTTCGCAGTTCTTTTGTATAATTGTACAGGAGAACTTAACGAATCCCGCCTTTCAGGATCCATTTCATGTAACGATAACGCATATGTGGGATTACGTAGTATAATCTTTAGGGCAAAATGTGCTTCTAAATATTGCAGTAGCCAGAAAAGAAAGAAAAAGGGAAAGGAAAGTTGTTCAAAAATGTACTAATCAATATTGACTTATTTGTTGAACAGATTAAAACACCGAAATACAAGGACGCATATGAGCTAGCTATTATATATGCATCAAATATCTATAACATATTGAATATTACGGCTAATATAATTAATGATTACTTATGGTGTACACAGTGTATATAGGTACGAATAATAATTATTGCAGTGTAGAAATGAACGAACTGTGGCAATATAAGTTATAGAGTTAATAAATACTCCTAGAGATAGATTTATTTAGTGGATGCACCTTTCGATAATAAAGATAATTAAAGAAGAAAACGATAAATACTATTTTTAGGTATGCTTTGACTTATTTTTTTTAAAAAAATTAGAACATTATATTACAATCTTCATATATAAAAACTGCACTGTAGCTAATATAAATGTTGGTACTTGTCTGTTAGTAATGCAAACTGACGTGTTGTTATACAACAAAATATATCACCAACCCTACATTGGCTGTATTCAGCTACATTACGTGCATGCAATAAGAGAATATGTCAGAGCATTCTTCTCTTCACCGGGCAATGTATCTCACTATTAAACTTTAAATAACTTAATTTTTAAAACATTAAACGATTCAACCTAGAAAGGGTGTTCAAATTGATTAATTTCCTCTAGGTCAAATTTGTTGTTGACTGTCAAAATTCGTAGCAGAGTTGACTAATTAAATAATTGATTTGTATAGATAAACAAGAAAATGAAATAAAATAATTGGTGTGAATAAATATACAAGAAAATCACATAAAATACATTAATTTCTTTTCTAAATTTCCAGAAGTTCCAGAGCAAACTCACGGAATGAAGCAGCATCAACTAGTAGACAGAACGGGAATAGCAGAAAATTTAAGTGTGGAACCTGCGGAAAAGAGTTGTCAAATCGTAGTAATCTGAAGCGACATGAAGAGACACACAAGAATCGCAGAGTAGAGGTGAGGAAAATATATCGTTGTTCGAAATGTTTGAAAGTCTTCGCCTCTAAGCAGAATAAAATGCGTCACGAACGAGACACATGTAAAATACCAGTAAAGTCTTACATCAAGATAGTTCTTAAGAATCACGAAAATGGGTGCAGAGGACCCTATAATAATAATAAACGATTTAAATATTTTACTTGCATAATACTCGTATTAAAAATAATTTTCAAATTTATAATTGTTCACACTATCATAAATTATACAAATTATCTTATATCTGAATTCAATGTACGCTCCTGTCTAAATTGATAAGTTAATAATAAACACTGTAGAAAAGAAATATGCATAGTTTACTAATTCAAGATAAGTTACAAATTTGTAACTGTTTATTCAGTTTAGACACCTTTAAAACACAGCAAAATTAAGAGCCCGACATTTTGTCGGTAGTTGAATTTATTGTTACTTTTGAGTCTCTTTGGTAATTATTCACTTCTTTAGGACTGAGCAATAGATAAGGATGTTCCAACTTATTCATCTTTAATAATCCCTTTAAATTAATAATCAAATAACCAAGTAATGTAGCAAGTGATTAATAGGACCTAATCAATCCAACTATTAATGACAATGTTTTCGCAGTATCTCAACAGTTCAAGTAAATAATTCGAAAAGTTATCTTCTGAATGTTTATCTAATGTGATTTTACCTTGATTATGTTACAGAACTAACAAGAAAAATATCAAGTGATCACTACATTTAGGCCTTTAAGTACTGTATTCATTAGAGGTAATTGCGTTTTATCTGGTGATATATGAAATGTGATATATGAAAAGGCGGTAGAAATTACTCTTACACTCTTTTAATTTTGTCAACACGTGTAGAAATAGACACTTCTATGTTTGTCTCCCCTAACTACTAGTTTATTTTCTTATCTTCGTATGAGGAAGTTGTGGCGAAGTGTCACATGTTTTTGAGCTTCGTGTCAGTAACATCGTGTCTCTTTCGCTGCCCCTTTGTGTAGTAACAAAACACAAGTCATGAAATAAGTTTGTGTAATGTGTTAACATCGTAGTGTGATAATTCAGTTTCTCCTTAATGTTTTAAATCTAAATATTTTGTTACTTCGAAGTTATTTTTGTGTTCGTTGTACGACAAAAATTCAGAATGAGTTGCTTACGTGAGAATACCTTACGTATCAATTTTGGTCAAGTAAGTCACACGCCTATTTCAACTTTTATGCATGAATGAATACGAAACACACTAAAATTAACCTTTAATCAAATACACAATATAGAAATAGATGTCATAAGGAAACAACTGTATATTAATTTAGTTAAGAAGGTGTTGTGTGTAAGAATTCTTTTTTCAACTAATGGTGAAGTCAAATACACCGATAGTGACAGGGGACATTTACTTCTTATTGGTCTGTCTGACAACAGTATTACAGTCGTTAAAGTGACTTTGTGCTCCATGGAACTTAGTAATCTCCGGTCAATACGTGTTTTTAACCTCATTATGGTAAAATGCAGTCAATCCTAGACGAACAGTATTATGCGGAACATGTATATGTCACCCGTACTGGAGGTAAGTTAATTAAAATGAAGATTATACAAAATATTCCATCATTTATTACAGTGTGTGGTTTGGGCCTATTTTTTAGTTACTCAGGTGAAATCCAAAGTTGCGCGTTGTACAGTTCACAGGAGCTTGTTGTTCAAGAGTGCACCTGCAAAAAGGTCCGCAATTCAAAGTTCATTTGCAAGTTCGAAGTTCTTATCGGCCACCGCTTTGTATACCTCATAATCTTCCACATGAAAAAGACTTTGCATACTGATAACTACACGGAGGTTTCTCTGCTTACTTTTGCTAACCCTGGTATTTCTTCAAGTCATGACCTTCCAGCAATTGAAAAAACTTATGATACCGTCATTCGCCCCGACCCACCTATCGAAGGAGTTCATCCTTCGGAACGGGAAGTTCTTGCCCTTCTGGAAACTACTGCAGTACCTCCATCTAATCCTGGTCCAAAGGCCCAGTAAATTCTCCAGAAAGGACAACTAGCTCAGTTAGGTGACCAAAAGTCAGTTAAGGATTTAAAAGTTGATCCTAGTGCTCCTGTGGATCACGGTAATCATTCTGACGTGTGCTTGGTAACCAGTCTGACGTGTACTTGGTAACAGATTCAAACATCACTCTTGACAGGAATGTGCAATCACTTCACAGTGACTCCACCAGTGAATCTGATCTGAGTGCCCCTGTATATGAAAAATGTAAACTTTCCAAATGAAAGACTGTTACTGGAGTTTCAAAAACTTCTACAGGAGGCCGTACTTCAGGATATTACACTAATTTCAGGTGCACGAACCCAAGCCACCTTGAAAAGGTTGAAAGCTTGTACCTCCATTGGGGACAACTTATAATTATCTTCCTTGTATTATTATTGTCTTATTTTCATACATTTATGCAGTGAGTACCATTTCCCTTAAATCTATTTTCGTTATCTTTATGCATAGTTTTAGTTTTGCCACCATTAACCTAAACTGACTTACCTCTCCTCTTGAAAAAGAAGCATTAAAAGATTTTATTTATAAAGCAGTTATTGATGTGTTCCCTCAAGAAGTGGCCCTTCCAGAGGAAGGTTATCTCTGAAATTATACATGTTATTCTCGGTTTACTGAGAATGGGCAAGGTACAGCTATCATCTATCGTAATGGTCTAGAGTTTAAGACAGTTAATGATCACCCAAATGAACGTATCTCCGTTCGGATGTTTCAACACATCAAATTATATAATCTTTATATCCTGTCTGGTTGTCACAAAAAGCGAGAGAGGCATGGTTTCTTGAACACTGATCATGCATAGGGTTTATTTAATGGTATCAACCCTTGTATATTAGCTGAAGATTATAACTCAGTTTTACAGCCTATTGACCAGACTCCAAACTTTAATTTTTTTCCTGAGCACAAGTAAATAATAGACACATATAATCTAGTTGATGTGTGGCGTCACTTTCCACCCACTGACCCTGGTGATTCATTTCATATGTGCCAATCCTCTAGACGTTTGGACTGTCTTTACATAAGTCGCTCACATAATTCGCTTACACAAATACGAGACGTTACGCTCGAACCTGTCTGTTTTAGCGATCACTATGTTCTTATTGTGAGAATAATCCTACCAGTGTCAACATTTTTGAGAAGTAATCCCCTTTAGTATTTTAATCCTTCTATACTTATGACACAGAGTATGAGCAATTAATATGAAAGGAATGGCGGATCTTATTTCCGTTACTATCACGCTATCAGGGCAAACTTATGTATTTTTGGGACAAACGAACTAATCGGAGATTTCAATCAATAAGTAAGCAATACAGACATACAATCTATATATATAAAAGAGAACGTACAAAATCCTTTGTCCGCTCATCACGCTAATACGGCTGAACCAATTTCTTTCATTTTTGGGGGGTTATTAGGATTTGGACCCTAGATGGTTTTTATCATATCACTTTAATTTTTAATTACCAGTGTCTTGAGATAATTGACCATTCAAGTGTCCATAACGTACAAATCCTTTGTTATTAGTTCATCATAGGTAAAAATAAACGTATTTATATGCAACCCGCATGACCGTGTCACTCGGCGGGTTAACATAAATGACAGGCGATATACAGCGGAAAATAGCTTGAATCTTCTGTTTAAAATTTTTTAATTGATTTGCTTATTTTTACAGACACTTTTACAATATGCCAGCACCGGGATGACCGCAGCGAAGCGGGGCGGGTTAACATAAATGACAGGCGATATAATGTTAAGATTTACTGCAATCTTCTATGGTTTTTATCATATCACTTGAAAGCGAAAAAGTAAAAATTATCTAAGTAACAAAGTTTATTGCGTTCCGGGGTGACCGCAGCGAAGCGGGGTGAACGCTGCTAGTAAGCAATATATTCAAGATATTGCGATTCACGCTAAAGCCTTAGTATTGAAAAGAACCATAGACGTGTTTACGAGCGATGAGAACAGTGTATCTAGCTATTTTATCTCTGCTTGTTTAGCTTGTTTTCGACCTTGAAACAGCTGTTAGTATTTTTCCTTGGGGATTTAAATTTCCACACTTGTGTGAACCAGTTCTTGATATAGCCTATGGGTTGATTACCCGAAGCAATTTAGAACTTATGTTTGTTAGATGAATTTATCACCGTTACATACAGACACAACACTTCGTCACACCTCATATTCAATTGAAAGTACAACACCTTCACTGGCCCTATATTTGACGAAACATTGAGAGGCATACTACTAAATATTTTTTAAAAGCTAACAATTTTTCTTTCGCCAGTTTTTCGTAGGTGAAAAGAGATAATGAAATGTAAATTACCTAATAATAGATAATATTATTCTGCACCCGGAAATATGAATCTGAAGAATTTTCAGTGTTGCTATTCATAGAAATTACAGTGTGACTAGAATTTGAACTACAAAAAATCTAGGTTATGGCAGCGACTAGAAAAATGAACTCAACTGCAATTTGTGACTTACCATGCTGCCTATCGTTCTTGTTTAACTACTTTTTAAATAATATTTGTATTTGAATTCTACTGTTTGTTAATATTTATTTATTCAGTACTCTTTATTACAAAATAAATACAAATATTATTTAAGAAGTAATTAACAAGGAACATAGACAGCAGAATTAGTCATCAATTACAGTTAGTGATCAAGTGAAATGGGGACAGGTTGCTAAAATAAAACAGAACTAAAACAATTAGGAAATAAGGTAGGAGGAAAAACTTACAAGAGAACCTTCCCAAAATGATAGTTGCAGTGAAAGATGTTACCTATGCCAATTGAAAGAGCTGTAACAGAAATGAGCAATCCCAGAAAATTACCTGCCCATAGCAACAGGTTCAAGAAATATAAGGGGTGGAAGTTTGGGAAACAGCAAGGTTGGACAAGGGGGGGGAAATGCAAATTCCGCAAAAAACGGGGGACACGGCAAAATACAATGCTGAGAAGTGATGTATAGAAAGAGACTTGCCACAATGGAGAACAAATGAACATTAGTAATCGAAATTTCTTTATCTTCTGTTACCTATCGGCTTGTGTTGTACGTATTTTTACATTGTAGCCACGTAACGTTTCCAGTGAATTCTTGTACAACGTTTTTACTAGTGCTTTTTGAGGAGGTATGCAACCAGTCACAGCGATTATTACCTCATCTGCCATCTTTTAATCTGCGTGTGTGAATGCTGATCTGCCACGTAGGATTATTTCTAGTCAATGGGGCATATTTCACGTGCTCTTATTCACTCAATTTACGTTATAAAATGTTCGTTAATCGCTAACGTCCTTTGGGGAATCGCTTGCACCGCCACCACTGCACAAATTTTAAAACTGAAAATTTGCATAAAGCAGGTTAGGATCCTTTGACGATATCATGTCACATCACGTCTGCGCTTAGTAGTTAGTGAAATATTTAAGTCTAAAGTTCGTTTTCCCACGCTTTCGGCAGCCTATAACATGTAAATGAGGCAGTTTTCGCCCTACGTTTATATAGATAGATAGATAGATAGATATAGTTAGATAGACAGACAGACAGATAGATAGATAGATAGATTGATAGATAGATAGATAGATAGATAGATAGATAGATAGATAGATAGATAGATAGATAGATAGATAGATAGATAGATAGATAGATAGATAGATAGATAGATAGATAGATAGATATTCAAAAAAATTAAATGCCATAACCGGTACAAAAAGATAAACAATATGTTTCTGAACACCTCCGTACAGACAAAACAAAAATATGTATTAACTACATCCGCATCTTATCAACAGATGCAGCAAGTACCCTTGATTTATTATGTAATCGGTATGTATTCTGTCTATTCTAGCTGAGTTCAAAAGGACTTGATAAACAAGATATTGGCAAGAGAGATCATAAAACTGGGCTCGGAGGTTCATTAATTTCAATTTAACTTTAAAATTATTGCTTTGACTTTTTATAAATTGCTTTGACATTCAATGTATTTTCATACAAATAAGATCGCTACTAGATTTGCATTAATATTTCTCAACATAATTCCAAGATAAAACTACTCTGTACTGTACTTTGACAAAACATAAACAGAGTATTTCACTAATCGACAATTGACAATGACGTAAAGAAACTGAATTCTTTCAGCTTAACAGACGAACAGGTACTAGATATTACTGTCCAACTGTGCAACGTACCTTGTCATACAGACTAGACATAGAGATATCGTTAGGTAGGAAGTAAGTCTGGGATAAAAGAATGTCCCCAAATTCACTATACATTAACGTTCAATTGACTGATAGTACATAGATTAATATTAAACATACAGTATAAATGGGAAATCTCTACGTAACACTAACATAAAAGAAAAATATTTGAATAGTTATAATTCTTTATATTTATAGTTACTGATTAAAATCAACTCTAATGATATGCTAATGAGAAAGAAATAACTGCACTGGATAATATATCTTTATATATATCTTTATATATAGTCTCCTTCTTTATTTCACGAACCTCAACTATTGCGACTATCTCATATACCTGTATTTTGTAAATTGAATATATCTCAAAATCTACACAGAAAAGGTCTATTAAATAATATCTGAAATAAATGGAACTCCGTGCAACTTGAATCCATACAATACACACTTGTATTGATAAACAAATTTTAGTTATTAACTTTTCTTGGTCCCTTCATTTCAAAAACTCCACTTAAATTCTCTACTCGTCAAGGTCTTTTCAATCGTGTTCTTACTACTAGTGGTGCTTTCTCAGTCATGGCTGTATCCCACTCGCAGTTTGACATAGCTGTGAACACCGATGCAGTGATGAAAATTTTCCGGATAATTTGGAAACGGAAAATTTTTCAGAAAATTTTCCGGATAATTTTCCGATTCATAAAAAGATACTCCACTTATTTCTACATCGTTGTTTAGCCGTGATGTGAGGTGGAAAATTTTCGTCTATATTTTTCCGGAAAATTTTCCGTTCTTAATAAATATCATTCATCAAGTAACAATTCCTTAGTATTCATAAAGTTGATTGAATTCATGTATAGACATGTTAACAAGTGAAAGATCGTTTAAAGAATCTGAAAATTTTCATGGCTCAGACAATTTTCAGTACTATGTAGGAACAAGTTAAACAATTTTTCATGAATCGAATGAATAGGAGAAGTATGTTTTTATAAATCGCAAAATATTCATGACTTGTAATAAATTGAAATTTTAAATAATAGAATGGGATATTTGTACTCTACGAACTCGATGTATGTTCTCTGCACTTTGCATACACACACACAAACAGAGAGAGAGAGAGCGTGAAAGAGAGAGAGGGGAGTTGTGTTGATTTTGAGTTTAACGTCCTTTTCAGCAGCGACACTATATAAAATGGGACCAACTGATTAACGTGGAATCCGAAGTACATGAGCTCCCGATGAGAATCGAACCCAGGTTTTCCATGCCAAAGGCGCGTATGCTAACCGCTTTGCAACGAAGGAGCTTGCAGAGGAAGAGAGAGAGAGAGAGAGAGAGAGAGAGAGAAACAGTGTAAAATTTTACTTCCCAACTTGAAATATTAGAAAATTTTCCGGTTCCCGAAAGCTAATTGGAAAATTATAATTTGTTGCTGACTAACTTTCCTGTACAGAAATTTAATTTTTTAGCTCTATGTGCAGTTAAATATAGTCGAAAATTTTCCACCTAACATCACTATACATAATATCCAAAATTGTTCGGCCTATAAAAAGTTTTTTCTACTTGTTTCTACATCGTGATGAAAATTTTCCGATCTATGAAAATTCCTTTCACTTGTTTCTACAGAGCAATAAAACTTCCCGATTCACAAAAAAGTTGTTTTACCTTTTGCTTGAAAATGATGAAAACCATCCGACTCATACAAAGTTATTCAACTTTTCCATATAAGACAAAATACTTCGATTCATGAAAAATTGTTTAACTAGTTCCTACATATTACTGAAAATTGTCTGAGCTATGAAACTTTTCAGATTCTTTAAACGATCATTCACTTTTTAACATTCCTATACATGAATTCAATCAATTTCATGATTGCTGATGAATTGTTACTTGATTACTGATATTTTTTACAACGGAAAATTGTCCGGAAAAATATATGGGAAGATTTTCCGAAATGGAAAATTTTCCGCGGATAATTTTCCACCTCACGTCACTACACCCATATAAATGCTAACTACCTCAACACCCAGGAGTTCCCATTTTTAACATGAAGCGCTCATAGCAATACTGTAATAAGACTTCTCAGAACTTCTTTTTACATGAGCCTGTTCTTTCTCTGTCTAAATAATTATTTTCCAAATCGTTACAGAAGAGATCTGCATGTTCGTCCGGAAGCTCTGATGACGAAGTTGTACCTCTCCCAGGACCAAGTGGTGTCAATACGTTCTTGTAAGTAATGCAAATATTATACAAATATAATGATGGTGATACAACTCCGGCATAGCCAATCCCAAGCCCCTGTGTTAAAAAGTTGTTCTGGCCATCCGAAAGTTTCATTCACTAACAGAGGAGAGTCGATTTTTTTGTGAATAACTAAGGTCTCCAATGAAAACATCTGATGGAAAATAATAAGGTCGCTGTAGCAAATAATAGGGATCTATCTTCGGAGGTTATCTCACGTAACAAGTATAGGTAAGAAAGTGATACATTAAAGTACTAAGCTAGTTTTATTTACATTTAAAGAAAGATAATTAGTTACCTGTTTCGTTGTTATTAAAAGTTACCGGAATCTTTGTAATGAAAAGGTTTTGACATTCAGTATGTATTCCGTTAATTACATACACCTATATATGTATTGGTATTCATTTATTCTATCACGAAAGTTAACAAGACATATTAAGCGATCTGATAACGTGATGGAATCGCATATCACGGCACTATGTCACCTGGTACTTTATAGTTGCTAATAGATGTTCGCAGTTACAATTGGTGCCGAGTGATCAAGCAATAGTACACAATACGGAAGCATTTTAATCATTATATGCAAAACTGGAAATTGTTCAGTTAACAACAGACCAACTACAACCAAAGAAACCACTTATATGTCTAATCTCTTTATAATGTAATAATGATTTTATTAATTTTAAAGTGGTTTTTATTTATTTTATAGATATTTTTGGATATTAAAGGCGTCCAAGCCTTAAGATCATCATCTATGAGAGATAATATTCCGCGCCAAGCACATTATCAAATGAAGGGGGAGGAAGGAAGCGCCTTGGAATCTGTATATTCGGTATCGACATGACAGTTGTCCGGTGTGAATGTGCAATACCCAGAAAAGAGCTCAGTCTAAGTAGCTGGTCTGAAAAAGCTCTTACATATTTTGGATCGAATATTCCTACAATTTCAAAGTCGTCACAGGGCTGCCGCAAGAGAGATGAGTTTTGAAATATAAATGATTCATATTTCCGTGTTCTCCAGTTACATAATTCACTTCACTTAGCACCCGCTTACAGAATGCTATTGATCATTTTAGGTCATAATCAACATATACTTAAAAAAGTACATTTTTAATGGATGGTTACCATTAGCGATAGTGAATAATACGTTAAAATATGCTTTTGTTGAACAACAGTGTTTGCATATAGTCTTGAAACAATGAAAGGAAAATATACAGGAAATGTGCAAAGATACAAGTAGTATTAAGGGTCTACATAACACACAAATAGAAAAAGAGACTTCAGAGAAAATACTGGCGTTCGTGTGAAGCAAAATGTATGGATGCCAGTGGTTCAATAGATTGGATATCACCCATGATGTCGTAAAAAAGAACAATAGTCAGATACGATTATGTGCCGATTATAATTCAACAATTAATAAAGTTTTAGAAATAATAGTCTACTCTAAACCTAGCCCGGGGGCATTTTAAGTCAATTACACAGATTCTCAATATTTACAGTCTTGCACCTGCCTATTGGGTAAAGACAGAGGTAGTTTGATAAAAAGTCAAAAATATTCACAGTAAAACTGCACAGACTTTATAAGAACCTGATAGTTTACTTTTTGGATTAACGTTCAGCCCCATATTTTTCAAAGAATTATCGAAAAAGTTTGAGAGATATATCAAAGGTGGACAAATTTTCGTATGATATATTAGTTGTAGTAAGGAACAAAACTGATTGCATGTAGAGAATTAGACAAGTTCTACAATAACTACAAGAATGAAATGATGAAGTGAGTAGGTATAAATATCAATTTCTGCAAGACAAGACCAAGAATTTAAGACACACTATTTCGACAGAAAGAATTACCCCTGTCAAGAAGCATGTTGAAGCTATTTTTAAATGCTCTGCACCAAACAATGTCAGAAAATTAGAAGCTTGTCTGGGAATGTTGAATTTTTCAGAAGAATATACGAAACATTTCAATGAATTTACTCCTCCTCAACAAATTATTAATAAGGGACAAAAGAAGTGATACTATAAATACAACAAAAAGTTCTTATTGTAAAATGAATCGAAGTACCGAGCGAAATATCTTTAGTAGTAGAGCGTTGGCATCACACCTGGAGGTCGTGGGCTTGATTCCCGCTGCCGACCATCCTGACTAGGGTTTTGCTTAGTCCTAGCAGCAAAATGCGCCATTGTACCTACTAAACAGACCGTTGCCGTTATCTACCCAATTCCTTTTTGTTGTTATTGCTGTTAGATAGCCAGTATAAAATGGTCTCTGAGCTGTATCTGGTGATTGTTAAATAAATAATAAAAAATAAAATAAAATGAATGGAACAATTCATGTGCTCTTATTGCCGAAATGATCCTTTCACAGGGTAAATTGTGAACAATGGCGTAGGCCTCAGCCAAATTAATGGAGGCGGAAGAAACAATATTCTTAATTTGAAAAGGAAAGGCTGGATATCATATTATTTTACACTTAGTAAATTCCATAAATATATTTTATGCCTATCCTTCGAAAATCATATTGATTCATTACCAGTCAAACTGATTTTCCGATAAAAAAACGAAATACCAACATTATCATAACATTGTCTACTCAGATGTACTTTGACGTTAATGGACTCCATAAATTATACCAAGCATGTTGAGGAACCGGATTGTTTATTCATCTTGCCTGTACCTGACCTCATTGCAGATGAGAAAGTATGTAAGAACTATGTAAATCTGATTATGTTAGATCCATTATTAGACCCTGTGATCACCAGAGAGTTATGTAAAGATAAGTTGTGACAATTTATCATATGGACATTGTAGGGTCGGCCAGCTCAAATTCTTTACCTGCCAGGAAATAAATAAATTAACAGATTTCTATAAGCGAGCTATGAATTTTACTCAAACCTTGATGCCTATTCAGAAATTTGAAATTAATCATACTCAAACCATTAATAACAAATATCTTAAATTTACGGTTTGCAGTTCTTTTGAATAATTGTGCACGACAACTTAACGAATCCCGCCTTTCAGGATCCATTTCATGTAACGATAACGCTTATGTGCGATTACGTAGTATTTGGTCTAGGAATTAATTCGTGCGGTTTTACAAAAGATGGCGTAACTAGCTTATTGTCCCATAGTTTCGTTGATCCAAACACGCGTTAAAAACTACTGTCATTGAGCATCTTGTTTAGTATATGTCAGTTGCTTGAAGCGGAAACAACAACATTTTTTCTTCAACTGAAAATGGCGCATTTTGTGCCTGATAAAGTGCTTTTGCGGGGAGTTATTCTTCATTGCTTTAACATGAAGAAAAGTGCTACCGCAAGTCATCATATTTTAGTGGAAGTGTTTGGTGACCATGCTCTAGCTGAGCGAACGTGTCAGAAGTGGTTTGCACGGTTTAAAGGTGGTGATTTCAGCTTGGAAGACCAAAAGCAATTTGGACAGCCAAAAGAATTTGAAGATGAAGAATTGAGAGCATTGCTTGATCAGGGTTCGTGTCAAACGCAGGACGAACTTGCAGAAGCATTTGGAGTTGAGCAAACAACAGTTTCCAAACGTCTCAAAGCCATAGGAATGATTCAAAAGATGTCTTATTGGGTTTCACATGAATTGAAAAGAAAGACGTTGAAAGAAGAAAAACCGTTTGCGAATTGCTGCTTCAAAGACAGAAAAGGAAGGGATTTTTGCATCGAATTGTAACTGGTGATGAGACGTGGATTCATTACGAGAATCCTAAACGAAAAAAGGCCTGGGTGAAGCAAGGTGAACCAGGTCCTTCACAACCGAAACGAGATATTCATTGTGCAAAGGTTATGCTGTATATATGGTGGGATTTGAAACGTGTGGTGTACTATGAACTTCTGAAACTTGGTGAAACTATTAATGGACACCGCTATCGACATCAATTAATGCGTTTGAAGCAAGTTCTGGCCTGAAAACGACCAGAATGGAATAACAGGCATAATAAACTTATTTATCAAGATGATAACGCTCGACCACATGTCGCAAAACCGGTCAAAACCTATTTGGAAAATGTCGGATGGAAAGTGTTACTCCACCCGCGATATTCACCAGACACTGCTCCGTCTGACTACTACTTGATCGATTGCATGAATAACGATTTGATTGGACAGCGGTTCACTTCTTCAGAAAATATCGAAAAATGGATCTTTGATTAGATTGCGTCAAAAGATGAGGAATTCTTTCGACACGGAATCCGTAAATTGCCTGAAAGATGGGAGAAAGTAGTGGCTAGCGATGGACAATATTTTTGTTAACGTATTCATTTACTTTGTTTTTGAAATAAAGCTTCAATTTTTATTAAAAACCGCACGAATTAATTCCTAGACCAAATATAATCTTTAGGGCAGAATGTGCTTCTAAATAATGCAGTAACCGGAAGAGAAAGAAAAAGGAAAAGGAAAGTTGTTCAAAAATGTACTAATCAATATTGACTTATTTGTTGAACAGATTAAAACACCGAAATACAAGGACGCATGTAAGCTTGCTATTATATGCACATCAAATATCTATAACATTTTGAATATTAAGGGTAATATAGTTAATGATTACTTATGGTGTACACAGTGTATATTGATACGAATAATAATTATTGCAGTGTAGAAATGAACAAACTGTGGCACATAAATTATAGGGTTGATAAATACTCCTAGATATATATTTATTTAGTGGTTGTACCTTTTGATATTACAGATAATTAAAGAAGAAAACGATAAAAAATAGCTTTAGGTATGCTTTGACTTATTTTTGTTTTTTAAATTAGAACATTATATGACAATCTTCATATATAAAAACTGCACTGTATCTAATATAAATGTTGGTACTTGTCTGTTAGTAATGCTAACTAACCAGTAGTTATACAACAAAAGATATCACCAACCCTACATTCGCTGTATTCAACTATATTACGTGCATGTAATAAGAGAATTGATCACCGCATTTTTGTCTTCACCGGGCAATGTATGCCATTGTTATACTTTAAATACCTTTATTTATAAAACATTAAGCGACTAAACCTAGAAAGGGGTTCAAATTCATTAATTTCCTCTATGTCAAATTTGTTAGTGACTGTGAAAATTCGTACTAACGTTGACTAATTAAATAATTGGTTTATATATTTAAACAAGAAAATGAAATAAAATAATTGGTTGAATAAATATACAAGAAAATCACATAAAATACATTAATATTATTTTCTAAATTTCCAGAAGATCCAGAGGAAACTCACGGAATCAGCGAGCATCAACTAGTAGACAGTACAGGAATATCAGAAAATTTAGGTGTAAAAAGTGCAAGAAAGAGTTGGCAAGTCGTCGTAATCTGAAGCGACATGAAGAAACACACAAAAAATATCGTTGTTCGAAATGTGGGAAACGCTTTGCCTCTAGGGAGTGTAAAGAGCTTCACGAACGATACACATGTATAATACCAGGAAAATCTTACGTCAAAGTAATTGTTAAGAATGACTAAAATGATTGCAGAGGATCCTATAAAAATAAACGAGTTAAATATTTTCCTTGCATAATATTAAAAATAATTTTCAAATTTTATAATTGTTCATACTATCATAAATTATACAAATTATCTTATATCTGAATTCAATGTACTCTCTTGTCTGAATTGATAAGTTAATAATAAAAAAAACTGTAAAAAAAGAGATATCTATAGCTTACTAATTCAAGACAAGTTACAAATTTATAACTTTTTATACAGTTTAGACACCTTTAAAACACAGTAAGATTAAGAGTCCGAATTTTGTCGGTAGCTGAATTTATTCTTACTTGTGAGTCTTTTTTGGGTAATTATTCACTATTTGAGGACTGAACAATAGATAAAGGATGTTTCAACTTATTTATCTTTAATAATCCTTTTAAATTAATAATTAAATAAGCAAGTAATGTAGCAAATAATTAACAGCATCTAAGCAATCCAACTATTAAAGACAATGTTTTCGCAGCATCTCAACAGTTCAAGCAAATAATTCGAAAATTTATGTTCTGAATGGTTATGTAATGTGATTTTACCTTGATTATGTTAGAGAACTAACAAAAAAATTAAGTGATTACTATATTTACGATTGTAAGTGCTGTATTCATTAGAGGTCATTGCGTTCTATCTTGTGATATATGAAATGTTGCCAAAATCCTCGGTTCGATTACAATCAGTCAATACTACAAACCATATGACACAAGAATAATGGTTCTTTACAAAATAAATAGGAACTGGACTACTTTTGGTCGTGAATGAACCTTAAAAAGTAGATAATTGGTAGCCCATAAGATGATAAACCACTCCTACTTATGTATGTGTACAGCCACCAACAAAAGTATCTTCCCCTGAGTGCTCTAAATCCATTGCTTAGGGTTCACATAATTTGCAGTTTGTAAAACGCCTGGACAGATGCAACCCAACTTACATGAAAGTTTTCTCGGCAGTGACAGTAGTTGGTAGTAGTGATAGGATATTTACTGGTAAATATTTTTTGTTTATATACCTTGGGTAAATACCCAGGTATTTACCCAAATTGGGTAAATATACGGGTTTTTTCCTTTTCAACCCTATATGTGAGTCAGGCGTTCTTTCGCAGTACGTAAAAGTAATTAAAAAGTAACAGTAGATCCAGTAGAAACTAAAACAAATGTCAAAAGTCAGTAAATTTATTATTTTCGGTAATATAAATAAGTTACGTGGTCGTTCCTGTTTTGATAATAGTAACACAAAACAAGTATGTTTCTCTAGAGAACTTATTTTTTAAAAAACTGTTGACCCTGAAAAAGACGAGTTATTTTTCTGTAAATAAAGAAACTAAAATAGAACATGGAATGCGAATAAGTGTCTTTCTTTTAATTTACATTCTACAAATGACTATGTGCGACAAGCTATTAAAATAGACATGATTTGAAATATATATTTTCTGTTACGTTATGCATGCTTTAATAACTACAAATAAAACAGTAGGAGCATGAGTATGAGTAGGGACTTTCGCATTAACACTCACTTGCTAGCTACACATCAAAATGTAATAAAAATTTAGCTATCTTAAGCCAAAATGATGTAATTCTATTTTCATGTTTGCATCAAATTAGCATTCTTGAAAACAAGAGAAATAAAATACCATTGGAAAATGGGCTTCTCATGACGATTACGTCAGTTTTTTTAATTAGTTTCTGATTGTATGGTATCAGATTCATACGCCTAATTCAAATGATTTCATGCATTAATTTAGAATTCGGCAAAATGCCGTTAGTTCACTCTGGTTTCTAACATCTCATTTGACACCATCATCATCCACGGCATTTCTATAATAAAGCTAATAAAAGAACAAATGAATTACAGAACATTCAAGAATTAGCAGCGTTCTCGAAATATTCTAGCTATACACTTTTTCTCGTTATGACGTGACATTTCTACCAAGATTATTCATTAGCTTCATCGGATATATGGAATGAATATATGGCATCACCGCTGCTGATGTCTCCCCCTATCTCACACACGGAAAAAGTGTCATGTCATTGTCTTCTTCAAAGATTTTCCTTTCTTTTGGTACCATGTTCACTTCAAATGTTATTTTAGAACCCACTACGTCTTCTTATTAAGTAATCTTGCAGTTTGTAATAAATACCCATTTTTTGGGTAGGAAAATAAAATTTCGGTATTTACCGGGTATTTACCCAATTTTTATTTATCTACCCAGTGGGTAAATACCCAAGTCCCATCCCTAGTTAGTAGCACTGAGCCACGTGTTTATGTAGGTAAGATTGTAGAGTAGGTGACCAAGGAAAAAGTTCTCCGTTCTAAGATGAATCTCTGTGGTTCACATTTTGTTGTCCAAAGAACACTATACACCTAGGTACTAATCTCAATGTATGTAATTTATTATTTCATTACATACTGTATCTTCAGACAAAATATAAACAATGACAACGCATGAATAAGAAATGCTTGAAAGAAGATATAAATACTCAATCTAGAACAACTTCGTTAAATATGTCTGTAAATCATTGTCTCCATTGACAGACACTCTCTAATTCTCCTCTTACCAACATCTTTTTTTTTTTCGAGATAAGAACTTGCCTGTCACACTCAGTATGCATTAAAATTGAAATAAAAACTTTTGAAAAAGATTCAACCTGGCAGGGATTTGAACACGGGACCACCGCATAGGAGATCGATGCACGAAACGCTCACCTAACGTGCCCCTTCATATTCCACCCAAACGATTAGCTAGTTAAAATCATTTTGTGTAAGGCTATACACAAGACACTAATGATCACTTAAGAAGACGTTCTTATGTGATTGTCATAACAACTTACTGGAGGTCTCCTTCTTTAACTTAAAAACAAGTTCCTGAATGAGGAAAATATCACGAAACGTTCGTCAAATTGAGGCCACCTCATCGTTTTTAACTATGGACTTCATTTACATCACAATTCTTCCTCACCGTACCTTCTAATTTGCAAAGAAGAAAAGGCCGTAGAAATTACTCTTACATTCTTTTAATTCCATCAACACATGTAGAAATATAAACTTCTATGTTTGTCTTCCATAACTACTAGTTTATTTTCTTATCTTTGTCTGAGGAAGTTGTGGTGAAGTGTCACACGTTCGTGAGACTTCGTGTCAGTAACATCGTGTCTCGCTCGCTGATCGTTTGTGTAGTAACAAAAGACAAGTCATGAAATAAGTTTGTGCAGTGTGTTAATATCGTAGTGTGATATTTCAGTTTCTCCTTAATGTTTTAAATCTAAATATTTTGTTACTTCGTAGTTATTTTTATGTTCGTTGTACGACAAACATTCGGCATGAGTTGCTTACGTGAGAATACCTTACATATCAATTTTGGTCAAGTAAGTTACACGCCTACTTCAATTTTTATACATGAATGGATTCGAAACACATTAAAACTAACCATTAATCAAATACACAACATTGAAATAGATTTCATAAGGAAATAACTGTATATTAAGTTCGTTAAAAAGGTGTATGTAGGCATTCTTTCTTCAACTAATGGTGAAGTCAAATACACCGATAGTGACAAGGAACATTTACTTCCTATTGGTGTGGCTGACAACAGTATTACAGCCGTTAAAGTGACTTTGTGCCCCATGGAACTTAGTAATCACCAGTTAATACGAGTTTTTATCCTCATTATGGTAAAATGCAGTCAATCCTAGACGAACAGTATTATGCGGAACATGTATATGTCACCCGTACTGGATGAAAGTTAATTAAAATGAAGGTTAAACAAAATATTCTTTCATTAATGGTTTGCGGTTTGGGCCTATTTTGTAGTTACTCAGGACAAATCCAAACTTGAGCGTTGTGAAGTTCACAGGAGCTTTTTGTTCAGGAGTGCTCCTCAAAAAGGTCCGCAATTCAAAGTTCATTTGCAAAGTTCGAAGTTCCCAACCGCCACTGCTTCGTATACCTCATAACGTTCCACGTGAAAAAGACTTTGCATACTGATAACTACACGGAGTTTCCTCTGCTTACTTCTGCTAACCCTGGTATTTCTTCAAGTCATGACGTTCCAGCATTTGAAAGTACCACCTATATCGTCATTAGTCCCGACCCACCTATGGTAGAAGTTCTTGCCCTTCTTGAAACTACTGCAGTACCCCCATCTAATGCTGATCCCAAGGTCCAGGAAATTCTTCAGGAAGGACAACTAGCACAGGTAGGTGACCAAAAGACAGTTAAGGATTTAAAAGTTGATCCTAGTGCTAATGTGGATCACGGTAATCAGTCTGACGTGTACTTGGTAACATATTCAAATATCACCCTTGACAGTAATGTGCAATCACTTAACAGTGGCACTACACCACTGAATCTGATGTGAGTGCACCTGTATATGAAAATTGTAAAATTTCCAAATAGAAGATTGTTACTGCAGTTCCAAAAACTTCTAAAGGAGGCCGTACTTCAGGATATTGCACTAATTTCAGGTGGACGAACCCGAGGCACCTTGAAAAGGTTGAAAGCTGATACCCCGTTAGGGACAACTTATAATTATCTTCCTTGTATTATTGTGGTCTTATTTTCAGCCATTTATGCTGTGAGTACCATTTCGCTTACCTCCCAGAAGTGGCCCTTCCAGAGTATGGTTATCTCTCAATCATACATATTATTCTCGTTTTACGGAGAATGGGCTAGGTACAGCTATCATCTATCGTAATGATCTAGAGTTTAAGGCAGTTAATGAGCACCCAAATGAACGTATCTACGTTGGGATGTTTCAACACATGAAATTATCTATTTTTTTATGTCCTGTCTGGTTCTCACAAAAAGCGAGAGAGGTATGGTTTCTTGAACACTGATCTTGCATAGGGTTTATTTAATGATATCAACCCTTGTATATTAGCTGGAGATTATAACTCAGTTTTACAGGTAAGTTGATATAATCTAGTTGATGTGTGGCGTCACTTTCGACCCACTGACCCTGGTGATTCATTTCATATGTCCCAATCCTATAGTCGTTTATACTGTCTTTACATAAGTCTCTCACATATGTCGCTTACACAAATACGAGATGTTACAATCAAACCTGCCTGTTTTAGCGATCACTATGCTCTTATTGTGAGAATAATCCTAAAAGTGTGAAACATTTTTGAGAAGTAATCCCCTTTGGTACTTTAACCCTTTTATACTTATGACACTGAGTATCAGCATTTAATATGAAAGGAATGGCGGATCTTATTTCCGTTACTATCAAGCTATCAAGCAAACTTATGTATTTTTGGGACGAACGAACTAAATGGAGATTTCCATCCATAACTAAGCAATATTGTATTCAAAGGAACCAGACATACAATACTCAATACAACTATTACTCGAGCCTACTCAAAGAAAACATGCAACAATAATTGCGAGGCAGTCTAGTCAGACCTCAAATACAAGAAACCAAAGTTCATTTATTGGCATTGCATAAACAACGAGTGCGTGTTTTTTTGGTCCGAAGGAAACTTGTCCCGGAACAAAACCAGCATTATAGAAATTCAAAAAGAACGACTCAGAGGCAAACAAAAGTTGATTTCTTCGATTAAGGGCGAAGATGGTTTGCAGGTAATTCCCCAACTTGTTCAGTATTATAAAAACCTGTAATCAACACTTCAGGTAACGAATGTGGATGAATCTGTTTTAGTCCTATAATAGTTATGTAAATGCTCAAGAGTATCTAAACAATCCCTTTATAATCAATGAAGTTGAGACCTAAATTAGATTAGGAAAACGTGTCAAATCAACTGGTATTGACACTCTTCCATTAGAATTTTTTTAAGCTTCATTGATATTTTTGTCCCCTTTCTCACGGATCTCTTCAATGAATATCGAGAATATTTTACATTAGGAGAATCTCTGTCTACGGGTATTACTGTCTTAATCCCTAGAAAGCCTAACCCTAAGTCCATTAAAAATATGTACACACTTAAAAATCTTGACCTGATGTCTAGCACGTCGTTGCACAATTATGTAGGGGAGTTAATTAGTTCCTGGTCATGGACACCATGCTTTACTTTATGAAACTTCAGCTAACGTAAGAGATTTTATAGCCTATCATGAGACTGTGCGGACAGACTACACTCATTGGTATCAAAATTTACTGCGCTTCTAATTTCAATACTTCTTGTGGACAGTATTTACACCCTCGATGATATTCAGAGTCTTTTAGCCACGTATCAAAATATTTCAAGCGCAAGATTAAATACTCGAAAAACAAAGTTGCTCTGTATTCATCCCAAATACCAGGATCTATACAGTGCATAATACACTGTTGTTAATTCAGTCAGAATCCTGGGCATTCAATGCTTCAATAACATCAAACAATCCATTACTTTCATATTATGAAATAGTAGCGCACAAGATACGCGTCCTTCTAATACGACATAAACGTCCCAATATGAACTTCATCAGTAGAAATTTCTTTCTGAACAAAAGCTTTTAGCCTTCTGTGGTTTGCTTGTTCTATTTTTCTTCTCCCCCTACAAACATACAAATTTCTCACTAGCCAAGCTTTGTTCTTTCTAGTCAAGGGAAGGCCTGATTATTGCCAATACGTAACGACCGCCTCCCTTGAACTCACCTTCTTGATCTCTGATTCGAAGTCCTAGCAACCTCGAAAGGAACCGAGAAGGGATTCTTCGCGCAACGGAAAAAAGAGAAAACGGAAAAAAATGAAGAACCAGAAACTTACCTCCGGTGGATGCAGATCAGAAAAAAAAAATAATAATAGCTCCATTCAACTCTCCTTTTATAAAGTTTAACTTAAATATGTATGTATATATGAATATTTTACCTTAGTTGTATTAAGTGCTTTGGAAAAAAAAGAAATCATTTCCAGATATGATTTATTAACAATGCTTCAACTCTTACTGTCATGGTAGTTAACCACAATATTACAATTAGCGTAAGGTGCCTTGACATCTATTATAATATCATGACATCAGGAAGAAAAAAAATTTCAAGAGAATACATTTAGGATTCTGTCTGTCAATCTCATATCCAAGTTGTTTACAATACAAACCATTATCAGATTTCCATTGTTCATCTTTCATAACAAAACTGTCAATAAACCAATAGTCGAAGTAGATTATACGGCAAGCGTTAGAAACCGTTACCTGACACTTCGTCACACCACTTAAGAGAAACAATTGTATTGCAGTCACAGAAAGTTAAATAACATTTAAGAATTTCACATCACTCGTCATAGGTACGACATAATAACAGGAACAGAGTGATTCTCGCCTGAGAGAACGCCAGCTGAAAGAAGTGTTACCGCTTCCGGTTCAGTTCAGGTGCCGAAGTCAACAAACAACGAAGGAACGGAGGTAATATTTACAGACATCCCTGTTCGGCAGCTCCAACCATGGGTGCACTTTACTACCAATTATAATGTCATAAAATTAACTAAATCAAATGTGATACACCATGAAATCTCAATCACAGCTTCAGCAAGTACGAACTCCTGCTCACACACTTTACATGACTCAATATGCCGTAACAGCTTAAATAATAACGTATACAGCCGAACATTCCCTGGGCCAACACAGCAACTAGTGACTTGGACATTTAATATTAATGTTCCCTTACGGGGGACAAGTTAGGCGGACAGTATGAACAGAGATAGTAAGTGGACAGTTTGAATTTATTAGGCCATGAACCATATGGTATGCAGTACACTTAGTAAACGGCGATGGGACGAGATATTCATGTATTAACTATATAAACTTTGAACAAATGGACGAGAAAATATATGTAGACAGACAGTTAACTGACAGATAGCGATGGGACTGAATGGAGCTTGGAATGGCAAACTTCTGGGAATGTATAAACACTATTTAAAAACAACCTCTGAAACGTGGCACCTTACCAATGTAATCATCTAAACCTATAACAAATAGTGAGAAGCACTGGTAAATACTGTCAATATATATAATATACGAAACTTCACTTAAACTGGAGCTTTAATAGAAAATATTTACGTACACTTATAATACGGTTAACCCAATCCTTAATGAACTTCGCAGCAGAGAGAAAGAGAGAGATTAACACAACGTGTGGATTACATGATTAGAGGGCTGGCTAAGACAATTCGGGGCCGCGCACAGGCTGGGCCTCTTTGGGAGAAGGTTTCCCCCATAGGAACTCTTTACTCGGACATCGTGTCTGTGTAAGATACACTCGTAAGCTATACATTTTAGTACTCACAAATATTATCTTGTACTTCTGGAGAACACCAGTGCTTTAATTTCGTTATCTCAACTTTAATAAACAACTATAGATCTTTATTTCAACTCTGAGAAACCACTGTAGCTCGTACGAAGAAAGAATAGTTTCGTTTAGTATGATCTTGTTCCAGAATAATTTAACTGAACTAAATATATATCCATTGACTTCTAGCGGTTCTAGTTTTACGCTTAAAGATTTCCAACAAAACAAGGTTAAGTTCACTTCACTTTGACGTTCCCATGCAAAGCAGTCATTGTAGATAGACTTAAAGTTAGTCACATTACCTGGAATGCTGCTACAAGAAGAAGAAATGACTATTTTTCACGGCATATCTCCTCTTACAAAGGAATCACCATGTGCCAATTTGGCCTCCCTCTTTCATATCAAAATTATCCATTTTTCGTCCACAATTCAGGAAGAATTATATCTCCGTCGGTAACTCTGCTCCTTCGAGAATCTTATTCTATGGAATAGAACGACGAAATAGCTTTCAACACATCACAATTTAAATTTCTTTAACGAAAGGAAGGAAGCTCAAAACACTAGTTCTGTCCGTCGTGGTTAGAGTACACAGTATAAATAAAGACAGTCGTTTCACCGCTTCATTTCTATCTCTTTCATTCTGTTGGAAATTTCGGTGATATATTTGCCAACACTTTATTAAATGAAATAAAGATAATTTACATAGAATACAGACATTAATGAACAAAATATATGAAAATAAAGAATACTGCAACCTTAATTCGAACTATAAATCAACATTAAAGAGTGGCCTCATTCCGTAGTGCTCCTATGATTGTATAATCTCCTACTCTGTGAGACTCAATAGAAGAAGAAGAAAAACTTTGAAAAAACAAACTCAAGAGCAGTATACTAGGAGAACCATCGTCCAAACACAACAAAATCTGCATTTCAATGCAATATTTGCGAAAGAAAAATAAACATAAGGATACTTTAAATTGCCCTATTATAAAATAAGATACTAATATGAGTAATATAATCCGAAATTCACATTGAGCCTATTAACTTGTCTGTAACAAACAAGGTATGTTACATGCTATCCCCGGCACAAGGTGGAATGAACTTTCAAGATATTGCGATTCACGCTAAAGCATTACAATTGAAAAGAACCTTTTACGTGTTTACGAGCGATGAGAACAGTGTATCTAGCAATTTTATCTCTGCTTGTGTAGCTTGCGTCGACCTTGAAACAGTTTTTAATATTTTTCCTTGGGGATTACAATTTCCACAGTTGTGTGAACCAGTTCTTGATATAGCCTATGGGTTGATTACCCGCAGGAATTTAGACCTTATGCCTGTTAGATGAATTTATCACCGTTACATACAGACACAACGCCTCGTCACACTTCGTATTCAATTGAAAGTACAACACCTTCACTGGCCCTATATTTAGCGAAATATTAAACGAGCAGACTTTTCAAAAGCTAACAATGTTTCTTTTACCTGTTTTTCGTAAGTGAAAAGGGATAATGAAATAAAACTTACCTCAATAATAGATAATATTATTGTACACCCGAAAATATGAATCTACAGAATTTTGAGTGTTGCTAATCATAGAAATTACAGTATGTCTAGAATTTGAATTACAAGAAATCTAGGTTATGCCAGCGACTAGAAAAATGAACTCAACAGCAATTTGTGACTTACCATGCTGCCTATGTTCCTTGTTAACTACTTTTTAAATAATATTTGTATTTGAATTCTACTGTTTATTAATATTTATTTATTCTGTACTCTTTATTACAAAATAAATGCAAATATTATTTAAGTAGTAGTTAACAAGGAACATAGACAGCAGGTAAGTCATCAAATACAGTTGAGTTCATTTTTCTAGCTGCTGCCATAACCTAGATTTTTGGGTAATTCAAATTCTTGTCACAGTGTAGTTTCTATGGATGCCAATACTGAAAATTCTTCCGATTCGTATTTTCGGGTGTAGAATAATAGTATCTATTATTGAGGTAAGTTACATTTCATTATCTCTTTTCATTTACGTAAAACTGGCAAAGAAAAAGTGTTTTGAAAAATATTTAGTAGTATACAGGCCTATTGTCGATTAGGAGCCCGCAACAAGTCTGTGCCCTGGGAGTTGTTACAAAGAGAGTAGTTATAAAGAACTCCCTCTTTCCTACATGCCCTTCTGCCATCGTATCCGGTTGAACGTCCTCCGAAGGTCTGCATTAATCCAGGGAGTTGGTGTTGTCTCTTAACTTAGAGATTTCTAATAAAAATTCGACTCCTTAGAAACTGAGGAGAAGATTTTGGTTTAAGGTATGAAGAAAATTGTTCAGAAGTCAATAGCTGTTTCACGTTCATAGTCCATAAGTATTAAATTTTCAGTTAGTTCCATGGTCGTGCAATGTACACACAAACTCTATACAATAATTTTGTCGTCACAGCTTCATAACACTTATGTTTAATTTTCAAAGTTGTGAATTGTTCAGTCCTTATTTTATTTTTTTCAATATTTTTCATTTGTACTTTTCTCTCAACCATTGCTTATGTATCAGTTTTGTAACTGCCCAATATGTCGGTAATTGAACTGTCTATAAAGTCTTTAGAAAGTGTGAAAGCATGGAATTCCTATTACAGCGACCCCAGTTTTAATCCCGTCTTGGCCAATATTACTTTTTCTTTATTGGAAGTTATTGTAATTCTTTTGTTCTTAATAATAATAATAATAATAATAATAATAATAATAATAATAATAATAATAATAATTATTATTATTATTATTATTATTATTATTATTATTATCATTATTATTATTGCAAACTCGAGACTTGGCTACATATTTTATATTTTATAAAGTTTCTGATTTTATTTCAAATCTTTTTTTGAAGATCAACACACGCCATTGTAAGGGTTTGGAGAGGGAAATCGACATGTTGTTTTTCATTTGTTTGTTACTTGCACTCTACATAAAGCTTGTATACTATATTTCACCTGTCTTTTTCTACGGAAAGTACCGTAAAGGTTTTGATGATCATAAGGGAGTGAGTGATTAAGTGATGAGATCAATGAACTTTGCGTACTAACAACATTTAAAGTAGCAGGTGGTCGGAAAGCTCATGACGTGTTTTTGTAAGATATGACAAATGATGACTTGTGGATATAATAGAGTTATTGGGATTCATACAATTGTTTTGTCGTGAATAGCTAAGAGGTTGAGCGTTTTGTGTATTAATATTGCTCTTTATTTTGTGGGGTTTTACAGACTTGACCACACACAGATTATGGAAACCCAAAAATTTTATTTTTACCATATTTCATTGATTTACTTAAGGAGAGGGAAGAACTCGCTAAGTCTCTGTGATTCTTACTGTTTTTAACGTTTCTTTGTCTTTGTTTCTGTTCTTAAAGAGTTGGAACACTAAAAGTGAGTGAAATTGAGTAAAAGGAGCAAAAATAGGAAACGTAAATATACTGAGGAAGGTTCGTTAAATTAGTTAGCTCAAAAATAATCCAGTGCTCTGTAACACCAGATTCTAGTGAAGAGAAGTGCCTATGCCCTCCCGTGCCGTGAAAAATCAGAGGTTGGAGAAGAGAGCATACGACGGAGCCACAGTACATATGAGTGAGGTTGCTATACTAGCTGCGAAGCGCCAAAACGATAGGAGCGGATTGTAAGAAAATTTTCAAATATAAACCCTGTTTTTCCTTGATTTTGAACACGTTTATTACTTTTCATTCTTTTCTTTTTTCCAACCGAATTTTGTACCCCTTACTTCGGCACCCAGGGTCGTCGCCTCTCTCGCACCCGTCACGGCATTGCACTGTTTGTATCAAGGGTTCGAACCCCTCTAAAGGCCAATTTCTCCTTAATGTTCTTGCGTGTTTGTATGTCTTTTTGTTTTTTAATTTAAAATCCAAATCTCTGAGCTATTGTTTCTACATAATACTACTATTTTTCACTGAAATGAGATAGTTACTTTGGAATCGTAAAAGTGTGCAATTAGCTGAATTCACAGCATATCCAGTTTCCGATTTCTTCCTGCAAAGTGGTGCGTTAGAGTAGTTAGTAATAGTTAGACAGATAATGTTGGGGTCGAGAGTAGGATTCCCGCTGAGCTAATTAAGGAAATTTTTATGATTTGCAATATTGAAAGTTCTGGTATATACTAACATAAAAATAATCAATTTCTCTAGGTTTCAGAGTTCAGACGACTTTCTTGACATGTGAAACGCAAACAAGACAAATTTACGTCATCCGTATCAATCTCGATTCGTAATGTCTGGGAACGTAACGTGTTTATCCAACGATTGATGAATATATAAGACTCATCCTTATTGGTAGTATGTGCGAAAATGTCTGATGAAGAACAAAAGTAGTTGTTCCCTAGCAATTGCGGAATTGTTCTTATTTGTGTACAAATAGGAAATAGTGATCGAACTTACAACTCTAGTAGTGTAGAGCAGTGATCGCCAAACTTATGAAGATACTGAGTTACTGTACAGTTTTAAATCCAACTGTAAACTATTAACCAAAATAAGGACCAACTTCTTTTTTTAAGAAAAGCTTACATTTGTTTATTGCTTACAAACTTATATTTCAAGGATAGCCAACCGGAGCGTGAACGCGATCTGCCGACAATGAGGAGACTAGGAGTTTGAGATCGATGGTCTGGCGATCACTGGTGTAGAGCTTTATTGGTAACAACAAACTGGGCATTGTTTATGAAAATGATCAATAAAAGCTAATAACTTACTTATTCTCCACAGTGTGCTCTGCCAGAAATGATACTTCTTGACGCTCATGAGCATACCAAAGTGAAATGTTGTGTTTCTACACAATTTGCTTTTCTCATTTGACTAATTATTTTTTTTAAAAAAACTTTTATTGTGTTAAAGAAAACAAAATATATGGCTTTAGCAGGAAACAAACTGAGAACTCTATGAACGTGAATCCACACTGTTGTCTATTAAACCACCAAAACGTATGCTTTATGGAGAGAAGCAAAGTACTTCATATCGATTATTTTTCCTTGTTTCGTACTTATTGCGTTCCCTCTCTGTGTTTTTGGTACATTGCATGAAAAACAGATATTTTTCGCTACGCTGTCAAAGAATGTTGTTTTAACTGTTCAAAAAACGAATCTACTTTCTGAATGATATGGGTAATGTGTAAGTATATTATTTTCATACCATCAATAGCAGCAAGGGGTAGATGATACTATCCGTGAAAACATGCCTTTAATTGTTTGACAGATTGTACAACAATGTGGTTAGCAATCTTTCGTTTTCCTGAAGGAGTCGTCTGCCTCAAACGATATAGAAAGCAGATATTCATCAGATAAAGGTTATGCTTTAAGTGAGCATTTGAAAGGATCTGTGCTTTTCGAGTTTCAAACTAAAGAATTGGTTCCAAAGAGTACTATCGGAAATTAAACAGTTTGAACGAAGTCTTCGGCCACTAACGGCCAGAACTTGTTAACTGTAATGGAGTCGTGTTCCATCACAACAACTCGAAATCACACACAAGTTTAGCCACCAGTCTAAATCTTTGGAACTTGGATGAGATGGACTTTCATATCAACCGCCGGACCTTACACCGACAGACTTCCACTTGTTTCGCTTTCTTCAATAGTCCTTGTGTGGTATAACATTCAATTCCGTTGAGGCTGTATATTAGCTCCTTCTTCAGTTTTTTGAGGATAAAGACAGGTCTTACTATGAAAGAGAAATTCTGCAATTTGCTGAAAGATAGTAGAATATTATTGAACACAATGGGCAATATTTCATTGATTGAAATATATTTTGTGTTATGAAATACATGTAAGATATAGACTAAATGCCTTGACATCTCCGACAAACTGCCCGATGCCGTAAATGTCGCCAAAACCTAGTGGCCCAGTTGCCACTAAATGTCGATCGGTGATATAGCGACTCGTCGAAACATTGCCACAAAAGTGACATTAGCTGCAGGATTTCGTCGATTTGAATCAATTACTTAGAGTCGGGGTGTTGAAGTTACAACCGTGTAGCAGTGAGGGCTTCTTTTCGGTTCGCGTTCCATCAATTTGCCTCGGAGAATCGACCAACACAAACAATAATGCAGGCTTCAAATCTCCCAATCTAAAATGCAAGGTTATCAATATTGAATTCAATCGAAAATGTTACAGCTACTAAATATTATTTCAAATAAAAGAAATATTTAATTTGCTTTTTCTTAGAAACAAGTAAATATAAAAAATACAAACTAATAACAACAATTTAAATTCAGTGAATAAGTTGCTTACTTTGAAAAATTGAAAACGTGATTAAATGCAATTGAATAATAAGCGAATGTTGCTTGAAAAATAGTAGTCAAATACACTTTGATTAAATAATTAATTCCAGACAAGAACAATCCAAACACCTTTAACAATTTCAAAAGTTAATGAAAAATTTAACCGGAATAGAAAGTGTCAAAACTTAATCAAAAGCGACCACGACTTGACCAGCAATTTAAATACAATATAACGCGAAAATTCTAATACTATTAAATACAAAAATCAAGAAAACAAGGAATAATTAATTCGACGTCGAAATATCAAACTGTCAACAGAAATTTCAAAAGGATTATAATGGGACGCTAAATGCAACTTTTCTTTCGAAATTAAATTACGAACGATTTTCATACCAAGTCGTAATTCTAGAAATTAATAATCTAATGAGTACTTGTACTTGCGTTAGCAGGAAAAACTTATTAGTCAAACTGTTAGCTAATTTACTAAACGAGGGTTACCAGAGGTTTAGGTTCTAGAAACTACAAGTAGGTTTGTACTTACCAATTTCCAATCTGCTCTATTCTGCCATTGGAATCGTCTGTCCTGAGTCACCTCTACTCGATTGTACCGTTCCCAATTAATGCAGTTAATAGTAGAAAACTTGGTAGGAAGTTTGATGCTTCTAGAGTACGCTAAACCGATAATTACTTCGTATTCTTCCGATCCGATATAATAAGAACGAAGAGAAAAAAATTCAACTTCAAAACTTTCTATTCCTCCATACTCTGTTAACATTCGACCAGATACAACAGAAGAGCACACACAGTCAGGTACTTCCAGATGGTTGTTCGACGCAGCAACTGCTTGGCTCACGGCTTCCGCTCACAAACGAGGCAGCTGCCCACTCGCAAATCACCTGACACTACGTCACACGATATAACCTTGAGTTTGTTACATAACAAACTCGCTTCTAAAGCATTCGCTCTTCTTCTGGTTTACCTAAAGATCTTACTTTTTTTAAAAAAAGCAAACACAATAGATTCTCTCAAACGAGGAACAACAAAAATAGTAATAATTTACGCAACTAGAGATTATACATTTTTCTTTTTCATAATTTTGCTTGTCGTTAGTCCATATTTTCATTTCACATCCAGAGACCAGGATATACAGGGTGTTTCAAAGTACAGGCAGCTCCAGGCAGCATGCTACATTTCTCCCCCTCCAAAGAAAAAATCTCGGAAGGATATTTTTGTATGGCTAGCAGGAACCAACCACATCATTAATTTCTTCGCTTGAAAACTCATAAAAAATTACAACAAAATAGGCATTAATAAATTGAAACACGCTCATAAAATTACATTCAAGCATGTCACAAATCACGATTTCAATTTCATTTCAAGTATAAACCATTCTCAAAATTTACTTGAAATTCAAATTATTATTTAATTATTTAAGATCTCAAATTTAAAAATTCTTTCCAAAATTTTTAACTTTCAATCTCATTAAAATTTTTAAACATTTAGATTATGATCTACTTTACAAATTAAAAATTCATTCCACGCATTAAAAATTTATACAAAATTCGTACAAATTATATCAAATCACAACAATTTAAAATATTTTATCCGAACAAACGCATCTTACTCCCTTTACATTTATTCTTATCCTTAAACTCTAATTCGTTTTCCAGAAAGCGACGAGAAAAAATCTTCTGATTGAATTTTTGGAGATTGTAATTGAACATTTCTTCTTGGGAAAAACTTCTTAACATCCGACACATGAACTCCCTTATATGAGTCTCGAGAGTCATCAGTATCAGAAATCAAAAGGGTGTTCGGGGTCAAAAACCTCAGAATAATAGAAGGTCCTTCCTACTTAAAACTCAATGATTTCGCTACTCTATCTGCAAGAGAGGATTTAACATGAGATTTTACCAACACTTGGTCATTGACAGAAACCACAACTGGACCTCTAATTTTGGATAATAGAGATTTCCTCTTTAGCCATGCCTTTTCCATATTCTCAAGAGCATTGTGCCATAAATCAGCATTCTTATGCTTAAACAATTCTTGGTCACAAATCTTCCATTTCAATTCTAATGGGGTGTTCAAGGGACGTCCAAAATATAATTCGTATGGAATCGATTTGAGACGAGAATGCTCGCATACATTTAAAGTATATTGTAACACTGGTACAAAATTAGACCACTGTTGTTGTTTTTCAGCACAATAAGCTCTTAGTGACGATTTCAAAATTTTTATAAATCTTTCCCCTAAGTTAGCCTCAGCATGGTATGGACTAATCCTAATATGTTCTATTCCTAGTCCAAATAGAAAAGATTGAAAATGGGCAGATGTAAAGACCGATGCATTATCAGTAGACAAGGATTCCGGAATTCCTAGCCTACTAAAACATCCATTAACCTATTACAGATGACAGTAGAATTCAAATTTCGTAATTTTTCGAGAAAAATAAATCTCGAAGCACTATCTACCCCAATCGAAGCACTATCGAAGCACTATCCAGGACATTTGAAAGAATTAGAGGTCGGCAAAGGTCCTATTATGTCAACCATTACATTCTGTTCAACTCTTGTTGAAAATTTCGATATTAAGGGGCCCATTTTCTTTTTGTTACTTTCTTTAACTAGTTGATATGTTTTACAAGTTCTAACATACTCCTTAACGTCATTTACTACTGAGTCTCACGTGTATCGTCGCATTATTTTCTTTAATGTTCGAAAAGTTCCGGTATGACCACCTGTCAATTCATGATCGTGAAAGAACTCAATCACTAATTTGTGCAAATTCTTCGGAATTACAATTTTATATGGAAGGTTTAAGGCTTTACTCTTTTTCATTAATATGCCATTATTTAAAACATAATTTCGAATGGTTTCCCCATATTACAACCTTTCCGTAATATTTCTCAACTCTGGATCTTCTTTTTGCAACTCTGGAAAGGGCTCTTTCACCATAGGCAATTGCCAGGAATTTGCCATTTTTAAATTCCTTTTCATAATGGCCATACCCACAGGTCCGTCCACTTGAATAAATTCAAATGGATCATACATCCGTGTCAGAAAATCGGCCACTACAGCTTCCGTCAATTTTTTACTAAAATACGAAACAGGAATAAGATTATTATTTTCATCCATTTGACTTAAACAAGCTCCAATCGGTTTTCCTCCCCCGTCAACATGGATGAAATACTTTTTGGACACATCAGGAGTCTTTAATACAACATTATATAATAATACTTGCTTATTGCTTAATATTTGTTTGCTTATTTAAAGTTTTCTGATGTTCATTGGTCCATTCGAATTTTCTTTTTGTTAATTTTAATTCGCTTAATGATCCCATCAACTCCTGAAGACCACTACAAAATCGAGCATAATATGAGAAAAGTCCACAAATTTTTTGAACAGCGCGCCTATTCCTAGGCCGAGGGATTTTCTTTATAGCCTCAACCCTTGATGGATCAATTTCGATAGTATCCCCATCAGTTACAAATCCTAAGTACTTAATCTTCTTATAAAAGAAAGCACTCTTATCCGGAAAAACTGTAATTCCGTATTTTCTCAATCTTTCGAGAACCTTTCCCAAAACTTCCTTATGCGATTCTAAATAAGAAGTACATATTAGAATGTCATCAAAATACGTTTTCATGCCTAGATCCTTCTTATCACCAAGTATTTTATCATTTACCCTCGCTAAAATGCAACTTCCAGTCTTTATACCTACAGGCACCCTCGTATACTGAAGGCTGCCACGCGGGGTAACAATAGTGGTTATTTTGCGTGATCCCTTTTCCAGTGGCAACTGGAAATAAGCTTTGGTAAGATCGAAGCTCGTAAAGAATTTCCTTCCCGCTAAACTCGTTAAACACTCTTCTAAATTAGGTGCAGGATAAACGTCATCCTTAATTAAGGAGTTCGCCTTACAGAAGTTGCCAACAATGCGATGTGAACCATTTTTATTACGTACCAAGAAGCAACTACTTCCATAATCCGAATGGTCTACCTCGGTCAAAATACCCTGAGACACAAGGTCATCAATACAATCATAAAAAAAATTTTCTTAACGTTTTTGTTTCGGAAATGGATGCTCCTTAAATGGTTTTTGTTCTTTTAAATAAAGTTTAGCTTCAAAACCTTGACAACATCCTATTTTTTCTAACATCTGAAATTTCACTAAGAAGACCATCAATGAATTCCAAAATATCTTTGAAATGAAATGAAATGAAATTTTGAGTTTTACGTCCCACGGTTATGCCGGTTAGGCTAAAGGAGACGGTGATGATGAGTAATGAATGAAATGGTGGAATGAATAAAGTGGGAGGAAACGGAGAACCCCGAGAAAACCCACGCACACGGTGTTTGTCCACCACAAAGTTCACTTGGCGGGAGCAGGGTTTGAACCCGAGACCCCTAGCACCAGAGGTGAACGCTCTACCACTGAGCCACCGCGGCCCTCAAAATATCTTTATCTTTATATTGAAAATCCGGACCTGAATCTCTAAATTTATCCTTACTATTATCTTTCGAAAACGCCTCCGATTGCAATTGATCTTCAGGATCTATTAATTGTTTTTTTTATTTCTTTACTAAATCATAAAATTTATTGGATTGCTCTAAATCCATATCCGAATCTGCTGAATCACTGTCACAGAAGTTCATATGAACCGCCGCAACACAGTCTTTTTCTATTTCCTTTCTCTTTCCTTTTTATTTCCTTATTCTATTTCTATTTAAAATTAGAAGCGAGTTTCTGATATCTCTCAATCTCATACCAATAGACTTTATCCCAACACTCTACAATGAAATCTACAGATAACAATTGATCACGTGATATGATAAACCAAGAAAAGTTACCTTTAAAATCGCTAATAAACTGTTCACACAACTTTGGCAACATATCTCAACAATCGTTGTCTTTAAATTTATCCAAAAATTCTCTAAAAGAAGCTGATAATTTTTGAGAAACCATCAATTTTGGCCAAAGATCGTCATTGAACCTATACTCAAATTCCCATGTAAAGTCTTCTGATAATTCTTGTTCACTTGTAATATAACGCCAATGTACGTGCCCTTAAATTCATTTGTAAAGTCTTTTGATAATATTTCTCTTGATGAAACTTCTATCGAATCAACTCTATTTTCAAATTATCTTATGAAGTCTTCAGATAATTTTTATTTACTGGAGATTTCCTTCCAATTCACATTATTTTTAAATTCTCTTATAAAGTCTTCTGGTAATTTTTGCTATTTGCCTACATTATCCCAATTAATCTTCTTAATATCCAAAAATCGAGTTATATCTTGTCTCAAATCATTATCTCCATACATTTTAATCAACACATGCAATGGAACTTTTTCAAACACCTTATTTACCATAGATGTTTAGCTTTGTTTTCTTCACTTGTGTTCACTTCAGTTGTTGTGATTTATATTCTAAGCATATAATTTCATCTTTTCTTAAACGTTTCAATTTTGATATAGTTCTCATGGTTTTCGAAAAAGATTGTAAACTTTTAAAAAATAATTTCATTTTTTGTACCTTTGCAGAAAAGAAATTACTCACATTTATATACAGAAAACCGTAATCGAACATGTCGCTTGCTAAACAAGTATCATCTCTTATACCTATATTCAATCGTGAGTGTTATTACTTAGATGATGATGAAGATGATTTTAATTGATGCTGAGTATGATCCAGATAATGTTTATTATAAGCCAGATGATGATGACGATGAAAGAGTTAAATTTGGTAATTTTGATTTAACTAATTTTTGTATTGCTATTGGTATGTTACATCATTTATTTAAAAATGCTGTTAAAGAAAATAACAAACGCCTTATTCAAAATATTATTGAGAAGTATATTATGAATTTGTCAGATGAAATATTAATTACACTAACAGATGAGCAATTGTCTTATATGCGTTTTACTGAATGTGTTACAGAAGCTTTTATACGTAAATATAAGGACAAGATTAATTGGGAAGACTTAACATACAATGACTTATCAGAAGATTTCATAAGGGTGTTTGCAAATAGAATTAACTGGTTGAGTATGAGATGAAATGACTTATCAGAAGATTTCATAAGAGAGTTTGCTGATAAGTTCTTTGGGGGGGATTATATCAAACAAAAAATTATCTAAAGATTTTATTAGAGAGTTTGTTGTTAAACTTAATTGATATATCGTGGTTTCAAATTTTATCTGAGAACTTTATAAGAGATTATGCTGATAGAGTATGTTGGATAGTAATTTCATTGAGACAAAGATTATCAACAACTTTTGTTTTAGAATTTGAAGATAAGGTTTCTAACTAACTTCTATTTCTATTTAGCCACTCTTCCATTTGGGGAGACTTTTATAATTGTTATTCATAAAAGTTATATACAGGTCTATGCTATGTAAACACATAATAACTAATCGATTTCTTTAATCAACTCTTCTTCTGATAGTGGTGCCCAAAACTCATTACTTTTTCTTTTACGAATATCTAGTTCATGTTGTATTAGATTAAACAGCTTAACACTGTTAGGGTCTCTAAACTTTTCGTAAATGATCTCATGATTTGTATATTTATCGTATGCATCAGTTAAAGGTTTATATAGACCTCTTTTCTGACATCTGATAGCATACTAAGGGAAAGGATAATTTAATTGGTCCTTCTTGTATATGATTAAACAATTATCTTTTGAACTGTCATTAGTATATGGTACTGCTAGTTCCTTTAACTCTACATTTTGAATGTTTAGTTTATCCATTGATTATTTGGTTTCATCTATTCGTGATTGTACCTTTTCAATGTCTTGTTGACATTGCTTAAAGTCTTGAGTGAAATAATCTTCATTAATTTTATAACACTTACCGTAAAAATCAATTGAAATTCAAAACGAGATACTTAACAATAATTTTTTTCTTACATATGTTCCTGATATTTTAGTGTTTGTTCTGTTTTCCCCTCCTTTTATTGTTAATGAAGAGCGATACACTGAATTCATAGTATCACCCTTTCTATTATATTATTTTATCAAATCTTTAGATTGTATATTTTCTAACCATTTATAAAATACTCTTGCCACCACGTGCACAATATGATAGTTTTACGTCCAAATTAAATTTTTTATGCCCTCATTCAAACTCGATAGATTCTATTATTCAATGCACTTCCGAAATATTAGAACCTGTAGTAAATGATATTGAATTGTACGTTATGAGAAATTTTTCTCCTAATCATGCCAGTGAGATCTGTAGTAAACTTGAAGTGCTTCAAACTCGTTCACAAGAGGTGGACACTTCATTCAAACGTAGGAAACTTTCATCACAAGAATCTTACATGGTATTACCGCGTGAATTGTGCATATGAACTCGTTTTGATGGCACGTGGGGCAAATCTCAGGGTGTATATAATCAAACCCAAGTAACTTCTACATTCATGTATGTACTTATTTTAGATACTGTAAGGATGTTATTGAATAATACATCTATTCAGCGCCATATAATGACAGAAAGGCAAACAGGTAGCACTATAATCGCAGACTTTTGTGATGGCTTTCATTTTAGGAACAATCCTTTAGGAGTAAATAATGAAGTATTTCTACAGATTCAACTATATTACGATGAGTTCGGGACAGTAAACCCCCTTGGTAGCAAAACATGTATCCGTAAACTTGATGGGATATATTTCATACTTCGTAACCTACCACCATATTTCAACTCACCTCTCGAAAACATTCACCTTGTAGCTTTGTTAACGCTGTTGATATAAAAAGAGTGGGTTTGAATGTAATTTTGAAGCCTATTATTCATGATATCAAAGATCTAGAGTCTGAGGGTATTCCTGTGAACTTTCTTCTAGGTCAAGAAGTAATTCGAGGAACTATCGTGCCTTATCTCGTGCCACCCTTTCAGCTAACATATTGAGCGGAATGACTGAATCATGTTCCGCCCTTTACTACTCTAGATTTTGCTTGTGTGATAAGTTCAGGGCACAGGAAACAGTCAGTGGCTATCATGTGCAGATGCATAGTAATGAAGTGCTTGAAAACAATGATACGTTGCCGATGTTTGGAGTTAAATGTGTAACAGTTCTAAATAAATTGGATTTTTTAATATGTTCACATTTCAAACAGTAGACCCTCTGCATGATAGTTTAGAGGGAATTGCTCAGCTTGAAGTTAAATTATTTAAGTACATTGTAGAAAAGGAGAAACTAATTTCGCTCAGCTCCCTCAACAAGGGAATTTATGCTTTTAATTTCGGTTACGTAAAAAGAGCAAACAAACCAAGTGCAATTTCACTAAATAAGAGCTGTACATCTATAGGGCAAAGAGCCTGTCAAATGTGGTGCCTAGTCAGATATCTTCCGTTAATTGTAGCAGATTTAGTTGATCTTAGCAACAATGTAACTCGCAGGTGGAATGTTCTGACATGCATGGAAGTTATTTTTCCGCAGTAGTTGTCACTACATCTATGGCTTACAACTTAAAATATCTGATAACAGAGTATCATAAATCTTTCGTGAAGTGTTTCGATCACAGACTTACTCCAAAGCATCATTTTTAATACATTACCCGTCTGTTATGCTCAAGATTGGTTCGCTTATCCATTTATAGTGCATGAGATTTGAAAATAAACACATTTCCTTAAAAAAATTGCAACATACCTTCAGACATTTAAAAATGTTTGTAAAACTTTGGCAGTACGACATCAAGAGTACATGAGCATCATATGGAAGGGTAAGGCGCTTGATGTGCCATTGAAATTTGGCCCTGGTAAGAAATGTTCTAGTAGGTTTTTTGAGCAATGCCCTCACATTTGTAGGTACTTAGATGCATCACATGACGAATTAATTACATTTTAATTATTAAGTTCTTGCATATTCCTTGGTACATTAGACATCTTTTCATGATCCACACAAGTGATTTTGAGAATGGTTTACCTACTTTCTATAAAATATCACAAATCTTTTTTTATGTGCAACAAATTTCTCACAGTGTATTTCGAGGAAAGGTATCACGCTTTCTTGGTACAAGAACAATAACATGGAACATAGTCCCTTAGAATTGCATCAGCGCCTTGACAATCTTCAATGGTATGTAGTACAAAAGTATAATGTCATGCAAGTCAGCTAGACAAAATGTTTGTAATGTTATGGTAGAACAGCGCATATGGCACACTATACTTTACAGTGGGAATAAATTCCCGTACTTATTTCCTTGAGGCTAAATTGGAGTTTAGTTTTCCGTTCGCAGGGTTCCCACTTACCTGGAAGACCTGGAAATGTCAGGGAATTCACCATCTATTTAGCAAGTCCTGGAAAAGTAAGAGAATTTGGTTACAAACTTGAGAAACCTTGAAATGTCGGTTAATATTTACTGGGTTTTTGCTCCTCTGAAAATACTGAATTAAAACCTTTATTATATTACACCGGGCACCTCTTATGTGATAAGACGTAGGTAAAAGAGATGGTGACTCGCCTGTGGTTATGAGAATGGTTTACCTAATTTTGAGAATGGTTTACCTACTTTCTATAAAATATCACAAATCTTTTTTTATGTGCAACAAATTTCTCACAGTGTATTTCGAGGAAAGGTATCACGCTTTCTTGGTACAAGAACAATAACATTGGAACATAGTCCCTTAGAATTGCATCAGCGCCTCGACAATCTTCAATGGTATGTAGTACAAAAGTATAATGTCATGCAAGTCAGCTAGACAAAATGTTTGTAATGTTATGGTAGAACAGCGCATATGGCACACTATACTTTACAGTGGGAATAAATTCCCGAACTTATTTCCTTGAGGCTAAATTGGAGTTTGGTTTTCCATTCGCAGGGTTCCCACTTACCTGGAAGACCTGGAAATGTCAGGGAATTCACCATCTATTTAGCAAGTCCTGGAAAAGTAAGAGAATTTGGTTACAAACATTGAGAAACCTTGAAAAGTCGGTTAATATTTACTGGGTTTTTGCTCCTCTGAAAATACTGAATTAAAACCTTTATTATATTACACCGGGCACCTCTTATGTGATAAGACGTAGGTAAAAGAGATGGCGACTCGCCTGTGGTTATAACTTTCCACATTTAATAAAAGGTCAACAAGGCTTAAGGCTTAATACGGTACTCTAATAGACACCAAACTTAACATCATTTCTTTTATATGGAAGCATTATATGCTTCCCAAGCATTACGAATGCTGGGATGGAATCTACAAAACAGGCCCTGGTCGTCTACCTACCAACATCCTCTTCCGTCCCTCTCCCAGTCTGAGCCTTGAATGACTAAAGGCCATAAAATAAATGCAAATGCAACCTAATAAATTTAGCTTTCTAGCGTCCAATTTCTGTATATAATGGATTCTCAAGATTTTGAAATTTCGCAAGTATTTGGAAACTTACGAAAAGCTTTATTAAGATATACACTTGTAAAATTTTGTTTTAAAAAATGCTCTTTGCATGACAGTTATACATATTTTAAAATTTGATATCTTGTTACAGTCTATGACTAGCCTAGTCCTAGAAAAAGTCCTCAGTAACTTAAAGTACGGTAAACATTTTGAAACTCAGAAATGTCCATTGCATACATGAAACAATCGTCAGTGTTCCATCAAGCTTGATGAAAATAAAGCTACAGCATTTTTATTAAATCCCAATTGATATAGGTAACCGCATACAGAAAATTCGTTTTATCTAATTTTCTTACGCTCTTTATGATAGTAAGCCTCCTTTAAAATCTAACAATGGTACGCTTCGAAGCATGCAAATAATTATATGCGTTCGTCATCTCACGAAACTGTGATGCATGGTTAAAAGGTGTTAATTTTTATTATTTGAGATAACGTAATGATTGTCAGGAAAGTGATCTATATTCATTAGGGGCGGCATAGACTTCACAACATTCTTCAACTATATCTTTTATGGGGTTCTTCTATTTCTTTAATTTTATTTTTTATTTTTAAAATTACCTCTATGGTATTTCCTATGTCGTCATTTGTAATGGGAGGTACCAATATGTCGGTATAAAGGGAGGGTTTGGTTTTAGGCGAGGTGCAGCTTAGTCTAGTGGTGGTTAACCTAGTGTGTATTGTATTTTCTACTAGACAAACATTACTTTCATTTTTCTTGAAATGTATTTCTGTCATCTTTCCTATCTGCATAGTAGAAATTCCTTATTTCTACTATGAAGATACATCCTTCCAATATACTACATATAAATCAATTAACAGTAGAAAGCAATTACCTGTTAAATCAAATACTGCTATATGTTTCTTGGACTGTCATTGCAGTTGTCAGTCATCAAGGAAAGGCGAAATGAATGCTACATAGCGATTTGCGTATGTAACAGTCAATACGTAAGACAAACCAATGTCACTTATAATAATACCATAGATGCACCCAGCCACATACACAAAACATCAAGGTAAGTGAGTACACATTTTATGGGATCAATCATAATTAAATTACCATGTGGGCAAGCTGGATAATAAACACACAAAAACAGAAGTTCGTAAGAAAAGAATCTATGTTCATCTTATTACATTGGAGTGCCTTTTAAGATTTTTTTATTAGCAGCACATTACCCACTACACATAGCAACATACTTCTTTTTGCTGTATGATAGTCCGTACATGCCGAAAAAAATGAAGATTCCATCGTGCACATTCAAACAGCTGACTCACTCACTCATTTCATATTATATTTATGCCTGACGACGGGCTTTGACCGACTTTGTAATAGTATTTCAGTATTTGTTTTACTAGGCGTCTGAACATTAATGTTCCTATACATTGGCTTGAGGTATCACGAAGGTTCATTAACATGAGTGCAGCGACAAAAGTTGTTTTGCTAGATGTCATGATAGTGAGGAATTACTTTTGTTCATTTATCAAAAATATTAATGTCGACATTGTATATTTTATAAAATATATCAGATAAGATTTATTGGTATGGTTTTTCCGAAGGTTATACGCAATCTTAGTTATCTTCAGAAAAGGCAAAAAAGTTTATTTTGCGTTGTGTGAGGAAATTTCCATAAAATTGATAATTTTATTGTTTACCTGTATACGTAAGTTACTTTTTTGTTTGTTAAATTAGAAAAGAGAAAAAATGAAAGTAGAGAACTTAATTATTAGCAAAAAAAAAATATATTTGCTTATATTCCGAAACACTCCGAAAATCGTATTAAGGAACTGGAATACATTTTGTAATAATGTTAATTTTGTTTGTTTATTTGTAATGTTTATTTTTCATAGCAATTCGAAACAATGAGATATTTTGCGTTTTAGTAGCTTTGATTGAAACGTTGTATTTCTGATAATAATAAATTGATGCCTGTGTGAAAACATGATTCGTGTACTCCGTAACAACAGTGTGTAAAAATGTGTCAGATAAGATTTATTGGTATGTTTCTTCCGAAGGTTAGACACAATATTAATTGTCTTCAGAAAAGAAAACAATGTTTATTTTGCGTTGTGTCAGGAAATTTTCATATAAATGGGGCTCATAGTAAGTCACTTTTTAAACTAAAAGTAACTTTTTTTTCAAGTTTGTCACTAAAAGTTACTTTTTAGAGGGTTAAAATCATTTGCTCGTGTGATTTACGTCTTGTATTGGCAGTTTTCTAAGAAAAATGTTATAAAAGTAACTGGAGAAAGGCAAAAACTTATGCCTGTTTCCATTCCACATAGACTAAGTTTTTGTAAAAAAAAAGAAAAAAAAGAAAAAGGAAGAAAGAAAGAAAAAAAGAAAATTGTTAGTATACGTTCCTGTTACTGCTTTTTATTTCATTTTGTATGCAACTGCATTTTCAGGTAACATTTGTAATTTATTTTGGAAGTTTATAATAATGGTATGAACCTAATCCATACTATTTGCTTTGATCTTACTGTGCTAAACGAGAATGACATATATTACCTGTTTACAGTTTACTTTTCATTGTATGCGAAATGTTGGATGAAGCCATACATATCTGTTTACCCATCATATGGCACGAGGACAAAATTTGTAACAAACCAATTGTAAAAGATAAAATTTTATTACCAATTAATCGAAATCTAGATGCTATGTATCGATTACATTACTCTAATACTGTATTATTCGACATAATGACAATATAAAAATTTGGCCTTACCTCATCCAGATCAACGTTGAAATACAAAACCCGGCAAAGTATGTAATTAATAATGGACGTCTAAACACAAATAATCCACAGTTTTTTAATAAATGGCAAACTTAAATAAAGTAGTTTTTAATCTTAACATGTTAAAACATTACATATTTCAGCTATGATCCAGCCGGCACTATTTTGGTTAAAAAAATATAAACTTCAATTTAAGTCAATTCAATTTAAGTTTGGAAGCAAGGTTTGAAGTTATTTTTGATGAGTTTTTGGTAACTTTTTCGTGTGCTTTTGGTCATTTCCAACTATTTAGAAGAGATCAGACCGCTATGAGCCCTGTAAAAATGATAATTTACCTGATCTTCTATATCCCTTTTTGTGTTTATTACATTAGAAAATAGAAAAAGTCAAAACCTGAAAACTTAATTATCAGAGAAAAATATTTTCTTTTGCTTATATTCCGAAATACTCCGGAAATTGTATGAAGGAACTGGAATACTTTTTGTAATAATGCTCATTTTGTTTGCTTATTTGTAATTTTTGTTTTTCAATAGGTGTTCGAAACTTAGAGATATTTTGTGTTTTAGTAGTTTTGGTGTAAATGTTGTGTTCCAAATAATAATAAATTGGTGTCTACGTGAAAATGCGATTTGTGTACTCCTTAATATCCTGTTAATTCATTCACAATGAAACGTAATATCAGGGTTTAGGGGCTGAATAGTAAATTTTATCATTGCAGTGCTTCATTTCATTTGAATAACCTGTTTCGCAGCTAGGTCATATCGACACAAGTTTAGATTTCTATTGTACATGTTACCCTAGATTTGATCTTCAGAAGGTAAAAGATTACAATGTTGTGAAAAGTTTGTGTTGTGGGTAGTGTTAAAGACTATAAACCTGCTTGATTCCTTCTTTCTAGAAATTTGAACTTTTGTATGTTTCTTTTTACATGGACTGCTGTATGTTTTATATTGATCCAAAAATCCACTTTTTTAGAGGTTATCAAACAGATATTCGCAACGACATGGTGGACCAACTATTACTGATACTTTTTCTTTTGATTTCGAGAGTTTGTGCTGTAATTTTGTAGATTATTTATTTTGAGGAGAGGAATATTATAGAGTGCAAATTGTGACGTCATAGACTATCCTCTCGAATATCTCAGATGAACAAGAATTCTCTAGGAAACTTATTACGTTATGTTCGATGCAGCAGCAGACCATCCTGACAGGCTTTTCCAGGCACACCAGGCAAATGCCACGATGGTACCTTCAATTGAGTCCTGGTCGACACCTTGATTAATCCTTTCCCGTGCCCTTCCTAAAAGCCATAAATAGAAAAAAGTTTAGCACGCTAAATTGTAAAGCTCCATGACCACTACCTGGACCTACTTTCCTAATTGTTCATACCGTCTTTAGCCTTTCCATAATCTTCAAGAAACGAAAAATGCGGAGGCAAGCCTTGATAAAGTGGCGTTAATATGATAATTCAGTGTAGAATTGCAATCTGTTTACAATATCAATCCTTAACGATACAATGATCCTGCGAAGAAGGCCCACCAGATTTTCATAATGACAAGGTGACTATAATCACATAAAACCTCTTATTTATTTTCTTTTAAACCTTACCTTTCCATTTTTCTATTTTGCCACATAATCACTAAAATAACTAAATTGTAACTAATTGTAAATCGAAAGTAAATTGTTATATTCTTTTGGTCCTTAAAAATAATAATTCAAAGTCTTTTGAAAAACGAAATACCAAGATATTTAATGGTATATTCCCGCTCTGCCTTAATGCCCTCCAGCACTTTGTAGAAAGTATTTTAAATGATCTTATCTTTAGGTAGAACGGGAATTCCCGTTCTGTCTAATGTTTTGAGAATTATGTCCAGGCAGGGATTTCTTCAAGAGAATTCTTATTTACTAATTGCAACAGATTCTGTAAGAAGATTAACTATTTCTTTAAGTTTTATCATAAATTTTAGATGCTATTCTACTTGTTCTTCTCGAAAAAATGACTAGATACAGTTCTGTTGTTAACAGTCTATTTCAGTAAAAATGAATGTGATAAAAAGAGTACCTGCAGAGAAATGGCCATGTATTTAGCAAACAATGCAAAAGGATGCGTAAGACGGCCGTTATCCTCGATTATCTGACCTTTTGATTTGATTAATACTACAAAACACATAGAAGTATTTTGAATTTTGATATTGATATTTTGTATTGCTGCTATTTACATTGACAACATAAATATGAAAATAGAAGTATATATGATACTATTGAATATAGTATATATATAAGGCAAATCAGCTGATAAGGTGATGCGAAGAAGAAGTTGTGATGTAGAACACTAACATTGTTTTTTTAAGAGTCACTTTGTGCATCCTCTTGCATTGTTACCTAACCCTTTCCCTGTGTTCGTTGGAGTAATCCGTTAGGAGTACTTCTTGCGTATTATGTGTTCGACGTAATATTACGTTCTCATAAGTTTCTGTGTTTGTCTGAATCGTCATTTACAGAAAGTATGATTTTTTAAAATTTTAAGGTGAAGGTTTTAATTCTCTGGACTAGTGGTAGATGTATTAAAAGAACAAGAGGAAGAAAGGAGAATTCATTGAAAGGGTCACTGCAGAATTTTTTTATGTTTCTCTGGAGAAATTAGTTCTTTTTCGCGATGATTCTGTTATGGTGACAAATGTAGTAACAATGGCAAGTAACTCACAACCTAGAAGAAGAAGATGTTGTTTCGTATGTGATAAATTCTAGCTATAGTGATTTAAATTATATCATCTTCTGATATGGAAACTTCTAAAACCGAACAGCCAAATAGTAGTGATTGAACAACCTGGATAGGCAATCGTATTCCTGTGTGCCTATTCACCCCAGCGACCTCAAAAACTATGAATTCGGCAGTAATATCGGTGACTTCCGATTACTTTTAGGTCACTCTTTCTCACCTCACCCTTAGGGGTTCTGCCCGCCCCATTCAGATGAAGGACAATCATGTACTTACACAGCATTGGGTGTGTCCCGATTCAACTCAGTGACTTCAAAAGCTATGGATACAACACTGATATAAGTGATTTTCGATTATTTTTACATGTCACCCCTACCACTGACCCCTGGCTACAAGGGTTGTATTACCAACCTGATTTTAATTTACAGGTTTTATGTGATCAGCGTACAAAGTTTGGTTGAAATTGTTCTAGGTATTCCAGAGTTATTCTGAAACATTTCAGTACAAAGCTGTTAAGATTTTGTTTAATTACACAAGTAAAGACAACTCTTATTCCGAAAATTACACAGGCGTGGGGTTAATATAAGGCAAAACAATCTCGAGGATGTGAACTGTGAACCTTTTACGTACTGCGACTCTTAGCATGTTAGGGATGAACTATTGAAAAAGTGAATAAAATCTTGATGAGAAATAATTTGATATTATACCGAATTAAGTTTATTTTATGTTCGTTTCAGTTACAATGTCAAACGTCTTTCTTGCAACTGAGTCAATCAATTTTACATTTGCCCGCATGTGTTTGTTTTAAAATCAGATTCATCTTTACCAAAGTAGATGTGAATAACACTGCTGATATAGAACTGTATTCTTGTCATTTTTTCCCAGAAGAACAAGAAGAATAACATGAAAAATTTATGTTGAAATTTAAAGAAATATTTATTCTTCTTACAGCCTCTGTTAGAATTACCAAACAGATAATTACGAATACAGGAAAAATTCAAGAGGAAAAACCCCAAGGAAAATTCAGACAAAACGGACTAAAATCAAGCTACAAAATCGTAGTCACAAATTAATAAAAGACTGGTTATTTTTTATTCAAGTGTTATGTATCTAAAATGTCTGAAATTCTTCACTTCACGGAAATATATTTTTAAATGCTGAAAACCCAATAAAAGACGTAAGACTGTTATAGTAAGTATGCATTTCACATTTTGATCTTTGCTTAAAAGAATCTTGATCAGTAGACCTATTTCAGAATTAAAATAAATATTTATAAATTACTCAAAATAAAAGACTGCTATATGCTACCATACAAGAACGATTTTTTTAAAAATCAAATAGCATCACAGTTACTTTTCGTATTTAAAATGAAGGTCTTACTGTAATATGCTAAACGTATTTCAAATGTATTAAAGTTACAATAAATCGGAATACCCAGAACTTTTCATATGAGTATGTGTGAAAGTAATTAAAGCCAATCGGCCTTTTTATTATAACATTTTTATGGTTTGTTGAGTTTTCAGCATTTTAAAAGAAAGAAAAAAGTTATTTCAGTTGAAAAAATACTGATACCATATTCATATAAGGTGTGCACTGGTACCAAATTTCACAAAATTAAATCCCCACGTTAAACGGGTTTGCATATTCAGGCTCCTAACTATGAAAACATTTACGCTCACTCCATCCTCAATCATTTCACGAATTCAACCTGTTTTACTATGTTATTAGAACATAATATCGATTGTGATTTATTCTAAAAACACTTTTATACATTGCAAGAGCTGTAACGTCCAAATATTTACTGAGAACTCATAGTCGTATCGGAATAAACAAAAGCTAGTATGGAACAGTAAACTGCTTTCACAAGAGGCAAAAGAACATGTACAAAGGCATGCAAAACGGTCGAGTGGTTTGGGTCGATACATTATCAATCCCATGTTTGTGTGTTCAAACCCGGTAGTAAGTTGTTTCTTTTCTTAGTATCTTCCTATTTTCATCCGGAGGCTGAAAATATTTCTTTGAGTAACTCATTGAAAACTTCTTTTGTTTCAAATTCGATTAGAACGGAACATTATATGAATTGCGAATCTTAAATCCATAGCTAAAAAAAAAAATGAAGTATACTCACTACTCCATTATCCTCTGATTTGTAACGAAAAACTATTTATAAACAGTGGTGACTTCAGAAAATTATCCTCGGGGGGAATTTCAATATGCGGGTGGAGGGCAAACATTGGTAGTCCACATTGAGCACGATCGAATATATGGTCCTGAAGGCGGAAATTTCTTAGCTCGAAAGGGGTCTCAAATTCTCCGTCAAATCACGTCTTGAAAGTATCATTGCTTAAAAGCTTTTCGTAGCAAATATAATATTACACTTGTTTCTCGTTCTACATTTAGAATTGGTAAAATCATAACTTACAGAGGATTATAATAAAAGCATAAAAATTACAATACCAATCATGTATAAATTATCCTGTAAGTTACCAACTTTGGGTCAGATTAAAACTCAAATATTTGTTTTCGGATTGCACTTAGAAGTAAGTCCTCTCTATATAATCCTGATTGGAAAGCCATGTATAACTCTAATTAATTAATCAATATTTATACAAATGTTTTTTTATTTTACTATTTTTACTATTCAATATTATATACACTTCATTTCCAAAATCAAAATCTCGAATATGTATATTGTACGAGTGCAGATTCGGAAATAAATGATTATTTATCGTATATATTGGTCTCTATTCAAAATTCTATTTAATCGAATCCGACAAGAACACAGACAGAAACATTGAGAACAGGTGAAAAAAAGAGAGAAAAAGGTGCTGTACTCGGCGGAGACTCGAACTTAGTACGAATAGTGCTTTATAAGCCGAACGCCTTAGACCACTCGGCTGTGGTAACAACTAGTCATTGTAGCAAAGGCTTCGAGTAGTAGTTCTTATTATAGAATAACGTTTTCTATTGCCTAAAATTTAAACCTAATTTACTTTGATATAATATATCTATTAATTTGTTTCATGAACACGTTTTCGTTACTTTGATGAATGATGTATGTTGTTGATATAGATTCTATTAGACGTTCTTTCGTAAATATTATAGGAAGTATCAGGGTTATTTATGATCTTTCATGGAAATTGACTGGCGCATGCGCAGTACACAGAGAGTTCAATTGGAAGGCGAGGAAGGAAATGCTAACACACTGTTAGATTGTTTCCCTCACAAGCAGTAGTTCCCAACCGAGGGATGGCGGGACGCACTTCCTCCTCCTGGGGTGGCGTGAAGGGTTTACGAAGTCCCTTCGTTGTGTTATATTTCTTGAATGATTATGCACAATATACAGTCACCTCTTCGACACCTTTGGAAGTGATAAATCGTAGTATTAATAAATCGTCCTCCACGCACAGTGATTGTTGCTTTTCCAAGATTATAAACTGGAACACTTTTTATTTCAATAGAATATAAAAGTTTCCATGGGAGGGGTTACAACCCCCTGGGTCTTTGATATGTCACCGCCTAAACTGTAACTTTCAAGTTAGAATTGAAAAATGGAGACATGTGACCTACTAAATATATTTTTAGTTCATTATACATTTTCATAAATAAAATATCCACAATTACAATGACAGTAAATGCTAAGTAATTATTGTAAATGTTTGTACTTTCATTTTCCCTCTTTCTTCTCAACTGAGCTTGAAAAATGTAAAACTGGGAGGTTAAGAATTTCAAATATTACGTATATTTTAGCGTATTACGAAATTATAATTAATAGAATCCGGCAGGATCACAAACAGAAACGTCAAGAAGAGGTAAAACCAAATTATACTGTGGTGGGATTCGAACTACTCTTGAATGGTGCCTCAAAATCTCTAGCCGAATGCCTTAGTCCACTCGGCTAATGTCACAAGTTGAAAATATAGTAAGCGTGTTTCGTGTTCAATCTTTTGTTACAGTATGAAATTTATTTTGTATTCTCTGAAGTTTAAGTCTATTTTGGCCTGATGTAATAGTCTGTTGAAATTATTTTATGTTTACGGTATTCTTTACTTTGACGAATGATGTTGTTAATATAGGTTCTATTACGTATTCGTTCATAAATATTACAACAATTGTCAGGATTATTTATGATCTTTCATGAAAACTGACTGGTGCATGCACAGTAGAAACAGAAAGATGCACTTTACCGACATTTGTCATACACGCCAGAACGCAAATTTCTAACAGGTTCTGAAAATGCCTCGCTCTAAAGGTTGTGGAGAACTGTCTGTTGCTCTGAGAGGAGAAATTATAGGCCGAGCAAAAATGGGACAAACTGTGCCTCAGATTGCTAGAGATCTGGGATGTGACAAGAAAGCGGTCAAGAAATGGGTTCAGCGACATGAAGAAGGTGGTGAGTGGTTCAGGTCTCGGTCAAGAAGTGGAAGGCCAAAAGTGACAACTGCAGCTCATGATCAAGCTTTAGTTACAGAAGTAATGAACAGACCTCTACGCCACACGTCAATCCTCTTGGACAAAGCCAGAGAATATAATTGTTCTCACGAAACAATAAGAAGAAGATTATTGGGGGCTGGTCTACACTGTTCAAGACCCGCTAGGAAGACTCTCCTGACTGAAACTCACAAGGCCAGACGAATGGAATGGGCACAGAATAACATAACCCAACCTCAGTCATATTGGGACTTAGTCATCTGGACCGACGAGAAGGTTTTCAAGTCTAACCAACAAGGCAGAGTTATATTGTATTGACCGCGCGGAACCAGGTATGCTGAACAAAATATTATCAGAACTTCTTGTTCAGGACGAATATCAGCACACTTTTGGGGATACATGACGGCTGCTGGTCCTGGAGATTTGGTTGCGGTGCCTGAGAGAATGAACAGCAGTGTTTATATTAATATCCTCGAAAATACGTTGTTACCGTCCTTAGAAAGAAACTTCCCCAAACAGGAAGAATATATATTTATGCATGACAACAGTGCTGTTCACACTTCCCGGCAAACACGAGAGTGGCTAAGTGAACATCCAGAGTTAATTTGTATTGAGTGGCCCCCTCTATCCCCAGATTTGAACCCAATTGAACATCTCTGGGCCTACATGGTGCAAGAATGGGAAGAGAGACGTGAAGACAGAGACCAAACGTTTCTTCAAAATCATGTTATGGAACTGTGGCAATATTTTCGTGACACACCGTCGTATTGCTCGAGACTTGTATCTATTATCCCCTCCAGACTTCAAGAAGTTATTGACTCTGGAGGTGATTACACGAAGTACTAGTGTGTTATTTTTTGTGTAAACATTTATTTAAGTTTCATTTATTTATTATATTTTTTCAAGAGCAATACTTTCGTTCTTCATTCTTTTCCTTTGCTTGTTTACTTATTAGTTCGTTAAAACGTTAAGGAAGAGTAGTATATCTTCAAAAAGTATTTGTGAATTTACTTTGAACGTTCCTAAGAATACATTTACTTTTTTTTCTTACTCTATATCATGCCCAATATTACTTTCATTTCAGTTAATTAATAACTTTATTTTACATCTCGGATAAAAGTATTATTGCCTTTTTAACGATGTCTTTCCTTTTGATTGTGTAATTTCTAGTTTCATTGAATTATCTCAATTCGAATGAATAAATCACATTTTGTTTATTGTCCCTTCCTTAGCTAGGTTCGAATTCGAGAACAATGTGGTGTAATTTACGTTCTTTATTCTTCATATTGTGCAGTAATGACAATATTTATTTTTCATGAGTCCAGTTGATCAGTGAGAACTTGGACAAACATTAACCTGGTGATTCTTTACGCAATGACAAGAGTAAAATTTATTTTAGCTGTTCTTTATACTTCACAGCGATGAAACATTCTAACAGTGTGTTAGCGTTTCCTTCCTCGCCTTCCAATTGAACTCTCTGTGTACTGCGCATGCGCCAGTCAATTTCCATGAAAGATCATAAATAACCCTGATACTTTCTATAATATTTACGAAAGAACGTCTAATAGAATCTATATAACAACATACATCATTCATCAAAGTAAGGAAAACGTATTCATGAAACAAATTAATAGATATATTATATCAAAGTAAATTAGGTTTAAATTTTAGGCAATAGAAAACGTTATTCTGTAATAGGAACTACTACTCTAAGCCTTTGCTACAATCACTAGTTGTTACCACAGCCGAGTGGTCTAAGGCTTTCGGCTTATAAAGCACTATTCGAACTAAGTTCGAGTCTCCGCCGGGTACAGCACCTTTTTCTCTCTTTTTTTCACCTGTTCTCAATATTTCTGTCTGTGTTCTTGTCGGATTCGATTAAATAGAATTTCGAATAGAGACCAATATATACGATAAATAATCATTTATTTCCGAATCTGCACTCGTACAATATACATTTTCGAGATTTTGATTTTGGAAATGAAGTGTATATAATATTGAATAGTAAAAATAGTAAAATAAAAAATATTTGTATAAATATTGATTAATTAATTAGAGTTATACATGACTTTCCAATCAGGATTATATAGAGAGGACTTACTTCTAAGTGCAATCCGAAAACAAATATTTGAGTTTTAATCTGACCCAAAGTTGGTAACTTACAGGATAATTTATACATGATTGGTATTGTAATTTTTATGCTTTTATTATAATCCTCTGTAAGTTATGATTTTACCAATTCTAAATGTAGAACGAGAAACAAGTGTAATATTATATTTGCTACGAAAAGCTTTTAAGCAATGATACTTTCAAGACGTGATTTGACGGAGAATTTGAGACCCCTTTCGGGCTAAGAAATTTCCGCCTTCAGGACCATATATTCGATCGTGCTCAATGTGGACTACCAATGTTTGCCCTCCACCCGCATATTGAAATTCTCCCCGAGGATAATTTTCTGAAGTCACCACTGTTTATAAATAGTTTTTCGTTACAAATCAGAGGATAATGGAGTAGTGAGTATACTTCAATTTTTTTTTTTATTTTTTTGCTATGGATTTAAGATTCGCAATTCATATAATGTTCCGTTCTAATCGAATTTGAAACAAAAGAAGTTTTCAATGAGTTACTCAAAGAAATATTTTGAGCCTCAGGATGAAAATAGGAAGACACTAAAAGAAAGAAACAACTTACTACCGGGTTTGAACACACAAACATGTGATTGATAATGTATCGACCCAAACCACTCGACCGTTTTGCATGCCTTTGCACTTGTTCTTTTGCCTCTTGTGAAAGCAGTTTACTGTTCCATACTCGCTTTTGTTTATTCCGATACGACTATGAGTTCTCAGTAAATATTTGGACGTTACAGCTCTTGCAATGTATAAAAGTGTTTTTAGAATAAATCACAATCGATATTATGTGCTAATAATATACGTAAAACAGGTTGAATTCGTGAAATGATTGAGGTTGGAGTGAGCGTAAATGTTTTCATAGTTAGGAGCCTGGATATGCAAACCCGCTTAACGTGGGGATTTAATTTTGTGAAATTTGGTACATCCAACATATACTTCTGTGATTTTGTCCCTTGGATTTTGTCCTCGTCAGAATTTTCCTTGCATTTTGACAGCTTATATTTAGTTCTCGCTCTCGTTACTAAAGCCATTTTATATGAGTTCCGATCTGCATACAAACACGCTAGGAGTCAAGCTTTTCGGTGCTGCATTTCCCTAAAGATTTCCTCCTCGCATAGAATTCATTTAAAGTATTTTCTATAAAGTCCTGGATGGCTTTAGTCAGAACGAGAATGAATCATTTTAATATTCCACCCCCCTAGTTGAGGGTGTAAGGAATTTATTTCCGGGGGTGTCAGAAAACTTTAGTGGGTACTGGGGATGTTAGGGGGTGTAGATAAATCACTCACTGCGATGAAGACACTATTCTGATTAATCGAACAATGTAACATTGTTCCATTAATCGGAGGTTCGATAACGTTAGACACCTGTCCATTTCAGTCGTAATCGACGATGTTGTGCGGTTAACGATGATACTCGTCTGGGATATCAGCTGCGGAGGCCCATATCTATCAATGCAGGGTAATTTGTGCTCAGACACTCGTGCTTTGACTACGGTTAAAGTCTGGCGTTAATTGTGCCACAGTTCGCATCCTCTCCTACTTTACCTACCTCGACATCTTTAATGATATATAGTCATCCAAATACCTCGTCGTTTAGTACTGGTCTCCCCTTCGTTTTCCATCCTATAGAAGACACTAATCACGGCAGCTCATGTTAAGGTGCTCTGTTCTCAGCTGTCAGACCATCACAATATGGACTTCTACTCTGGACCAGTAAAACTCTAATATACCGGTGTCATATAGCTTCGCTGCTGAAAGAGACGTTAAACTCAATATCAGCATCTAATATAGCGGCAGCCTTCTCCATTTTACGCACAAACACCACACCGATTGATCAAATTAGAAACCCTGTTACTGTCCGGCGAGTGGTTCTGCTCTTATGCGAACCCAACGATTTCGTCCCAGGTGAGCTAGCTATTTTTAAGGTAACCGCCTCTGAGCTATCTTGGCTTCCTGGAAGTTAGTTAAATAAATGTGTAAAACTCATCTTCGCTACCTGTAGAATTCCTCTCGATATATCCTGGTCACATGCAGATTTTGTTTTCAAGATGATGAAGGACATCCATGGTTCAAAACCTGCACGAGATTTCCTTGCCAATTTGCGTATTACATGCACCGATAATATTTGTTTCAAGTAATTACAGCCAAGTATATTTAGGAAGTAGGTTCTTTCTCTACTATCAATCCCTTGGCGTTGCGGACTTAGGTTCGATTCCCGATCAGAGCTCATGTGATTGGGATCTCATGTAAAGCTGTAGAACGTTATGTCATATAGCTTCACTTATGAAAAGAACGTTAAACTTAAAATCAAATCAAATCAAGTCTACGATGAGTCCACACAGTTAACCGGTAGCTGTAAGCTAGAAGCTAGATATGAAACTACAAAATGCAGGAAAGTAAATAACCAAATTATGTTCGTTTATTTTTCTTCTTTTCGTAAGAACCATATGCATTATTACCTCACCTTCGAAGAAGTTTGTCAAACAATAGTCCACGTCACATCAGCCTAACATTACTTGCGTTTTGCTTTATACTTTTGTAAATATCTAAGAAAAGTAAGTCAGGAATTATCAAAATCTTATGTACGACGTATTTCACTTGTACTGCTATCTGCTTCTGTCATATAACCTTAAATAACATATGAACTTACGTCGTACTAGTCGCTTCATCTATAATATATAGGACTACTGACATTCCACATACCTTTACTTCGATTAAACATAGTATACTAACTTCAGTATCTTCAAATGTAATTCTGGAACAACCATTTTATCTACTCATAGGGATGTTCGATAAGGTTGAGGGTCTATCGAACTTCGGGAGTGAAAATTTATTGAGTTGTTGTCGGTTGCAAGAAACCGGTCGAGTATTTGAAATTATCGAAGTTTTGGGTATATCGAAATTCGAATATTATTGACGTTTTGGGTATTATTAAAAGTTCTAATATTATCGAAATTTAAGGCACTTGAAAGTTCTAGTACTATCAAAATTAGGTTAATTTTAAAAATTTGATTACTACAGAAATTTTAAATATACTCGAAACTTCGAATATTAACAAAATGTGTAAAATTTTCTAAACTTCGGGTGTTATCGAAATTACGAGCATTATCCAAACTTTGAATAATACCGATATTTTGGTCATTGTCGATCTATAACAAAACTTTGTCGATATCTTTCTTTGAGGTGATTTTAGGCTTGTCTCTTATGCGCAAGGCTGATGGAGGACACAAAAACAAAGAAAAAAACTTGCACGGTTGATTGACATTCGAATCAAGGACCTCCTAGCTTCGGACTGTAGCAAGGCCAGAATGAAACCTTGAGCACCGGTAACAATGCGGAAATTCATACGTCAGGCATGGAGGAAAAAAGTGTTTATTAATGCTTGATATTTTATCTATACTTTCAAAGATTTAAAGTTTATCAATGTCGCCCCATAGGATGTTAACATGGCTTTCCTAACATTGGATGATTCAGATTTAAACCTGAAGATACAGGTAGATAGATTTAAACATATGGGCTAATATAACGACTCGCATCGTGTGTGTGCGTGTGTATGTGCCATCCGAAGAGTACAAGATACAGTGATGAGATTTTACACACACTTTTAAGTTACTGCCTCACAACAAAACCGGTACGGCAAAAGTTGTCAGTTGCTCCATTTCATCTCAAGATGGAAGCCAAAAGGAAATGGAGGCCAACCATGAAGTGACGAAGTATAGTCTCCCAAATATCCTAAACTGTTGAACTGAATCAAGCAATTTTTTGCACGATTACTGATGTCAATTACCTACAGGTTACATGCTTATAATTTCATAGGGTGCAAACAGTGGTGGGCGCAAAAGAGAATGTTCTAAAACGACAAAACAGAGTTCTTCTGAAACCTCCTCACCGGAGGTGAGATGGGTCTGATTACTGCTGTACGTGGTCTTAGCCATTCCAAGATGGCGGCAGAAAAGGAAATGGTGGCCATAGAGATGCACAATAAATCAGAGATGCGGTTTCAAGTTCTGATTTCTAATTGTGACGTATTAGAGCAGTACCTAGTCGTTGTTATTTCAAAATGGCATCGAAGAAGAAAATGGTGGGAAACAAGATAGTGGCAAAACATAAAATGGGAATACTAGTGGAAGAGCTGGTCTAACTTGTTTTTCACTCACATGCACAAGTGTATGATACAAAGTGGTCTTTAATCTAATGAAATTTTGTTTCTTTTCTGTTAACATTCCCGTATTCACCTTTTTTGATTATAGTTAGAATTTACTTGGGTTGTAAAACTTTAAACTATTCTTAAACATGTCAATAATGAGGTATAAAATCTATCCACCTTACATATCCTATATAATACCGTGAGTCCACAAAGAAGAAAGAAAAAAGTCTAAAATATACTACTGAAATGTGTTGAACGTCAGATACAAAAATCGCAGTAAAAATTATAGTGGTAGTAGTAATGAAAGTAGCTGTAATATTAAGAGTGACAAACTAGCAATAAAAATAATAATCCTTATATGAGGCTTACGCTCTAAGTAGGAACGAATACTCGGATTCGATGGTTCCCCTTGTCACGTGGCAACCAAAAGCAATAGGTTTCTAATGAAAGCAAAAGGGGACATTTTAAACCCAGTTCTATGAAAATTGGACATTCTGTTCGAAAGTTATCAGATGTCACATACAGAGTACAGACAGGAGGACGAGCGGACAGATAGCAAATTCTACCTAGGTATAATAGGAAACTTCACATCAAAATTTCTCAACGTTTGTCGAAGTTTAGATATTACACTAAATTTCGACAATCTCAAATACTCGAAGGGTATCGAGTGCTGGATAATAAATTTTCGAAACCGAAGTTCGATAACTCTTCAGAGCTCCTTCGTGACTAACAGGTTAATGTACACGCCTTTGGCGTGGGAGACGTGGGTTCGAATCGCGGCGGGAGCTCATGTGGTTCGGATTCTACGTTAATCACTAGGTTCCGTCTCAGCCTGGCTGCTGAAAGGGACGTTAAAATCAACTCAACATCGATACCTCTTGAGACTTATCAAATTCCTTAACTCTATTTATATCAGAAACCTTGCCCATCCAGAACTTTAATTTAAACCTTGTGGGAAAACTACCTCATTGTGTCACTAAACGAGGACGCTTGACAGCATTACATCGATATTTGTATCATTATAAACTTCTTGTTATTATTGCACGCTATACTCTGTGCAGTGGGCTTTAGTTTACACTTCACTTTTCTTTATTGATTCGGTGTTGCCTGAAACATTTTCTTTAATGTAATGACTGAACGAAATCTGTCTTCAGTGAAAAATATGTAACTTGTAATTTACTACACGTTTATGAAAGCCTTCTGCTGTTTTAATGTTATAGACAGTTGTTGTGACAACGAACACGATCGAACACCAAGTTATCAGATAGATCGAATTTCTCTAGCACGCAAAGCACCGGTTATCCTGCAGTGTACAATAAGCATATATTCCAAGTATGATGTCTCTCAGTCATTGAGTAAAGTGAGTAAACAGTCATCCAGAAAGTGATAGGATATTGTGTTTGAAGGTGCTTTTTGAGAGGAAAGTTGTTCAAAACACATAACGAGTTTGAGCGTTAGAACTTTTCATTGATACTATTTTATATTTTATAACCATTTTAAATAAGTTTGTGTATTTGTAAGATCATTACCAAACAATGAACAACTAGTAACAGCAATGTCTCAACAGGTAAGAATCTAATTTTAATTATTATAATATATGTTTCCATTTTATTTTAGTACAACTATAACATTTTAATTTACTGCAAAAAAAGTGAAATCTTAAGTACCAAATCCTTAACCCATAAGCAGAAACATTATTTCTAATCGTTTTAGAAATTATGACTTTGAATGCGAAGACCCCTGGTTCGATCTTGCACGTTTGCGTGATAATGTGGTTTCTCACTGTTTTTCTGTTTTCTCTTCTCTCTTCATCTTTCAACTTTTTCACGGTTGTACATTTACATTCATTTATTTATCTTAGCGTATATAGGGCTTCGGCATGTTCAAATATCGCTTGGAAAAGTTTCGGATAGATTGTGTGCGTGTATATGAAACTATTTACTACAGCTTAGACACCGTTAGCAGGTACCTAAGAGGAGGAATCTGTGCGAACATAAAACATAATATCCATATCATTACGTTCCCATCTGTATTCTCATTCGCATCTCTAACATCTTGTCTGCATCCGCTGATAATGCGATAATGATGTTTGTTTTACATATAAAAAAAAAAAGAATTTGATAACAATTTCTCCGGTTTTGTGATTTTGTTTTACTGAATTTCGATAGTCCTCCCTGCTACCTTGAAAGAAAAAAAATGAAATCTTTAAGTTTTACGTCCCACGAATATACCGGTTAGGCTAAAGGAGACGGTGATGATGAGAGATGAATGAAATGGTGGAATGAAGAAAGTGGGAGGAAACGGGAGAACCCGAGAAAACCCACGAGCACTTTGTTTGTCCTCCATAAAATCCACACGGCGCGAGTTGGGATCGAACCAGGACCCCAAGCACCAGAGATGAAAGCTCTACCACTGAGCCACCGCACCCCCTACTCCCTTGAAAGAACATGTGCTCACACCACTACTAAAAAGTATTTACATTTGGATAAATTTCTGGGACACACGGTGGCTCAGTAGCGAAAGCGCTTACCTCTGGTGCGTGGGCCATTTGGTTCGATTCCTGTCAAGTAATTTTGTGGTGGACAATATCGCATTCATGGAATTTCTCGGGATGCTCTCGCTTCTCCCACTTTCTCATTCCACCAATTCTTCCATCATCATTCACTTGCTTTGGTCATTGTCTCCCTTATCATAAAAGGGCATAATCGTGGGACGTTCAACTGAAATGTTTCATTTCATTTTTCATTTTTGGATAAATTTCTAATTGTATTTTCCATACTAATTTGAGGACTCTGGATTCAAAGAAACTATTTTAAACTTATCCGTGCATGACGTCACGAGAAAAATGACCTCAAAAGTTCGAGATTGAAATGAAAATGAAATGAAATCGTTAAGTTTTACGTCCCATGATTATGCCGGTTAGGTTAAAGGAGACGGTCATGGTGAGAGATGAGTGAAATGGTGGAATGAAGAAAGTGGGAGGAAACGGGAGAACCCCGAGAAAACCCACGCATACAGTGTTTGTCCACCACAAAGTCCACACGGCGCGAGCTGGGATCGAACCAGGGACCCCAAGCACCGGAGGTGAACCCTCTATCACTGAGCCAAGGCGCCCCCTAAGTTCGAGATTGAAATACTTCTTATGTTAACACTAAAAGTACCCACGCTTTGATACATTCCTAATTGTCTTTATTATAGGTTGAAGATGCTGACTTCAAAATCCACATACATATTAACAAAACTGAAAACAAAATTATAATATCATATCAACATTATCATATATTACACGTTGTGCAGATGCTCTTTGCTCAACATCGTCCATACACAGTGTATCAAGAGTGGCGTAGGTTTTTGTATTTCACACTCACGCACACACACACACACACACACACACACACATATATATATATATATATACTACATTATGTGTGTGTGTGTGTGTATCGAGTGTTCTAAAAATGAGGCCCCCGGACTACAGAACACTATTCCACAAACCAAAATAAAGCGAAAATATATATTATTATTATACCTTTCGGGTCCCTGTCTGAAGACGCGAATTGTACTATGTGGCAACTTCGCAAATAAAGAATCATAGAGTAGATCTAACAATCCATCAAATATTGTATATCCAACGACGCAACTACGCTAGTTGTTGTCCGGGGCAAGAACTCGCTTTACAAGGGAAGAGAGGGAGATTATATATCGAATTGGAAGATGGTTCATACACCAATCGAAAGCACTAATGACAACTATTACGAAACTGTAATAAAATTTTCTGAATGCATATACAGTACGAGTTATATGAATATACAGGGTGTTCAGAGAGTCCGTTGACCCCCTGGAAACCGCGAACGGTGAGACAGATGCCAAAACAGGAAAACACGTTTGGCATCATTTCAAACGCACAACGCATCAAAGTAGAAATTGTTGTCCCAGGGTCATCCACAAGGTCTCAAGGGGAGGGTCCAACTCAAAAATTACAAAAAATATGGGGATCAAGTAGCATATCGTTGGAAAACTGTTGGGAAATGAAAGAAGACGGACAAGTCTTGAATCTTTAAAATTACCCTGTGCAAAATGGCTGCCGGTCAAAATAGAAGCAAAACTTCATTGTAAAGTCTATGGCTACCCTAAAAAACATGAAACGGCGAGACAGATGTCAAAACAGCAAACCATGTTTGTGATCATTTCAAAAGGACAATAATTGAAACAAAAAAATATAGTTCCACGGTCCCAGACGGGGTCCCCTTTAAAATTTTCAAATGGCAAAGGAGAGACAAGTAGCATAACGTTGGAAAACTGTTGGGAAATGAAAGAAGACAGAACAAGTCCCGAATCTGCAAAATTACCGTGTGCAAAATGGCGGCCGGTCAAAGTGTACATCCTCATTTCGGTTCTCAGCGCATTCCCTTTCCATTTTCCAATCGGCACTTGTCACTGTGAGACACTTGCACGTATTCGTTGTTGCTGGTGCAAGAAAATTTTTTGTTTGAATCATTTTATACTTGATAATCCAGACAACGACCGTAAGTACCAGTATAGTGCATTATATGTTAACTAGTCAGTTCCATACTTAAAGTTGTCAAAGTTTATTCTTTTCTTTTCTTTATTTTTTAATTTCTCTTATTTTATTATATTTTTGATTTATTTAGACATTACGGGGCCCAAAGAGCAGAATCTTACAGTAGGGGCATTTCCTTTCTTTCAGTTGAGTACAATAATTAAAGTGAAAACAAACTAAAACCTGACTACAGACAGAAGAACTAAAAAGACGTTTGCACAGTGTTGTCGTAGAGAGTCCAGACTTGTTCCACCTGCTTTCATGTAACAACAGCTTTTAAACAATATGCTACTTGATCCCCTTTGCATATGAAAATTTTGAGGAGGACCTCATCTAAGTTAGGACCCTGCGGAGGACTATGGAATATTTTTACTTTCAATCATTGTACTGTTGAAATGATGACACACATGTTCTCCTCTTTTGACATCTGTCTGACCGTTTCAGGTTTTTTGGGGGGGGTGGACATAGATTTTACAATGACGTTTTAGCACAAATTTTGACCGACTTCCTTTTTGCATGGGGTAATTTTAGAGATACGAGACTTGTTCCATCTTTCATTTCCCAACAGCTTTTCAATTCCCTGTTATGTCCGATATGTTAGTTGATCCCATTACCATTTGCAATTTTTGAGTTGGACCCCGTTTGGGACCCTGTGGGTGTCCCCGGGACAAAACTTTTACTTTGATACGTTGTACTTTTAAAATAATCAATCACGTGTTTCCCTGGTTTGGCATCTGTCTCACCGTTTGCAATTTCCAGGGATTTTCTGGACACCCTGTATATTCATATTACTCGCACAGTATATGCATTCAATAAATTCTTATTACAGTTTCGTAATAGGCGTCATCCGTACTTTCCATTGGTGTATAAACCATCTTCCACATCAATATATAATTTCCCTCTCGTCCCTTGTTAACGCCCCCCTGACCAACCAAACCAAAACGCTCAACAAAATATTTGTCCAATTTTTTCCGGCATCGGAGACACAAGCCCTGTTTTCCTCCCCATAAGATACGTCACTGGTTATATCGATTATTTACGGATGACCAATAAAAGTCGATCGACCTTGACACCGGCACCACTTATTAGCCTAACAATCGATATAACTGCCTAATGGGTTCGTAGAGCAATACTAATATTTCCAAGTTAGCCTACGACTTTGCCAAAGCATTTTCGCTATCGCTCGCAGAAAAATGTAATCTCGCTGTGTCTGCCTTTTACAAAATAAAACATTGAAATAGATAATACGTTGCTTACGTTATTTTTCGTTTCTAAATTATGGATTCTTTGTCAATAGAGTTGTGCCCAAATAAATTTCAAACCTTTGACATAGATAGACTAAAATATTAAACATTGAGAAGTAAACGAGGCGATTATCATTCAATATCTCCAAGTGCAAAGGGAAGTTTATTAAAATATCGACTATAATTACATCTTGTACTTTCAATAACAATTAAGGTGGTTTCGAATACTATATCCAACTAGCATATCTAAAAGTTAATATTACTGCAAGGTTATGCGCCCAAATATAGTGGATTTCAATTCTGAAACAGGAGCAATAATTAGGAAAGCTAGTAGAATCAATAGTAATAACTATGCCAACTTATTGAATCGAAATCCGAACGTCGATATACACAATTTTATATTCACACTTAGCTCATACAATAATAACCATGCTAGCATGGGAGCAATTTAGAATGCAATTTCGTAACGAACTTAACCATTTAATTTTAGGTAGATTAACCAATAATCTGTTAAAATGATTAGTTTTGATTGGATAAATAAAACGAGAGATATCAGATTAGATTATTACCCAAAGCTGGTGCTGTGGCCTCATAACAAAAATCAATAATAACTGTCATATTAAATTAGGAGTTAAACTTTGATGTGAATGAATTGGGTAATAAAGTCGAATAATAGAATTGTGTTATCGATTCGTAATCAGCGTGTACTCACCAAGATTTTGACCGAAGAAGATTTAATATCTTCTTCTGTGATGATCACTTCAAAACTCTCTACCCACCTTTTCTTCCTAGTTTTTCGTAGTGTCATTTCTTCCACTTCTTCCACTAACAAAAAGGGAAGAAATCATTTTGTGAAAAAATACGCATAACGTAAAACAAACCCAAAATTCCTTAAACTTATGGGAAATGTAAGATTTGGCAACCCTGTCAATAAATAATGATAAGATTAACTTGATTTTTCTCTCGTTTCAAATACCTTTATTACACCTAGATGGCAACAGAAAAAATGAAAATTTATATACACATACGTGTACAGTTGTGACATTTAAGCTTAAGGAGACATGATTATTTGTAATGAAAGTGGATATTTATGAATTTAAATTTGTGTGCTTTCCCACCGATAATTGTATCCGGGACTACATTCATCAAAGGCACTGCGCTAGCCGCTAGACCAACGGGAAGGGCAAGATGGTAAACCGTAGCTGACAGCTCTTTCTCTCTCGTCACACACGAATGTAGTTTCACATGCTACTCCTATACACATTAATTCTCAAAGTATGAATGTAATGTCAATTGTCAACATTTAAAAATTAATATAAACTAAAAAAAAATATTTAAAAAAATAAATATTATCGTTATTCTTGAGCATTTTTTAAAAATACGTATAGTATGTTGTATTAATCACTTTCTACTCCCCTAATATAGATTCTTCATTATTCATAGGAACAAAGAAAATGCATATCATGTCTCAATGAGGTACCACAATTGTTCAGCATACAAAATGGAAACATCTCCAGCAAGTTAAAATTAATTGAAGGTGACGTGGTAAGTACTTACACGATATTTTGTTTTTCATCACTGTTTTTGTTGGATGTAGTAGCGACATATGAAAGCAAATGTATTTTTACATACTTGGCAGAGGTGAGAGTGTATGTCTGATAAGGATCTTGGTTAGAAGATCGAAATGTAACATGTAAAATATTTATTTTTATCAATAGTGCAGTCTTATTCAGCAGTTCAGTGTTTTATTTCTATTCTTATTTGCAAGACATGCAGCAATGTTGTGTTGTCAGTTGGCAGAGGTGTAGGCAAGAATGAAGCTGACTTAACTGAAGTCTCACCTTAGCATAGAGATATCGAAAATGCATCTTGCTTACATGGAGTAGATATGTTTCATTTGTGATACTCGATGTTATGATTCCTTTCACAATTTATCATTAAAAAAAGTATTCCACAGTCAAATTGAGAAATCTAACTTTCCAGTAGTTTTATATAAGATTTCAGAAAATTAGTTGTACACTGTACTCTTAATAGTTTTGAGCTTTTTCTCGTCACAATTTACCATCTGTGGTGCACAGAGAGAGCACTGAGAAAGAAGACGATGTTAAAGCTTTAAACAAGTAATAATAACTGAGTTAACCAATAACTGAGCTCCTACTTAGGCGATTTATTTCGGAACACGACTTCAGTGTGGGACTTTGACTTCAAGTTGAAAATTTTCCTGTGATGATTCAGAGAAAATTGAATTCAGAGAAAATCCCTTGAAGAGAAAATTATTCAAGCATTTTCCGAAGATGGCATAGATGTTTTTAATATTAAAGAAAAACTTGTTGGATTTAGTTTGGACGGGGATGCAGTGTTTACTGGGAGAAACGAATGTGTTGCTGCTCAAATTAGAAGAAATGTCAACCCGTGCCTAATTAGCTTACACTGCATGGCACAATGAATTGATCTTGTTTCTGAAAGAGTTTTTGGTGTTGTGAATACTGTTCACAACTTTGAATGTTTGTTAGGCGAACTTTACAAGGTGTTCAGTAAGTCATCTACATCTGCAACACTTAAAAGTATCGCGACAGTCACAGATGCCTCAGTACTACTGAAAATCAAAAGATTGTTTCACATACGTTGGATTTCAAATGAGAAGGGTGCATTATTAGCAGTCTTTACATAATTGTCTTGTATAATGCAATTCCTACTTTTGGAGTATGAAAATACTGACCATTTCAACAGAGTCAGTTTTAAACTAAATGGTATTAAAAAAAACTGTCGGGGAAAAAGAACATTCTATTGCTCGGTTTTCTTCTGGATATTGCGTCCATTCTGTTTAAAATTAGTAAAACGATGCAAAAGGAAGCAGTTTCGAACAATGAAATAGAGAAAAAATTGACCCTACAATCCAAGCTCTGAGAGAAATTGTATGAAAGATGATGTCTACCAAAGTCTTTGTAAAGATAAGTATTTAGTGCACTGCAGACAAGCATCTGATACAAGGAGTGATGATAGTGAGTTTGATCAAATAAGGGGGCAGGTAATCCAGGGTTTAGTAGACGAAGTGGAAAGAAGGTTTTCTTTTAATGATGTGCTAAAGTGCTTTTCAATGTTTGAAAATAAAGATCGTAATAGCCTGAGTGGTTTATACGGTAACGTAGACGTATGTAAAGCAGCTTAATTGTTTGGATTGAATCTTGATACTGCAGTGTCAGAATGATTTGGTTTGATTTAGTTTAACGTCCCACGGTTATGCCTGCTAGGCTAAAGGAGACGTGGACCTACTGATTATAATGGAATCCGAATCACTTTGGTCGTTCAACTGTATCCCACCGTGGAACCAGGGACCACGCTAACTGAAGTCAAGCGTGTTAGCCAATAGACCAAGCGGGGGTTCTACAGTGTCAGAATGGAGAGAGTACAAGTCAAGTTCTAAGTCGGTAAATGATTTTCAAGTTCTTAAAGACTTAACGTGGAAAGTTCGTTCTGTGCCATTATCAACTGCTGCCTGTGAACGTGGATTCAGTGTTGTTCATATTAAAAGTTTCGAAAGAACCCGTATGTTGGCGAGTACCTTTCAATCTTTATTAACAATTAAACTCAGTGGATCTCCTTTAAAATTATGGGATGCTATTACTGCTGCTCATACGTGGGTTTCTTCTGGCCATCACATGTTCGACTCTCATTACACACGAAAAGAAGTTTAATCTTAAAAATTTCTCTAATGTAAGATGCGTTATTGCAAACTATATTTTAGGTCTATAAATACAGTAACACAATCATTCAATACTCTTATTATTGTGGCTCTCTTCGGTGGTCTAGTGGCTAGCACGCGCGCACCATCTTCGGTGCACGGGGTCCCGGGTTCGATTCCCGGTGGGAGCGCCTTACAAAAATTTGAACGATTACCGTGGTTCGGATTCCACCTTGAACTGTAAGTCCACATCTCATAGCCTCGCTGCTAAAAAGGGTCATTAAACTTAAATCAGCAAATCAATCGTATTATAGTGTTTGTGCTTTTCTTTTCTACAGTTTAACGTCCTACGATTATTCAGTAAGGCTAAGGAAGACGGTCATGATGAGATGAATTATAAGGGTGGATTAAGATAGTGGAAGGAGGCGGGAGGACCCCGAGAAAACCCCCACACAATTGTTTGTATACCACAAGCAGAATTTGGTGCGAGCTAGGATCCAACCATTGATCCCACGCACCTGAGGTGAGCGCTCTACCACTGAGGCAACACGGCTTTTTGTTGTCTATCAAGTATTTGTATTGAAATCATATCTGTTATTTACAATAATATATTGTTGATAATAATACAATATAGATACATAGTATTATTTAGACTTAAAAGGTGACCGTATATTTGAACGACCAAACTGAAACACTACGTACGTAGCGAAGAAACGAGAATTTCATAAAAAATAATAAAAACTATACTCTGACTCTACAGCTCATGAGGATCTATGGCTGGCCAGGTGGAACACTTCAAGGTAGTAGTTCTAATGCTTGGTTAGGACATCGGTTCTCAGGGACTAATATTTCTGACTTATAGATCTCTACCGCTATTTTCATGAATGCAGTCTTCAATATGATGGTAAACACAAGGGTACTGTGCTCCCACGAGATTCTAACCCTGGACCATGGTAATATACACGCACCGAAGTGTATATTAAATGCAGTAGATAAGTTACCAATTTTGGGTAAATGAATAAATAACATTAAAGTATTTTTAAATAACAATGACGACTAGTTTAAACATTTATTATTATTATTATTATTATTATTATTATTATTATTATTATTATTATTATTATTATTATTATTATTATTATTACTATTATTATTATTATTATTATTATTATTATTATTATTATTATTGGTATTATTATTATTATTATTATTAGTAGTAGTAGTAGTAGTAGTAGTAGTAGTAATAGTAGTAGTAGTACTAGTAATAATAATCCATTAATATTTCAATTTTTTGGAGGCTCCACGAAGCATTAGTGTGGATCGCTGAACTTCCTCCTCCCCCCACCATTTTCAAATGATTTCGCACCCTGGCCGCACATACCACTCACTTGACCGTGTGTCATCGACATGGCCACAGTTCTTCATGGTTAGAGAGTTTATTTTGTATTCTGCAGTATGGTCAAATCAGTTCTTGTAGCTCCATGTAAAGTAAAATTAAAAGTTGAGAATTTTAAACTGAAAAACCATCCCAGGATTTTGTAAACTAAAATCTTTAGAGCACATGTAATGGGATGCTGCTTAAAAAATGAAATTCAACACTTTTCAGTAGAAAAACATTGTGATGTTGGACGGTGGAAAATGGGGGAAGGACTAACTTAGGAAAGGTAAATGTCTACTTATCTGGGACAATTGGCAATCGTCCACTGATGATCATCTCCACGTATTATCATCTATCCTCTGGAAGATGAAGTCTGGGCTACTGACGGCAAGACAGCTTCGTATTAACTCGATGTCGAGATAACAGAATCAAGATAAACTTAGAGCTCAAAATAACTTGGAGTACGTACAGTTCCTAATAACAAAATCATTGTTGACGCTTATAAAAAGAATACGGAACTTATAATGTTTTAACTCTTTCAACATGGATAAAATATAGGGGATGAAAATCGAGTATCACAGAGAATACAACATCATCGCTGTTAGGCAACTCTAGGTCAGGTCCAATGGTTTTGTTATAAGCCATTGATCATTGAATTCCTGGTTCAATGATTCCAAGGGAGAAGGATGAAATGCAATATGTGTAGGATGATGTCAGATAAGGTGATATTTAGGAATGCGGAGAAAGGAATGGTCTGTATGTTTATTCACTAAGAAGGACATAAAAGGAAAGAGTCAACACAATGTAGAAATTCTTTTATGTTTGTGTGTAAATTAACTGTCAGTTGTGCTGATAGAAACAGAAATTTAAAATACAATTTTAACATCAATATGATGAGGAAAATTCACTGTCCATAATTTCAAATTAATGATGTTTGTCGTTTTTACAGAATTCCAGCCTAATGTATATCACATATTCAAAACTTATTATTATTATACAAATCACATCATTCATCTTGCTATACTACAATGTCGTGTAACTTTTAAAATTGGAAAGAAAGCAAGTTCTTTATTATGTCTTTCCCGCAATTCGCCTAATCACTATTACTTCTATATTATTATTATTATTATTATTATTATTATTAATAATAATAATAATAATAATAATAATATTAATATTATTATTATTATTTCAGGAACAATCTGTTTCACTTAAGTCATTGTGACGTGAAATAAAATGTGATTTGTGGGAGAAGCAATAATAGGATTACATGAAGAAATATCTAAACAGTAAAATTTGATGAGGGTCAGGTGTATGAAGCTGGATATCTCTTATTTGGGTTTAGGGCATGCTTTGGCACAATTTTAGAAATAAGATATTTTCTTAATTTAAGGGTATTATTAGAATACTTTTAATGCAGTTTGCGCAATTACATTTACTTACCACTATTTGTTCATTTTATATTTCAGTTTAACATAAATCATGTACTGTTTCCATATATATGTTCTGTGTGCCTAGAGAATCTCAAGAGAAACCATGCGTATTTTGTAGAATATACTAATAGGGACGAAAGAGAAGAAAATGCTAATTCAGGTGCAGCTGTAGAGGTAAGTAAGATAACACTACAACGGATTGTATAATATGAGATACGGCATATGAGCAAGAAAGAAAGAAAATAATAGAAAAGGGGGATGAACTGATACTTTACCAGACAATTCTCTGTTCCATCCTTAAGATTTATCTTCCTATTCTGTCTAATAATTATCCAGCACTTTTTTATCTCAGTTTTGATCTAAACTTATGTTTAGGAAGAACGTTTCACTACCTAATCCTGTTCTATTTAATATTCTAATTAAAAGGTATGGGCCACCACTCTAAATCTTCTCACTTCAATTCCTTAAACTAAATCATGTTGTGCTTAGTGATGGGTAAATTCCCGGGAAGATATTTTTCGGGAATATTTCCGGGGAATATTCCCGGGAAGATTCCCAAAAATGGAAAGATTCCGGGAATTTATGTGCAAACACAAAGAAAATTACTTTCTATTACTATATTATGATTTCAATATAAAATTAGTTTTTATTACAGTATACATATTACTGTTGTCTCCAGAGGATTTTTAAAATGTATATTCTGAATGGTATTATGTTTTTTATTATTATTTGATTCTATTTAGACACTATGCATAGATGTATGTTTACTTAATATATGTTTTATTAAGTAAATATGTACTAGGAAAAACACTTGATATAGAAAGTCCACATACTACCTTTACACCGCTGAAACAGTTTAAATTTACATGCAAGTGGGTTTTCTAAACTTTACCCTACTATCAATATTATAATCAGAAATTTTCAACCATTATAAACAAATTAGGTTGGTAACCGCCAGAAAACATGAGAATTTCATAAGGTTGCCAGTATATGGAATGGCATGTATATACAAAAAGGTTTATTTGAGGTACACTGTGCTTTGTTACTGTGTACTATTTAATCTCTAATTTAAGAAGATATGCTATTTTGAACAATATACACGGTGTTAAAAAAATTTGCCAGCAAAGCTTGGTACATGAATATATCGTAAAATGAAGCGAATAAATCTTACTTATCACAGGTCCGAAAACAACGATACTAATGAAACATCCTGAGAAGCAACTCTAATTTTGATATGTCAACATTACATTTTAAAATTATGTTGTTACGACTACAGAGACTTCTTTATTAAATATCTTATTCTTTCTCAGAGAGCGAAATTCGAATCAGAGACAGCAGACAGATCGACTTCTATTGCTGACGGTGGTTCGGGATGTATTGACAGTATTTCACCTCTATGTCTACAGAATTACTAGATTACTTTACAAACTGGTTCATAAATTAGAACTTTGCTACTTTCTAGTGGAAATGGGAATGGATTTTTTTAAATCATGCAATTAGTTATATAAAATACAGTCAACGAATTTCAATCTTTTTAACCTCCAAATTATTTAAAACCTAGATATAAATGATAATAAATGAAAATAAAGTAATTAGGCATTTGGTTCTTATAATTTGGAAAAGAAAGTAAAGAAATGGAAATAAATTTCTTCCCGAGAATTTATATGCCAAGAAAAAACCCGGGAATATTCCCATTTTTTTATTTTCCTTCCCATCGGGAATATTCCCACTGCCCATCACTAGTTGTGTTGCAGCTATTAATGTAACATTTTCTTGTTAAACACGGACAAAATTATAATGCGTCTTTGGAAATCTTTCTCCAAAGAAAACACCCATAAAACTTAACTACCTATCGTAGAGTTTTTCACTAGAAATGACTTATGTCATATGTTAGAGTTATTAATAAAATATTGGTTTATAAAAGAATAAAATTTCATGAATCGTAATTTACTTATGTTCTTACTTGCAACTATATATACTGTAAAATATGTTTTAATTACCTAGAAAGAAGAATCAAGGTGGCGCGGGTCCCGGAATCATAAGAACCAGGCACGTAGCCAAGATTTCGTAAAGGGGGCTCCGTGACATGAAGTATTGTACTCATTACAAAAGGGGCTGGATTATTCTAAACTATTTTAATGGAACATATATTGGTTCGTTTAGCCAGGATTTCGTAATGTTGGGGTGGGGGTGGGAAGGGTAACATGAAATACTGAAGGCCTAGGAGCTCCATCAATCTAAACCACTTTACTTGGAACGTATATTGGTTTGTTAGGACAATAAAATGAGGGTATGTTAGTAAGTATTTTAATAAGAAACTATGAAGAAATCTCGAGTAAAGGAATGAAGAAAAGTATTGAAAAAAATTTACAATATTTACGTTCCTTCCTCTGTTCATTCAAAGGTAACACAATTTCCTCTCATTATGACCTCAATTATTATTAAAAAGCACATGTTCATTATTATAAAAAGTACATATTCAATAATGTCTTGCAAAATATTTTAAAATATTTGAGTTCCCTTCTCTGCTGAATCAAATGTTAACAGAACTTTCTTTCCACATAACTTTTTTGTTTTCATTATTCCGTCAACTACTGTCTGCTCCAAATGACAGGTTAAAGGAGCAGTAGAAAACTGTTTTTGAAATAACATGTTTGATACTGCAGAGAAGCAATGACGAAAAATTGATAAAAAATGTCTACGCTGTTACGGAATGGCACTATGTTTTCCAAAGCTTGAAATTTCCCTGACTAGTAGCAGAAATTTTGAAAATGCCGTTACTTTTGTAGACATTTCAAATTCCCTGACTTTTCCAGAATATCCCACTCATTCGCCACCATGTATTGCAAGTAATACAAATCTGCTCATAAGAATGAGTAACTAAATGCTTGCGCTATCTTCCTATTTTTAACGCTGATTCTTCTTTTCCTTATTTTTCATCCTTCCTTAATTTTTTTTTCATTTCTGGTCTCGAAGGGCCGGACCCCCCTTGGCTACGTACCTGTAAGAACCAATTTTGGAATGAAAGTTGAAGGGTTGGAAAAAATCACAGGTGTTCTCCCGTTTCCTCAACCCTTATCATTGTAGTTAAACGATTTCCTTTTGTCTCCGCCAAGATACTTCCTACTGCCTTCCGAGAAGACCCCCTGCCTTCCGAGTAGGTGAGAATACTGAGCTTCAAGAAAAACGTCGTCATATAGAACTAAAGCAAGAAAGAAAATAAACTTCTCCCACGTCGGACATTCGTATCAGTTATAAAAAGAAATAACCAAACCTCCAAAGTGCCAAATATTCCCCAAGATGCATATGGGTCAATCTATGCAAACTAATCAAGAAAAAATAAAAATTGCCGCTCGACCATTTTAAGTGCTCTCAAACGGGTCGGGTTGGGTCAGCTCGGGTCGCGTAATTGGGTCTGTTTTTTCGAGTCCGGTCTGGTCATGTGGGTCATTCGGGTCAACTCAGGTAGGGTTATCGGGTCGGGTAATTCGGCTCAGCTCAGATCGGATTATCGGGTCGTGTTTTTCGGGTCGGCTCGGGTCGAGTCACTGGGGTGGGGTCATGGGTCGCTTTGGATCAGTCAATTCGTGTCACGGGTTGGGTCGGGTCGGTCTTCAACCCGACCCGATCCAACCCGTTGAAAGCATTATTTCCAGGACTTGTCAAAAGGCAGAATACTTATAAAAATATATATTTGTTAATGAAATATTTGCTTATGAAATAGGAACAAAATCGCCTGAGTCATTTTAGAGAAAATTGTCTTGGAAAAGAATTTTATCGTATTATTAGGACAAATGAATTATGGGATATTGTGAAGTTATTAGTGAAATGTTTATTTAAGAAGTATGAGCACATTTACATGAGTCATTTATGAGAAAATTGCCTGGAAACAACTCAGCCTCAAGAATAAACTTCTTCTCTTATACGAGGTTGTGCGAGACCGGGATTGTCTTATTTTGTTGTCACACGATGTTCTGACATTTTTTTCAACTGTCGCACCCACGAAACCACACTAGACACATCCACGACACCATCATCACATGTCTCACTTAACTGGCGATGAATTTCAAGCTGTCACACCACACAAATAAAAGAAACCAAATTCTTACACGCTGTTTTTGTAATGAAAATGTCGCCATTTTACGAGTATCACAAGTATCAATAGTCATCACTCTCATCACTACCGCTAGAATTCTGAGAGCCGTGCTATGTTGCCATCTCTGTCAAACACTGACAAAAAGTCTCGCTTATTTTAAGACAAATAGCATTTATCTATCTGTTACCAATGCTGGGAAAAAAATGGAGGTGCTATAACTTGTATGCACCTCGTGGTTACTATGTTTATTAGGGCGGTCCATAAATATCAATTTTCAGATCGGGCTGGTCTCACCCCCTAAAATGGTTCCATATGGGACTAAATTAAGCCAGGAGAAAAATTAACTTCATTGAATAATATTAAATTGTGCCCCAAGCGACCTAAAATTTTGAATCCGATTACAGTACATAGTATATGGGAAAAATCTGGAAAAACTCATGTAATTTAGAAACGGCTAAAGGTAATGCAAAGATACCCTGGATAATAGAAATAGAGGAAGAAACATATCTAATTTTGTATAGTACTGCCATTGCGGCCATTTTGAAATCCGCCATCTTGGATACAGTTCAAATTTTTTAAATAGAAAGAGGGTCATGTGACATATCGTATTGAGGTATCGTTTTACAAGAAGCACGAATCTGGCTCTATTTTAAAGATAGCTTTAGTCATGTAAGAATTATTACCTGTGAAAAGATTTCTCCTTTTCAGATTAATAATTCTTACACGACTAAAAGTAAAGACATGAGTTTGGCGTGAAAAGAACGAAAGGGATATGCACGGCTTCAAACGAAAGAGGAACGCGAAAGAAAATGCACTTCTGAAAATGATTTGTTTGAACTTTATACGCCAAAAGACATGGAGCAGTTCAAGTAATGAAGAGGAAAACCCAGTTGAAAATGTTAAAGAAAATATAAATACGAATGCGTGTGTGCCCGGACCGTCCAAGAGATGTAAAATGGGGGAAAAACTAATTTTATTACCCAAAGACTGGTGTTGCTCTTAATCGATAAAATATCACTCATAGAGCAGCAATACATATTCTGACAGCGACGGCAGAGGCATTAGGCCATAATGTAGAGGAACTAGCAATAAATGGGTCTTCCATTCGCCGATGCTGAGAGAAAACCTGTAGTGAAGTTGCACAGAACTACGGGAAACAATTTCAGAGTGCATCAAGTGCGTTAGTTGTGCATTGGAACGGAAAACTACTGCTGCATTTGACTGGCAGAGAGACTGCCGGCAGGTTATCAATAATTATTACAGGAGATGGTCATGAGAGGCTAATTGGTGTTCCCATTTTGTCGTCATTAAGAGAAGAACATACTGATTCTACTAGTAGTACATTCGCTTGAAGAATGGAACTTCGTAAAGTTCGTGCAGGCAGTTTATTGTGACATTACTCCTTGCAATATGAATCTTGTCAACGGTGCTTGCATTCTGCTAGAGCAGTAGCTCCAAAATAACCTTCTATACCTTCCTTGTAGACACCAAATTTATGAATTAGTTTTAAAATGTGTATTTGATAACTGTCGTGTTTCGTTTACATCTGGACCGGACGTTCTCCTATTGAAGTGTTCTCAGAACGAGTGGTCTAGAATAGATTGCACTAACTTTATTCCAGGAATTAATGATGATGATGAAACAAACAATATTTCCGATGTTGAAGTGTTGAATTTTGCTGTCAAACTTGTAGAAGCAGGACACTGCAGAGAAGATTACAGAGAATTTTTAGAACTGACCATCATATTCTTGGGTGGCATACCTCCTTGAGAAGTTTTCTTTCGTTTTCCTGGAGCAATTCACCATGTAAGGTGGATGGGAAAAGCAAGCTACTATTTAAAATATTTCTCTTTCGCCAACAATTTCGTTTAACGAAGCAAATAGAAACGGGTCTTCAGAGAGTATGCACTTTCTGATCCGACCTTATGTTCACAGTTGGCTTAAATGTGATCAAACATCCCATTCACCATTACAAGATCTACAAGTTTTGAAAGATTTGTTTCTCACGTAGCATTGGGGTGTTTTGATGATGGAGTTACAATAAGGGAAAAGCAAAAAATGGTTGAAAGAATTAAAACTATAAGGGGAAACCGTGAAGCAGCAAAGAGGCTTGACGCAAGAGATGATACCATAAAAATTCTTGTGAAAAGAGAAATCAGTGATTTTGTTACAACAAACAAATTTTCCTCGAGAGATTTAAAATACCCAAAGGGTTTCTTGAGTGTGATCCGACTTCATGGCCAAATAACAATGACTATCTTCAAGGAAAGAGAATAGTTTAATTAATCCACGTAACAAACGGTGTGCAGAAAGGGGAGTGTAACTAATAGAAGATTACAACAATGTTCTTACGAAAAATGAGGAGCACAAACAGTTTCTTTTGCAGATAATAAAGGCCTACAGACAATCTTTTCCTATATGCTAAAAAGTAAACTTTGTAGCAATAAGATTCATAACTTACCAAAAAGATACTACATAAATAAGGGATATTTCAATTTCTTCCGAGTTATAATTTTTCTTTTTTCTCATAATGGTCTATGAATCATCTTAATGGTAAAAACTTATTTGTAGTTCAAAGCGAAACAAGTAGTTTGTTTCAGTTTATGTAAGACTTGCAAAATTCTTACATATCTGTGTTCCATAACTGCAATAAAATAACATTACATGAAGCATTTTGTTTATCATACGTAATAACTCTTACATGAATATAGGTAACTTGGAAATAATACCAGATTTGTGCATCTGGTGAAATGCTACCTCAAAAAGATATGTCACATGACCCTCTTCCTATTTAAAAATTTTGACCTGAATTCAAGATGGCGGACTTCAAGACGGCCGCAATGATAACGTATACAAGATTAGGTTGGTCTCTTCCTCTATTTCCATTACCCAAGACATCTTTTCATTCCCTTGAGCCGTTTCTAAATTACGAGAGTTTATTCCAGCTTTTCCCCATACACTATGTATTGTAAACGCATTCAAAATTTTAGGTCGTTTGAGGCACCATTTAGAATTTTATTCAATGGACCTAATTTTTCTCCTGGCTTAATTTGGTTCCATGTGGAACCATTTTAGGGGTGAGTCCAAAGAAATTCCTAAATTTATTTTTCCCCATATAAATATGGACCACCCTAATGTTTATAGAATTTTGATGTTAAAATATATTAAATACAATATCTTTCCACATACGTGTATTATATACAATGAATGAACTGGTAACGGATTTAGACCAACTTAGATTCCCATCCAAAGCTTCACAACTGAAATTGTCTCATGGCTTAACTTGGTTATCTGATTTGAAATAAGTTTCAGTCGCTCTTCTTTCGATAACACGCGAATATTTTCAAGGCGCTACGTATTGAAGCCAGATGATAGAGTTCTATCTATACGATTTCCATTTTTTCAATATCTCCACACATTTATGTTTTCAGAAATTTTATCCCGTTAAGATCGAATGTAGTCTAGGCGCTAGCCCATGTCACGTGTGCATTATATGTGTCTTCATTTTGACTGCTCGGTGTTGTTAGAACCCACTTGAAAGATAGTTAATGTCTTTTGATCATGTGATCTGGTTCATGGTCGTTTAGTCGCCATATTGGGTTCAAGATGGCAGATCATGACATTTAAACGCTCATAACTCGGCCATTCATGGACCGATTTTGATAATCTTTTGTTACTTTGGAAAGAGAAAATAATACTCTACAATTTTGTATCCTTGCACTTTTCGCGAAATCTACGCCGTTTTAAAGGAAAATTGGAAAGATTAGAATTGAAGATAAAATTTTACTCCATTTTCGTAATTTTCTCGTAAATGGCTAATAATTGAACATTTTAATAAGACATAAAAAAGAAGCGGAATTTAATATGTTTCGAAACGGTATACGAGATGCTGGATTTAGTTTAAAACTAGGCTATATATTAACGGAAATCTAATAGTATGTAAGATTTTGTTACAAAATAGGTTTTCCGCCGTTTTTACCTTCTAGCAATATATCTGTACTGCAGACGCTAGCCCATCTCACGTGCGAAATTTTAAGTAATCAAAGTCCTGTTGTGGGGTTTGTTAAACACTTACACGAGTATAAGAACGGTTACATGATCTAGATTATGGTCGTTTGGTTGTCATGTTGAGAAATGGACACCACATTATTATTTTGTGTCTATCTCCGTACCCAGTGGTCTGAATTTACAACCTGGCTGCACGTTTTAGTCCTTTGTAGAGTAAATCTCAGTTCTAGATATGGTGTAATTTAAAAAATGGAACAATGACATTTCTTCAGATTTAAGTTTAAAAATGTAGATTCAAAGAGCAAACATATTTCTACAAATAGAAGTATATTTCTTAACAAATACGTCGTAGTGGATAGTACTGATACAAATTAATAACATAATGTCATAAATTAAAATGAATATTGCAAATCTTTCACAGTCGAGGTTAAGATTTAAACGTTATTATTTATGAAGGTTTCTCCATTGGTCCAAACTAGAATTTTATATTTACAAAAGTCTCAGCACAATGTTTTCAATTTTCTATAGGGGTATACAGTTTCTCTGAAGCACTTCTCGCAATTACATTGCTTAGGAAAGTCTTCAGATTTCATCTGTCACCTGCGGAATTTAAATACCGTCTTCCTTTATGTACCCATAGTCCAACATATTGAGTTTCTCAGACGGTTCCAAAGCACGAATCCATATATTGCATTGCTATTAGATTATTTTTATGTAAAGACTGCTAGTAGAGGCTAAATCTTGAAGTAGAGGCTAAATCTTGAAAGTTTCGAAAATTTTTGATGGAATTGATGGAAACGTAATTTATCCATTGTACCTATGCTCGAACCAACACTTATGTTCTCATTTAGTGGCCTTTTGCCAAAATCTAACACGTGGATCGCGAGAATGAGAATTCTGCACGGATCCAGTCAACTACGGAATAATATGACACAAGCCACTTACTCTGCAAATATATGGTAATAACCGAAGAACGATGATTTTCATGCGTGTCTGTAGTGTCTTACGTGAGTTCCATAGAGAGAGAGATCATGCATTTATCGATTTGGGATCGGGCTTTTAAAACCTTCAAAACATTTAATTAAATCGCTAGGTGGTAGAAAGGTACGTGTAAAGATCTGATTCTCGTAATAAGGGGCAAAAGTTATTAGCCCGCGGAAAACATGCAATCTTTTGTGAAAAATGAAATGAAATCTTTGAGTTTTACGTCCCACGGTTATGCCGGTTAGGCTAATGGAGACGGTGATGATGAGTGATGAATGAAATGGTGGAATGAAGAAAGTGGGAGGAAACGGGAGAACCCCGAGAAAACCCACCCACACGGTGTTTGTCCACCACAAAGTTCACGTGCAATCTTTTGTGTGACAAATAATACATTATTTATTTGCTTACCTATTTTGTACGACTGAAGTTACTATTTGGATGGTCGCACACTATACAATGTGAGGAAGCACATCGAGAAATAGAACTTAAGGGGGAAAAGTATCATCTGTAGATTTCCTGAATGATTTAGGTAGTAGTTAAAAAGAAATAATTTTTCATACGGATAAATATAATTGCTGTTATATATTAACGGCATCTCTTAATCTCTCAATTGATAATATTCACAATATTTATTACGATTTCATCTGTAATTAAATTTTAAAAAAATAAGAACGTTCGGTCGGTCTTAGACAAGGTCGGGATTATATAGCATTGACTATTTTGTCCATATAAGGGCGGTGGTGCTAGATTGAGATGCGTTACCCATGTCACAATGAGAGGAATATATACATGCGCTGCAGCAGAAATATTGCAGACAAAATCTATCTCATTCACCAAGTAGTAAACACTGATGCGCGCAGCGATACAACGTCGAGTTGTGCTATTTTTAAGTCTGCAAATGAATATGAAAAGCGTTCTAGTGTCTTCGAAAAGAGGAAAGTTTGATGTTGTATTCTAACTTTAGATGCATTCGATGTGAGCCCCACCTGTAATACGGTGGACGTCCAAGCGGTGCCTTCATCTTGCCGAAACACGTCAATAATGTCTGGCATAATGTTTTCGATGGCGGTGATAATACACTTTTCCAATTCTGGTAATGTAGCTGCAAGTGGAGGATGTGAACATTGTCCTTCACGAAACCACACAGAAAAAAATCATACACCTTGAGGTCCGTTGACCGTGGTGATCATATGCGCAATATGTTCTTGGGGCCGTTGCAAGACTAATCTACCTTCCTGACAGTTGTCGATTTAGGTACCTCTGGACATTTCTATGCCAATATGTAAGGGCCCAGTCTTCTTGGAAAATAGGCCCTTGTTCCTCTTCTTCCGTGAGCTATAGCATTAGCGAACCTTCCAACATGTCAAAGTAACGTTTTACGCGACAGTGTTTTAGTATTTAAAAAGGCCAAACATACCTTTCTTGTATACAACATAGAAAACGTTCACTTTGAGTTTATCACCTTTTACCTCCATGACAAAACTGTGATACTCTGATTCCAATATCTGGACGTTATGCCTGTTAACTTTATCGGATAAATGAAATGATGCTTTATCACACATAAAATGATTCGTTTCAACAAATTCTTATCATCTTCGATCTAATATTATCACAAAACGCAAGCCTTTTTGATGGATCCGTAGGCTATGGGTTTTGCACAAAGTACAGTTGTACGGAAACAACAGCAACTACTTTCATAGAATCTCTCTCACTATTGATGTTGTTATCTGCAACTGCTGACCATACTGCTTTGTGTTGGTTCCGTAAGAACGAACATGTGAACTAAAAACAAGAATAACAAGATACCATGAGATGACGTCTGTCGTATTACATGGAGTGGTTTAAAGTCAGAATAAGACTTCAAAATTTTCCTCTTTCAAATGGGACTAATGTCATGTAGTTCTTGTGAGTTTTAGTGAAATATAATTTTCTGAAACGCCCAATAATTTGCAACTACTCTGTAAATGTCAAATAATTAATTCTTTCAAATAATTAGTAACCCACAAGTAAGTCTTTTCTGCAAGAAATTTGGTTGTTACTTTTAGAAGATAAACACGCACTGTTACACCTTTTTTAAGATGCAATGCTAACCCAACCCGGATACTTCACTTCAGTTGCTACAAATCCGGTGTTTTTTGTAAAAATTTCCGAAGTTTAAAGTTGCTTTTTCAGTGCTTGTGGTATCTAACATGATCATAGACACTGCAATAGTCTAGCCACATCAATAAATATTCCCTTTAAATTTCTTTGATTGACATTTTGTATTCTAGTTATGCTTGTTTTCGCATCTTCCTGACAAATTTTTTCGTCATTTCGCCGAAAGGAGATATTTCTTCCCGCAGACTTATCTATATATTTTGGTTTATTTTGATATTGTTAGGAATCATTTGCTAATATATTTTGGTATTATTTCCGAACTCCAAATATACCTATAAAATACAAACAGAGTTAAATATTTTCTTTTATTTTTTTGTTTTTAGAAATGTGTCAGCTGTAAGAAATCGACTGCGATAATGCCGATGAATTCAACATTTCATTTCAACAGATTGATACACGACATGTTTGATTTCTGTTTTGGAAATGCGGTAAGGAAATAAAAGTTTCATTAAATTATAGTAATGTATAGTTTACATGTAAATAAGGAAGAGATATGTAATGTAAAAAAATTATGGAAACAATATTAATCAATACACTACAAGTTTTAAGTTTTCAACTTTTTATAGTTAAGAATGTAATAGTTTAAAAAAGAGTGAAAATTGTTTAACGAGAAAAATAGATTCTAAGCTTCTTTTTGTCTTAAAAAGTTTATATTTTCTTGTTTATGGGAAAGGAGTTCGCGAATATGGCAAAGTGAATATTTCCAAATGTGTAAGAAATATGATAAAACAGGGTACTCCGTTCAAATCTTCCCAATTTCAATTAATCGTTGAAAATAAATTATGAATAATAGGTAAATTTAAATTTTTGTTAATTCAAGAAAAACTAATAAACTCACTAATATATCTGCACATGTGTTTCATTAGTAGTACAAACAATATCTAATCTGTATATTCAACTTCTTGCCATGTTCTTTTCAAGATATCAGACGTTATTGTTGGAATTATATCAAGGATTCAAGTTCGTAACTTCGCGATGCTCATCGGAATGGGAAATAAGTGTTCCTTGACGGAACTCTAGAGGAAGAAGTACAGATGAGTAGAATCCGATGAATGTGGCTACCACCAAATTATTCCATCGTGTTCTATCCAGTGATTAGGAAATTTCGAGTTGCCCTAAATCCTCACATCCAGACTCCAGTGTAAGGGAGTCCTATCGAGTTAGAAGATGATGCCTGGTTATACAGCAACTACCTGGGTATATACAAATGGCTCCAACATGTCCAAGTATACAGAGCCGTTACTGTATCTTAACTGAAAAAAAACGGACCGATGATTCTGTCCTTCATTTGACCACACCAGACATTCAATTTTGAGCTACTACGTAAACATTCTCCTTACACTTGTTGACTTCTAGAACCTTAGATTCATACTTGTTGCCAGTTGGCAAACGCCAACACCTGAAACGCTGTTTCGTCTGGAAACAACATGCCAACGAAGTGATAATTAAAATCAATACGCTGCAGCATTTCCATACAAAATTATTTACGAGCGGTTTGTCATCTGACTTCAGTTATTGCACAATTGCTCTTTATACGATTTCAAGCGAAGTCACTTATGTAGAACCCGATGCATGGTTGTTGGAGGTTTGATTACCTACATGCCTGGCGGATGGATTTACTCGAGCTTCTCTGAAAACCCGCCAATAGCAAACTCCTCATTATTGTTTAAGGACATTTAAGGCTTTTGGAAATCTACTGAACCAAAGCGTAATTCATTTAACAACAGGTGCAAGTCCTCTGAACACTCGTGTGAAATTTCGTCGCGTTGAAATCATAGATTGTTTCAGCATATCACACTCCTTTTTTGCGTGTTGTTGAAGATACACCATTTCTATTTATGCTACTGTGGCACTGTGTTGTGAACAAACGGACAACTTCAAGCCATGGAAACAAAACTTGAAGACATGGTCTTTCATTTGGTGTTACAGTTGTTTCAGAATTTATCGTACTTCGTCCATTGCAATAGGGATACTTGAACGGAAGTCACTAAATAGCTCTTTTCACTACTAATATTTCTTACTTATTCTTGGTAAAGAATCTTGTATTATGTTGATGTGAATAAAATCTTCCTTCCAGGTGTGTCATTTAAAAACGATAAAGCAATGGAACCTAGAATATCTGATTAATCAAAATAGTGCCATCTACAACAACACAATTTCGCTATGCTCAATTAAAGATCGGATCCCGTGGTGAAATGTGTAGTGTACGTTATGAAGATGTCCTCGGCCACACGTTGCACCGTTCAATCATCAAGGGTAAGGTATTCCCTCCCAAGAAGTAATCCAAATTCCGGAAGATGTGGTAGTCAATATCAGAGGTACCAGGTGAATATGCCGAGTAATGAAAGGCTTCATTATGAAACTCATGGAAAGCCTGTGCCCTCATTTGTGCGACATGTGGGCAAGATGAGTATCGAAATATGAGGACATGTTTTGTTATGATAATTTTTGAATTCTTGCGGTGCAAGTTTCCGGTGCATTTCATAGAGTTTAGATGTTGTAACAATTTGCATTAATAGTTCCACTTCATCTAAGAAAGACATGATGGTCCACTTCCACCATGAACCAGCAACAACATCTACGTAAGTAAAGAGGAAACCTCGGAAACCGTTTTGAACGTGAATCACTATCCAACGATTATCATACTAAATCCAATTTTCATGTGAAGTAACAATTTGATGCAGAAATTTTTAGGTTATTCTTTGTACTTACTCAGAGAACTCCATGTTTCCAGACTTCAATTTTTATTGGCCCGTGTCAGCGCATGTTGTATCCATGAATCCGATTTCGTTATTATACCCATTGCGTGGAGGCTCAGGACGGCAGTGGTATACTGTATGCCTAACTCATCTGCAATGGTATACACACGCTTTTCGAAGGCTCTACTTCATTGTGTTTCTGAGGAGCTAATCCGAACATGATATTAGGCGGTACCGGAATACTAGTTTTTTAATACAGTGGAACCGGAACAACATTTTTACAAACTAACAATCAATAATGAATTCACTCAATATTAATGTCTCAAATTCACTGTTAGTTTTGTGCCTGTTATGTAGAATTACATAGTTTGAATTCGTGACGAAAAAGTACGCGCAATTTTGTGTTATTAATGGTGCAATTTCATACGAATTTGTTCACAATACCCTGCCTCTAGACTGTCTGGAAACTCCAGATTGTTTGGTCGACGTGTACTGAGTTTCTAACATTAGGCGTGGTCCTTAGTCTATACGTTACTTGTATTGTATTATTGATGCAAGTTTTCCATCAGACGTTAAGGTGAATTTCATTCTCACCAGCCTAATGGAAAGTACTATGTAACGATACTTGTGGTGCTATTTTTCGTTTCTTACTACAACGACTGGAAATAGGGTTCAGCCTATACTCATGTGAGTGACGATACTTGTAGAAAGCATCACCCACGAAAAGTTTAGGGAGAATAGGCCCCCTGTAGCCCACCTCTGGTTGCGGGCCTGCTGGACTTTCTGATAAGCTTACATTATATTTAGTAGCTAACAGCAAGAATAAGACTGAAAGAAAATGCGACACGAAAATATCTAGTTAAAGAAGGATTTCATTTGTAGTGTATTGTCATTTCAACAGGAAAATGATACTGATTGGACCTTCAGGATCGGTAAAATAATTACGTAGAAAATTATGTTAAAGAATGTGCTTTATGTTCTCCATATAGTAATATTAAGTAAACTGTAACCCAATCAAGAATATTAGAATAAAGATTTGGGAGAATGTTGTAATGACAAAAATTCTCTCTACATCACCTGTAAACAGGGTGCTAATTGCTATGAAAATCATATTGTTAAAAACCCTGAAAACTTCACTAGTCACAGGGGCGGATCCAGGACAGTGGGTTGTAATACTGCTGGTTACAGCTACTTTTAAGAGCTCCAAACTCTGGAATAGGTTTTATTTATATATAAAATAAAAGTTTCCTCTTTTGAGGCCCCCTGGATCCACCACTGACTAGTCATAACTGGAGGTAGTGTCGGGTAAGAGGTTTCCACATGTATCTTTATTTAAATTTATGGTGAAGGTAGGGAATATATATGCCACTTCTTGGAAAATCTCCAAGTAAAATATGCTAACCTACAAGAATCATATTTTAAGAGCTTATTTATGTAGGCGATAAACTCATACAAGTATAGTAGCATAAAAACAGCAGTTCAAAATTAGATCCATGTAAACAACGCATACAATATACACATTCAGTAGTATTAACATATTCCAACTTATTGGACCGAAATCCGGGCGTTGTCATACACAATTTTATCCACACATAGCTCAATGTATTAATAACCATATTAGCATGGGGGCAATTTAAAGAGTTTTCTCATAACAAACTTAACCATTTAATTAATTTGTTAAGATAATGGTTAAGATAAGAGCGATTAATTTGTTAAGATAGATGGTTTTCATTGTATAAATTAAAGTAGAGATATCACATCAGATAATTACCCAAAACTGGTGCTGTGGCCTTACGTCAAAATCTATAACAACTGTCATATTGAATTTTGAAGTTAGGTTATGAATTAAACGAATTTGGTGACAAAGTCGAGTAACAAAAGTGTGTTATCAAATTGTAACCAGCATGTACTCACCCAGATTTCAATCAGTGAAGATTTGAGTGGTTGATCCTTGTTGTCTCATGGTCACTTCAAAACTCTCTCGAGTTCACTACTCTTTTTGTCCACCTACCTTTTCTTCCTAGTATTTGGTAGCATCATTTCTTACGCTTACAATTACATTTTTAGAATTACCTCATAACTTCAAGTGCGAAATGTTTGTTATTGCCTTGACACATTGCTACATAACATAACTTATATTTCCTATTAAAAGAATGTTTCATCTATACATAGTTTTGAATTGTTACGAGACTTCCTTAATTTTTTTACAAATGTGAACGACCTAACAAAACAAGATTGGGAATTGAGTTTTATTTGCATTTAATACATGAAGGTTTACAAAATATTAATGTCAAAATTAATAAAATATTACTTGCCCTTTACCAAGATGCTTTAGTCATATTATAATATTAATAAGAGAAATGCAAATTAGTGCTTCTATGTTGAAAGTGGAGTATTTAAAGGGGCCTTCCGGGTTTTAAGTCACCGAAATTTTATTTACTATTTTAAAGTAAATGAAATATCTTGCAGAACTTTCACATTTCCAGGACAAAGTTAGCAAAGCCCCTACTGAAACAAAATCGTAAATACTCCACTGTATGTTCCATTTATAACTAGGCCTATCTTAATAGCCCAGGCAAGAGAGACCACATAGATACTTTACTGAAAAAAATAACGGTAGTTCTGGAAATGTGCTTAGTTTATGTTTTTCGAGTTTCTAGATCCGACTCCAACTTCCAACCAAATATTTCCCCATACCCCCAATTTGGAAAGCTAGAAAAATGTTGTTTTATTGTTAGGAGGAAATATACCTAAAACAATCCTATGACATTTTGACATATGATGAACAGGGGCCAGTGTTAGCGCCCCTCGGAACGTGCGCCTCGGAGCCGCGAGACTGCATACACTAAATTATGCAACTTTAGTATAAACCAATTATGTCGTTTCCGTTTGATCTCCCGTCTGCCCCTACATTGGTTTCTGCAAAACTCTTAGTCCCACTCATTTTTCCTCTTTCAGTATCTGGAAGTTTCAACCTCCTATCCCTTCCTAAATAAACAAGAGGACGAAGAAGAGAGAAATATGTTTCATTTTAAAACTTCCTTCACTCAAAGTTAAAGGTCGAAATAAAAAAAAAACATACCGGTAGATGATAATGTTACAAGGCTGGTGAAAGATGATTTACTAATTCTGAACATAGTTTTCTGTGCAAGTGTAAACAAAAATGAGAAAAAAAGAAAAACAGAGGTTGTCCAGGGAATAGGGGATGATTACACCTACGAAAATAATAATGGTATCTCTAGAAATATCCTTGCTTCATGTGTTTTTCGGTCGCTGTATCCGAAATATTAACTTCCCACTAAAAGTTCCTCGTGACACGCAAATTGTGAAAAATTATCCCAAAAATACGGTATTTTTTGTTTTCCGGGCTTATAAAAATCATACAAGCAAGGACTTTGCACAGTTGTAGTACTTGATCTCGTTAGCAACATACTAGGAGTGCCCTTAGCTTTATTCGTTTAGGAGTTATGAAATTTTAAGTGATGAGAGCTTTGTTATTCTGTGCAGATAGTACGGTTTCTCTGGCAGAATTCGACCACGGCAGATTGCATACTTACTCAAATTGTGCATTGAAATGTAGAGGATAAAAATACAGATTTTGGTGTACAATACGTTTATATATCTCTTATCAGTGGCTTGTAAATCACACACTAATAACATTTGTAAATTAAGTGGCGATCATTAAAGTTGACAATAAATGAAATTACTTTGTAGTAGACAGTTGAGCATAGTTAATTTTCTTAACAAACCTCTAACTTTGACAATATTTCTGTAGTGTTTATATTATTTTCAAAGATGCCACTACATTTTTATATCTAATGATGCTAACACACATTTGAATACAAGAATTTATTTTGATAATTATAATTAAAAATATGTTCTGAAGTTTGTTCTTTTTTATCTATGTAATTTAAATGCTAAATGCATAAAATTCATTCTGTTTTCGTGCGAAATAGGAACATTTGGGCAGTTATACATGAAACACCCTGGCAATAACCGCACACGGGCGAATAAGGATGCCCAGCATTCAAACAAACCCAATTCGTCTTACAATTATTTTGACACCCACAATGTAGTATGTGCAGTAACTCAGAAGGAGCAGGTTCCAGGTCTGAGCAAACTGGCACAAATTTGTTGTTAGATTGTGTCCATCTCCAATTTGCAGGCGACAATGAATTGCCCTTCCTGCGCTTGATGGTATACAAGGAGAAGATGTTGTTTTCCGGTTCGCTTGTCTGCAGTAGCACTCAGAAATCAAATCTGGAATTTAATGTTTGCTTATCGATACGATAATTGTACCGTTAATAACAATACCCATCAGGGCTTTGACTATTCTTTTTATTATAGAGTTGAAGTAGAAATCTTTTACCAGCATCATTTGTTGCTTCTTTCGCAGACAATGGATCATTGAACACTAAAACTGATCTACCCAAATTTTTATCTTTCTGGAGAAGACACATGGCTTGAAGGTTGGCCTTTCTACATATAGCAGAGGTTGTATCATAACCTTTCGATGCACGCAAATACATTGCATCACATATTTATTCCTCTAATAATAACTGTTGCTAATAATTATCAAATATAGTTTTCTGTTTCTTAGTCCCAGAATTAGGCCTTAAAAATTATAAATCACTTTCCTTTTGTTAATGTTGCTAACAGAATCAAGAGATCATTGTCCTGACCGACAACATAACATACACTTGACATTTTTGCATTTTGCAAGGCTACATTAATGATTGATATATCAGCATCAGCTTTTCCTTGGCAAACTTTCGCTTTGGACTTCAAATAACGAGCTACCAAGGCATTAATTAAGGCAACTTTATTATTACGATTACTTATAAAGCCAGCTTGAGTACATGTCGTATCTGAGTTTTCCTGAAAGTGAATTGTTGCCCACGTTGTACGTGCTGGTCTTCTCTGTTATTGGCTGTTTAGGATATCCATCAGCAAACAGAGATGCAATTTTCACCTTAATGGAATATTATGTACGGCATGTACCAGTCAAGAACATCACCGTATATCGCTGGTCTTGTGCATACAACAGAATTCAAATGTGTTCTCTATCTAAAAACATGAACAGTATTTGTTGGCACCTCTAAGTTCCTTTCTTCACATTTAAAATTTGAAACTAAAATGACTTGATTGCCTTTTTCACTAAGATGTTATCAAACAACGGAGGTGGTTTGGGGAAAGCTCATATCATAAGCAGCCTTTCAACTGATCATTTCTTGTTATGACACAAGTAATTCTTTGGAATATTCTTAGCTATTAATAACTACATCATTGTCCCGGAGTTTTATTCCTGCATTCACTGAAGCCAGAAGGGGTAACCATGTTCTTTCGTTTCAGTTTGAGAGTACTGAAATCTTTTTCTTTCATTTCTTTCATTAATTGCATTCGTTTTCGAACTGCTAAGTCACATATCACAGAGCAATTAGCCACTAAACCTGAGGATATGTTAGAAGTTTCCCCGATTCAGGTTTAAGCGGATTCTGTTCCATCAACCACGCAATGAAAGTATTTAATCATGAACATCTTGGTCTATTCTCTTTGGACGTCCCTCAACATGCTGCTGAAAGGATGGTGCTGGTAAATTCTTCAATGGCTTCAGTAACTTTTGAACATATTGAACCATATGTAACCCAACACATTACAGTGGTTTCTGTAATGCCTCTCCGACGAGTTAATCCACCAATTGATTTTATCCCTCTTATGAGGCTTTGCTCAATTAACATAACAGTTGGCACACCGGCCCAAACCTTTCAGCACTACGAACCGTGAAAAACCTATCATGGTTGAGAAGCTCTAATTCCTCCCTCGAAAATAGTTTGCCCAATTCCTGCATTTGTTGGCTTTAAAGATGTGCAAATGTTACATATAAAGTACGTCCAGCAGCATGAAAGTGAGATAGAAAATGAATGATTGTAGAAATGTGAAGAGACCATTTACCCGTTTCCTCGGTCCTTATGAATTGCAACATTACCATAATTTGTTCCATATATTGAAGCCACAGATTCGCAGTTCTGCTCTTCTCCTTTATTTCTTGACAAGCTGTTTCAAATTCATTATGTTGAGTCATTAAAAATTCCAACAAATTCACTTCTTCTGAAGAAACTTGATTAGTCATAAACCTTTCTCTAAGATCAAATACTCTTAAAATTGTGAAAGTTCATTACAACGTACTTGAATAAATCACCTAGTGTAAGAATGTGCACACATATAGATCTTACATATCTATGTCCCGAAAGCATGTAGGGAACAGTGTTCTTTGCATATACAACCCCGCACAGATCCTCTATACCATTACCCCCATAATGTGTCCTATGGACCCTACAACTCATCAGTAAGTGAATTTCTCCAAGCTTGAGAATAAGAGATAATACTGGGTCGTCTGTTTCCATCGAGGTCACAATTTCACAAGACTTTATATATAAAGTATAGTCGAAATTTACAAAACATGGTTTCTTCATAGCATTGTATTTAGAAGCAGCATAAGATAAAGCAGAATACAGAGTTTCTAAATTGCACAGGTTTAAGTTAATAAATGGAACTGGTAAAATACGTGAAGATTGAAAAGTTTCTGCTTCTTCCGTGGAAGCTTGCATATACTCATTCCAGTTGGGAAGTGGTTTGCTTGAATAAATCAAGTTTTATGTCGGCTCTAACTTGATCTTCATCATGTGAAGTTGTTGTAAATTTTTTCACTTAATACTTGCAAGAGCTTGTACAATCGTCTTTTTGCATACTTTTACAGGTATATTATTCAAATGAGTATCTAATTTCTTATTTTTATAACCTCGGGATAAAGTTGGGGTGTGAACACTTTCAGCGGAGGTTGCACATTTGATTCCTTCTAATATCTGTGAATTGCACCCTTCCTATCTAAGGGTTTGATGTTAGCATCTGCATTATCAAAGCATATTGCTGAAAGGCATCATGACTGACTACAGGTGAAACTTTGAAGGGAATTGAACCGCGTTCCAAATGTCTGAAACTGAGGGAAAACATGTTATATCATACACTTTATTTCGGATATCTTCTCTTATTATTACTGCAGATGTTTTGACTACTCATAACCTTTCCAGCTTCGGATCATTATTTCTCTCCGTACACGACTTATTGTATAACAGTTTCTGAGTCGTCCCCAAAACACTAACTACATGTAGTAGGTCGTCTTTCAGCAGTCTCAGACATTATTATATTACAAGCAAAATACTCCTTTAACTTGTGCTTGTTGAGACATAATGTGAACTATCACTTTATCTTCTCTCAGATAAGGTTTCCATGACGTCTTTTAGTTCACGGAGTATGTACTGACAGTGGTCATTGTTCGCAGTGTAATCGAACAGTTTCAAAAGAATTTCACTATCATGAGGGGGGCCTACCAGGTTTATGACATTTTTAGCTTTCTAAAGTTTACATAACAATCAAGATGATATCTTGATTCTTCTGCAATTAAGTCGACTTCTACCCTTAATTTCACTATACCAGCTAGGCTGTCCCTACTTGCAACACACTTATCATGAATAAACTCCCTTATTTCATTTGTACCCACTCCTGTTATTCTCGTTCTTCTTTTATGGCTTCTTTGATGTTGGATTAAGAGCATCTTTCCCGCAAAATAAACAAGTAGATTTATTATTAAATAAGTCCACCAGTGGACGAACATACCTCTACCAATTCTTGGTTACATACTCCTACACTTGACGTTCTTGTATACGTCTTCCTGCAATTGACATGGACAGTTATTTCTGAAAGAGTTGACAAAATCTCCACCTTTTCATCATTTCGTTCTTTACTGCCCCTAATGACAGAAGAAAGTTTTCTTGTAACTTCGACTACTTCATAATGAAGCCTTTTTCCGCACAAAATACATCTATTATTCCTTTCCGTTATTCCTTTCTTCCTGAATAGAAAGAAAAAAATATAATATTATTAATTAGTAGGTTATGTAATAAGTAACATAAATCAGAACATACGCTGCGATAATTTACAACTTCATATCTCATGAATGAATAAAACTGGACAGATGTTTTTAACAACCAAATATGTGTTTTTCATTTTTTACATATCATCACTATAGTTTACGCTATTTGCTCATTTTGGACTTGTCGGCGAAAAATTGAAAATCTGCTGTTATGTTTCAATATGTTGGCCGAAGCTTAAGGTCAATCTTAGAGGAGTTTTAGTATGTTGATAAAATGTTCAAGTACTAATGCTGTGCAAAATTACTTGCTTGTTTGATTCCCCCCCCCACCCACACACAAAATTCCTGCAGTAATTGTGTTGTTACTGATTATATTCATTCAACGTGTTCGACAAACCGTGCTCTTGAATGATTCGGCACCTCACCCAATTTTCTGAACATGTATGGAGTTTCATATATTGCTCATGTTGCGTCAGTATAGGGATTGTTTCGATTATTCAGGGCGGTTTCCATCAGACGTAAAAACATATTTCAGTCATACCAACCCACTTTTGTATAATATAAGAACAAAATACTCTATGACTCTTCTTAATTTCCTTTCTTATTTTTTCAGATAGTAGTTAGCGGAAACAAGAAAATTTGTAAGGATTGCCTCCTCAAGATTCTTAAATTGTACAGTTTCCGTAAACAGCTGAAGTGGAGCTTAATTATTCAGAAGAATATCCGTAGATTTGAAGGAAACGTTTCACAGGTAAAGTTTACATGTTAAAGATTTCCTGCAAAAGATCAAATCATATTTGACGACTTGGAAACTACCGTAGTTGCAAATCTTCGGCGTTTGAATCTCCTAGAGCCAGAAATAAGTCGAAGGACCTATTGCTTTTCCCAAATGTTCATGCAAGGGGTAGGAAAACAAAATAAAATATGGCAAAAAAACTTGAAAATTACCTACGGGAACTAAAAAATACGCTGTACACTTAGGATTTGAGATTACAGCAGCTAGATTTCACCACACCAATAGTTAGATTTACAGTAATAAGGGTTTTATACACAGGGCTTTGTAATGACATTGAATTATGATTTTGTCTCATTGTACTTTTCGTGAGCTCCCTTGTGGTTATATGATTCATATTCGACTCCTGGGATCGATTCCCGGTGAGAGCTCGTGTGGTTCGGATCCAATGTTTAGCTGTAGATCCACGTTTTATATAGCCTCAATGCTCAAAGGGACGCTAAAATAAAATCAAAACAAAAACTCTTTGCACCTTTCACATAGAAAGAGCAACTTATCTTGAAAATAAAATACTAGAACTGATATGTTAAACTATGCAAGGTGAGTGAAAGCAAAGAAGTATATTCTTGCAATACTAGTACCGTCTACATTATTTTATAATAAAAGTATTCACTTGAAAGTAGCTGAGGAAAATTTTAGTTTAGAAAAAAAGTGCAAGAGGAAGTCAAACAAAACATTACGTGTTATACCTGTATCTATTTGTTTGTTTATAAAATGAGTTAAGTTAATCTGTTCCTGGCGTTTGAAAATACATAACTTTTCTGTTCGTGGAATACTTATTATCCGCTTCAAATTAAAGAAGAATCCTTACCTAATATATTAATTGTTGTATGCAACAATTAGTACATGAGGTGGCGCTTTCACTTAGTTTGAAGCGAGAAAGATTTGATTTTTAGTGATAGGACTTTCTTCCTGGACCGCCTCTGGGAATTAATTATTGAAACGCGTCATCACAGGTCACCAGACAATACTTTACTTTATAACTCCAAGCAGCAGGCGCTCTTCACTCAAATGATGTGAGTCAAGCTGGCCCGCGTAAATTTCAAATTCGAATGAAATTGGTATCAAAAATATGTACCCAATATGTACCAATTTGTACCACCAAAATTAGAATTTGTACTCCTACCAATTTCGAAAGAAAGAACTTTTGATGGCGGGCCTGCATGACGTCAATTTGGCCCGCACAATTTATTTTTCTTTCCAATTCGAACAAAAACGGTACCAAAAATTTGTACCTAATATATACCAATTTGTACTAACATAATTACAATCTTCACCCCCACCAATTTCGAAAAAAAAATGAATTTTTGATGAAGGGCCTGGATGATATCAAGCTGGCCCGTATAATTTATTTTTCTTTCCAATTCGAACAAAAACGGTACCAAAAATTTGTACCTAATATATACGAATTTGTATTACCATAATTAGAATTTTCACCCCCACCAATTTCGAAAAAATGAATTTTTGATGGCGGGGCAGCTTGACGTCAAGCTGGCTCGCCCAACTTATTTTTCTTTCCAAGTCGAACAAAATCGGTACCAAAAATTTGTACCCAATATGTACTAATTTGTACCACCAAAATTAGAATTTGTACCCTCACCAATTTCGAAAAAAAAATTTTTGATGACGTCAAGCTGGCCAGTACAATTTGTTTTTTATTCCAACAAAACGGCACCAAAAATTTGTACCCGATATGTACCAATTTGTACCACCAAAATTAAAATGTGTATCCCCACCAATTTAAGAAAATCAGAATTTTTGATGGCGGGCCATCCTGACAACAAGTTGGCCCACACAATTTACTTTTCCCTCCAATTCGAACCACAACGGTACTGAAACTTTTAGCGAATGTGTACGATTTTGTACCACCAAAATTAGAATTTGTACACCTACCAATTTCAGATAATTAGTGGCCCCGCGTAGCGTCGTCGCTAACGCTCTCGCCTTCGGTGCGAGAGGTCCCGGGTTAGATTCCCGGTGGGGGCACTCGGACGAAAACGTGTTAAACGCTTTTTCAGGCCAGCTACCCAGAATGAGGTTTTCCTGGGTTTTCCTCATTCACACCAGGCAAATGCCGTGATCGTACGTAACTTGTAGGTCCCAAGCCACTTCCTTCCCCTTTGCGGATAGTTCGCTCGGCTAGGGACGTCATCCCTCAAAACGAGACGGGCTAAATTGGCCATAGGTGCCGAAAGCCCAGAAATCTAAATCCTAAATCCCTTCAGAAAATTAGAACTTTTGATTGCGGGCAGCTTGACGTCAAGCTGGCCCACACAATTTTTCTCTTTTCACTTCGAACAAAAACGGTACCAAAAATTTGTACCTAAAATGTACCAATTTATACCATCAACATTAGAATTCTTACCCCCCCCACCAATTTCCAGGAATTTGAATTTTTGATGCTACCCCAAATTGACATTAAGCTGGTCTCTGCAACTTATTCTTCTTTCCATTAGGAATCAAAGGGTACCAAAAATTTGCGATCAGTATGTACAATTTTTACCACAAGATTAGAATTTGTACCCCACAAATTTCGAGAAATTTCAATTTTTGAAGGCAGATCAAGCTGACCTGCACAACTTATTATTCTTTCCAATTCGAATCAAAATGATATCAACAATTTGTACCGAATATGTACCAATTTGTACCATCAAAATTAGAATTTGGAGCCACACCAATTTCGAGAAATTTGAATTTTTGAAGGCGGCCAGATTGACGTTATGCTGGCCCCCACAACTTATTATTCTTTCCAATTCGAAGCAAAGCACTACCAATAATTTGTACCCATTATATACCAATTTATACCACGAAATTTGAATTTGGCCTTCACCAATTTCGAGAAATCTGAAGTTTTAATGGCGGGCTAGCTTGTCGTCAATTGGCTAGTACACGTTATTTTTGAACCCAATATGTGGAATTTGTAGCACCAAAATGAAATTTACACTCCGCAACAATTTAGCGTTAATTTGAGTTTTTATTGTTCGTGCCAACTTGATGTAAAAAAAATTGGCTTTCGCGACACATTTCTTTTACAAATTAGAATTTAAATGTTACCAAGAATTTGCACCAAATATGTATCAATTTCTACCATCAAAATTAGAATTTGTACCCCCACCAGTTTCTAAAAATTAAATTTTCATTGTTGTCTGGGCAGGCAGAAGACACCTTTTTCTTCGCATTCGAATCGAACAAGCATGTATAACCAGATTTCCCTTAAATTCGTAAAAATGGCACGAAAAATTTGCATATAACTTGCTTCAGCAAAATCATGTACGATTGAAGATTAGAGATTGTTATTCAACTAGCAGGAAACTTGTCACCAAGTCAAATTTTCCAGCGCAAGGTCTTGTTTAGAATTCAAATGAACATTGTGTAAAAGTATTTAGACAATTTGTAACAAGAAGCGGGATATTGTACCTGCACCAATTCGATAAATTTGACTTGTTTACTTAAATATGTGAATCTAGTTGATGTCAAGGTAGTCAGTACAATCGTATGTTTTAAGTTCGACGTCAGCACTATGTAAACGAATGTTTGACTGGTTCCATTCAACATTTTTACTCTGGTGCTTATTATTGATGACAACTGAAGTTGTACCAGTTTCTATCAGCAAAATTAGAATTTAGACTGTTATCGAAATGAAGATATGAGTGGATGGTGACGACGTCACAGCAAAGTGATCCTCTGAACGAGTTATATAATAAAAATTAGTATTCTTCATGATCACAGATGGTTGGAGAAACGAATTACCAACCCATAAAATATTTTGGGGTCCTGAATATGTGTATATATTTGACCACCTCTCCCCAACCAAGTTGTACAAAACCCAATGCTATATTTTAATCTACCGCCTCCCCGATGAATTGTTTTGTGATAATGGTTTCCTTTATTCTTTCTAGCACTCTCGAAAGAATACCATCGTCAGCCAAATTAATCCACCATGAAATATTCAAATTTCTCGAAATTCGTGGGTTACAAATTCTAATTTTGGTGGTACAAATTGATACATATTGGTTACAAATTATGGTACCGTTTTGATTCGAATTGGAAAGAAAAATACGTCGGACAGGGAAGCTTGACCCGTCATCAAAAATTCAAATTTCTCGAAATTAGTGGATGTACAAATTCCAATTTTGACTTTAAAAATTGATGCATATTGGGTATACATTTTTAGCTATGTTTTGATTCTAATTGGAATGAAAAATAAGTTGTGCGGGATATCTTGACCCACCACGAAAAAATCAAATTTGTCGAAATTAGTGGGGGCACAAATTCTAATTCTGGTTTTTCATATTAGTACCTATTGAGAAAAAATTAGAAATCGTTTTGATTCGAATTTGAAAAAAATAAGTTGGACGGGCAAGCGTGACCCGCCAACAAAAATTCAAATTTCTGGGAATTGTTGGAGGTACAAATTCTAATTTTCGTTCTACAAATTGGTGCATATTGGTTACAAATTTGGATTAGAATTGGAATGAAAAATAAGTTCTGCGGGCCAGCTTTAACCGCAAATTAACATTCAAATTTCTCGAAATTAGTATTGGTACACATTTTAATTTTGGTGGTAAAAATTGGTACATATTAAGTAGACATTTTTGGTACCATTTTGATTCGAATTGGAAAGAAAAATAAGTTGGGCGGGCCAACTTGACGTCAAGCTGGCCCGCCATAAAAAATTGAAATTTGACAAAATTGGTAGGGGTACAAATTCTAATTTTGGTGGTACAAATTGGTACATTTTGGGTACAAATTTTTGGTACCATTTTGATTCGAATTGGAAAGAAAAATAAATTGGGCGGCGCTATCAAAAACTGAAATTTGTCAAAATTGGTAAGGGTACAAATTCTAATTTTGGTGGTACAAATTGGTATATATTGGGTACAAATTTTTGATACCGTTTTCATTCGAATTTGCAATTTGTGCGGGCCAGCTTCACTCACATCTTAAATTGAAACGTCCATAGTAACCTACTGCCAAGAAGTTGAAGATTACTGCTTCCCAGCGCGAATTCATGGTCACATTATTGTGAGATTATCGAGGAGTACTGCTTATTTACTTCTTTGAATGTGATGGAACTATGAATGCCAACATGTATTGCTACGCCTTACCACATTACGCAATGCCGTTCAAAGGTATCGACATGGACAACTCGGATGATATCATTGTTCTGCACAACAATGCTCGTCCACGCATAGCAAGTACCACCAAGGACTACAGCTGGGAAATGCTGGACCACCCACCCTACATTCCTGACTTAGTTTCCACAGACTTCGATTGGTTTGGTTTGCTGAAATGCTACCAAGAAAGAAAACAAAGCAGGAAGTGCATGATGTCGTGACAACATAGTTCAATAACACTGGTCAACAAAGGTTTTATCTCAGAGTTGAAATAAACATAAATTTGATATAGTTTTGTTTGAGGAAGCTGAATCCGTACTTGAATTTTACCCATCATTCACAGTTTGTCAGAGTCAGTATATGATACAACTAACCCTGTAAATCCGGTGGAGGTTAATTAAATAGTAACTAGTGCTGCAGGATTATCCATCCGAGATCATGGCTCGTACGTCATTCTCTTCAGAATCAAACAAGCCTTCCAATTGTATCATGTGCATATGTGCATGATTTACGCAAAAAGGGAAATTAAGGATAATGCTGGAAATCGGCTTAAAAAATCCGTATTAATAAAGTTTGCGCCTAAGTTAATGCCCCGGCTACAGGTAACAAACTATGATGTATCTATGTATGTATCGAGTTTTACTATGCCAAACTATGATGTTTACCATATTATGTTAGATAGAGGTTAAAAATATGCCGTAGCGTTATGTATTCTCTGCTGCCATGTTAAATAGGGGTTGAAAAAGTAGTCATAGCCTTTCTTGTGTATGCTACATGGGGGTTGGACTATGTGTTCTTAATCTCTGCTATGTTAAATAAGGGTTGAAAAAGATGTTATATTTTATATGTTCGTAATCTCTGCTATGTTAAATAGGGGTTGTAAAAAGGAGCTGTAAAAGAGAACGACTTTTACCATACCTGGTCAAAATAGAGGCTTAAAAAGTATGGCGTAGCCTAGACCGAGTGTCCTTTTTGCTAAGTTAAATAGGGGTTGAAAAAGAAGCCATAGTCTTCTATAATGTTAAAAAAGGGTTGAAAAACGGTTTGTACTCTTTTATTAGCATCTAGAAAGAAATTATAAAGGAGAACGATTTGTATAGGGTATTCATTTTTTCATACCTGGACAATACGTCTGAATCCACATATCTTGCAGATCTGGACACTCTACTACATGCTGTCATTACGTCCTGGAAAAAGTGTAAATTTTAGCAAATTAGGTCAAGTGCAGCGCATCCACTGATGAACCGTTTTGAATCATACAATTTACTCCATAATTTTGTGGGTTCCAAATAATATCAGGTAACTTTTCTTTAACATTTTGTTTCTGATAATTGCCATTAAGCATCTGTACGTGATAGCCTCCAGTTAGCAGAGTTTAGTTGTGGCTGTATGTTATCAAACGGAGCTTCGACCTCCTGGTAGAGGAGAATCTGGTTTCAATTCCAGAAAGATGATATGTGATTCGGACACTATATTAAACTGTAAGTTGTTGCTTAACTGTTAAAGTTGAAAACTAATCAACCTATAGTTTGTTGTGAAATCTCTTGTGAGATCACTTGTACACATTTTGAAACAACATGATTGTTTATTCATAGAAACGGCCAAATGATCTAAACTTTCCTGAAATGGAATTACTAGTTTTGTAGAATTCGAATAGGGATTTCATAAACAAAAATGAATAATCAAAAGTAAACCGCTAAACGTTTACAATTATTGTGTGAGTGTAACTGGTATTGGAAGTGATTAACAAACCAAATGAAAATAACTCTTAGTGCAGATAGCCTATATCCCATGATTTTTGTGTATAAGGGAACATTTTGCTTAGGTGTTTCTTCCGTTATTTTATCACTATATTATTCAATTTGTATTTTCCGCATATGTACTGTGTTTATTGATAAGTTTGTTACGATAGCATTATGAATTTAATATAGAAATCCATTACGAAAAGAACCGTGTATTTTATTTTATAGAATGAAGTGAATCCAACAGCTGAGTTGCGTCATACTACACGATCTAGTAATCTTCCTGGTGCACAAGTTTTTGAATCAACTTTATCTAATGAATTATCAATTCACGCAGGAACACCTACAACGAGAAGCATGATTAATGCAGAAATATATGATGAGGACAGTCAGTTCAGTGATATATTTGATTCACCCATCAGACACACATCTACTTCTAGTAACTCCAGAGACGAACCTGATCCTATTCCAGGACCAAGTGGTATCAATAACTCCAGGTAAATAACGAAATTATTATAAAAAATATACTATTACACAACTCCGCAATAGCCGACACCAAGCCCCTGTTGAGAAACGAGGTGGGTCTCTCTTGAAAGGTTGTTTCCACCATATGATACTTTCACTCAGAAACAAAGTAGTGCGAAATTTTTTGGTGGTGGTGGATACTGAAATCGCCCGATGGCAAATAATAAAGCCACTGTCGCAAGGATCTCTTAGGTTACTCTCACATAACAAGTGTAGGGAAGGAAGTTGCACAAATTAGAGCACTAGCTGTATCCACATTTGAAGAAGAAAAGTTAATTGGTTACCTCTTTCATTGTTATTAAAATATACCAGAATCTTTACAATAAATGAACGTTGAATCTATAAGTTGGATTTAGTTCTTTATATCCAATCATCACGACGATGTTTTAGTTAATTAAGTACCACTATATTTAATCAAGGATTTTGTGCTCCACTAGTCTGTCACGAAAGTTAACAATACATACTAAGCAATCGGGTAATATAATGGAATCACATGTTACTGCACTATGTCACCTCGGAATGTATACTTGGCAATTTATGTTGTTATATATAAATTGGCATGACGAGTGATGAAGCAATAGTGTACAATTTCAATCACATTTCAATCACTATATGTTCAGTTTGAATTTTTCAGTTAAAAGTAGGTCAAGCACATCCACAGAAATCACTCATATTTTAAATCTCAATATCACAAATATATTAATTCCAAAGTTGATTTATTTCATATTTATTTTTGGACATTACCGGCGTCTATGGCTTTAAGCTCAACAGTATGAGGGATGACGTCCTTGTGGCGAGCTCACTATTTGCGGAAGGAGAAAGGAAGGAAGCGGCCTGGGACCTGTATATTACATACCATCCGTGAGTTATTGATGTGAATGAGTGGAACCTAGGGCAAACCTTTCTCAGAATGGATGGCCTGCAGATGATCCCCTTGTGTACAAAGATGTTCTTTGACGGTATTGAACTATGAGCACTCTTTAAATTATATCAAGCATGTTGAGGAAACGGATTGATTATTCTGCTTACCAGTACCGGATGTTGTAGAAAATTGAGAAGTATTTAAAAAGTAATGGTATACCCACTATTACACTCTGCGACAAACAAGATAAGTTTTTGTCACAAGTTATCACACGGATGATATAGGATCGGGCATCTCAACTTCCTCACCTGCAAGAAACGAAAGAATTAACAGATTCCTATAAGCACAGCTATGTATTTCACATAGAACTCGGATGTTTGTTCAGAGATTCGAATTTAGTCATGCTCAAAGCATTAATAACAAAAATCCTAAATTTATTACATAAGGTTAGAACGTATTATTGGTGGCCAACTTTGACAAAGAATATCGAGTTAATGGCTCAAATATGTTCCATAATAAGGCGCCAAGTAACCAGTATCAACCACGAAAACTACCCTCATAACCATGACAAAGTGTACACTTAGAATTTTAAGTGGAGTGTAAGAAATTCCTTTACTAATATATGCTATATTGACGTGGATTGAAGTGTAATGATGTCACGGATACCGAAACAATGAACAATCAATATTTGTTTCTAGTGATTTGGATGACATAGTTACTGATAATGGTCGATCATTTCCGAGCAGCATATTACTGACTTATTCGTGTAAACTGGAGTAGGGTTAAACAACATTACATCATTGGGATCCAAAATGCAATGAGATGCATGAGAGGACAGTGCAAACTATTAAAAAATTGGTTAAATGTAAATTATATGAACAGGAAAATGATATTTATACTTCACCTCAATTAAATAGAATACAAAAGGATATTTTGTAATGATTAACATTACTTAATGTTTTTGTCCGATAGCAAAAATAATGTTCCTTATAAAACATGTTATGTACCATATTCTGAAGAAGAATGGTGTTCAAAAGAATGCAAAAAAGGTAAATTCACTGAAAGGACATTAATTTGGGTACTGAACTACAGACTGTTATACTTGGAAAAATATTACGCTCTCCGGGAAACTGTATACACGATCTTGAAATAAAGTTCAAATAGTGCATGAAGGCCATTTAAGATATAAAAAAATACCGAGAGCGTTCGATGTCAGACACAAAGAAAAACAAACACACCTTCGAAGACACATCAATTCTCAAGATATAGTACCGGGTTAGAGTAAAAAATTACCGATCCATATCCAAAGATTCTTGGGAAAACGTAGATCAAACATGGGAGTACAAGGACAAACTTTCTGAAGCTATTACAGTGTAATTTTACATATAAGTTTTACACATTTATTTTTGCCTCTTTTTCCTCTTTTACGAAGTTAAATTCTCTATTAGTAAATTATAAATGATATATGAGATTCTTTGATTAAACATTTTTGATATCAAATTGTTAATTTTGTTATTTTGAAAGGTAATTTTATATACTACACATTAGGTAGAAATTTAGAACTTATAAACCATAAAGAACATATCTAAAACTACATTGCTATATTATATTGTGTAGATTTATATTTATAAATATATTCATTGTACTCTGTTTTCTTATGACATTTATTAAAAAATGAAAGACAAATATTTTATTCATTTTTAATTCCCATTTTTCTACTTTATAATGACCCATAGACAAAATGTTATCCAATCTTCTAATATACATTGTTTATCATCTTCCCAATTTAGTTCATTCACATCTACGCTTGTAATTTCTAATTAGGTTCATTTTCTTGTAATGTTCATTTGGATTAAATATTAATCGTCTTTTTGTTGGTTGAAAGCTCGTGTATACTACATTCAACATCCTTTCTCTTTTTACAACAATAATCTTATCAAACTTATTTTTAAACTTCTTATCTCCTAGATTGATTTGTGGCGCTTTAACTGAGTACTTTTTTAATCTTAATCCGACAAATTCTTCTACAATTGTATATTTTACTTTATCTTTGACTTTACCAAGTATTTTCTTATTTATTTTGATGGTTTATATCTATTAGTTTGCTCATAATCACTGGTATCGAAGTAAAGAATAAAACTTCTAATATATTTACTTTAGAAGTTTTATTCTTTACTTCGACACATATTTCATTTGAATGTAATAAATATAACTATCCGTGTCTGTATAGCATATTTTTATTTCGCACAGTGGGGCGAAAACGCAAAAAGCTGGCCAAAAGTAAAAAAACGAAAGTTAGTAATATAGGAATTTTTTTATGTAGTTGGCTAGAGTGATTTTAGAAGGGCCCAAATCCATAAATAGTATAGGATTTTTACTTTATTCCGACTACCTGAGCCACTCTTAAGTAGATCCTTCAGCAGATCAAATGCATAGAGAACAATAGAAGAATTGTGGACGTCCGTTTAAATGGTTGTAACTCTCGAACGCATTCATAGTTTTTAAACCTGTAAAGTTTTCCTATATCGTACTGGTAAGTAGAATAAGTGTATAAAGTGAAAAATTAATAATAATGATGTAATAATTTATAATTTGAATCGCAAGTCAGGCAAAATTTTCCCATCGTTTATATATTTTATTAACTTAAAGCGCTGAAAACATTATGTGCACCCTCGTGCACCACGTTCATATTTTGTAGCATGGTAGTCTGAAAATTAATTAATGCTGTCGACAAAAGAGTAGCTGCCAAAACGTGCCAATTACGAAGCGTGTTGATGTTAATTATTGCTCATTAATGTTACAGTGACAAGCCGTTGCAGTTATCATAACCGAATCAAATACCAATAATTTCTGTCATTTAAGTAATAATACATTTCTAATAAATAAGAACGTAAGTAACAAGTAATTGTTCATCAAAATATGTGAAAAAAGTGAATGTTGTTAAAGATACATTGTGAAAATTACGAAGTATGTTGACATTTTTGTTTTTCCGCCATTTTAGATCCGCCATTTTGTTTTTTCCAACTTTAGTTGCAGAATCGTAATCAGCAACCCCAATAACCCTTTATCGCCACTTTTGAGAATATTTCTATTATTTTTTCGACTTTTGCAAATTTTATTCTGCCATTTTGGATCCGCCATTTTGTTTTTTTCAACGTTAGTTGCAGAATCGTAATCAGCAACCTCAATAACCTCTTAATACTAAATTTCATTCAATCTGAATATAGTTATCATATTTTGGCCAGCTTTTTGCGTTTTCGCCCCACTGTGTTTCGTCCTGATACAGTATTTTGGGTATATTACGTTATAATGTAAGGTATACATTAAATATTTTGACACATCTGAAATTTGTATACTTATACCCATTAGTTTATTAAATAATGTCTTGATCTTCTTCATATGTACAGCTACTAACTTCCTGTATACATTCCATAGCTTGTATAGATTGCTTTCGTTACAAGCTTCTCATATTACATCACTTACGAGTTTAATGTCAGCTCTTTTATAATATTTTGCATTGTCTTTCCAACCACTTAGTTGTACCACTTATCAAAATCATTTGTTGCTTTTCCTTTCACCCGTTCGTTTTGGTCAGTAGAGTTCTTTAACCAATCTGACTCTTTATACTCATTACTTCATGTGTTTTCTTTAATTTTAATCCATTAACAGACATTGTTTTAGGGTTCAATAATGAATCACACATTTTTTCTTTACCATATAGAGTTGTTAATAGTTTAGACCGTTTTAAGACAGGTGAATACATATTTTGAGAAGCAAAGAAATAGTCTTATTCATCGTCATGTCATTTTCTTGATATTTGAATACGCAAATAAATTGTCAACGAACTTCATTTCAACAAAGATTCGGGACTCCTATACATACACACCACACTTTTCATGGACATGTTCTTACAGTTGTCCAGATATAATTGGTGAGTGCAATGTACAAACACACTTTTCAACGTACGTTTGTATTTTTTAAGTAAAAATACATTTTTAAAGTACAATAACATTTCACAGACATTTCATGTAACTTGCTACACCAAATTTTAAAATTTGAAGCATTTTCAAGAGAGATTTTTAGATATAATTTTTAGTCCAAATATACGTATATTTTCACTAAACTTACATTCCCATTCTTACATTTTACAATACATAATTTTACACCTACACTCTTACAATTTTGTACGTATATGTTTTTGTATCTGAATCTATTTTTCCTTGATAGTCCTACAGTTTTCTATGTAAAAGTTCGTAGTCCTACATCTTTGCACCTTATAGTTGCCCATAATATCATTGGAAGAATTATTAAGACGAAGAAAAATTTAAATATGCTTTTCTCTTGTAATAGATTGTCGGAGAAAATATAAATTTATATCTTTAAGGAAATTAATCTGCAAAGAAGAAACATTTGCAGAGAGGTTTCTACAATACTTATTTTTAGAGAATTTGCACAAGAGTAAAATTAGCCATAACTTCACCATTAGCAATAATCTAAATCCAATAACTTCACAATTTTCTGGTGATGCTAACGATTGTTTTAATCTCTAGCTGAGACTTATGCTGTGAGAACCAAAAGACAGATAAGGGTCGGGAGTAGTACTACACATGTTATTGTCGAATAAGGTTGTGTTGCTGGTTTACACAAAATACTTACTTACATCTTGGTGCACGTGAACGTGGGTTCAAGTCCGTTGGGGGCTGTGGAACACAGTAGTTTTTAACATACTTTAGCCAAATTGTAAGTTTGTAGGAGCTCAGCTGTTCAAGTCTTTCGCAGTAATTTTTATTGCTAATGATTAGTACTGGTAATAGTTTTTGCGTGCATGTTGTTTATATTGTTTTCTTTATTTAGAAGAAACATCCAAAGAAATGCCCCTTAACTTATGAAATTGTTATCAATGCCATAAGAAACCAGTACAACATTTTAACTTATTAAATAAACCTCCTATGAAAAATTTCTAAGAATTCTCTCTTCGCCATCGTACATACATATGTGTTTGAGTCTGTGCTACCTCTTTCGTTAAAAATCGCCCTGAAATCCGTCTATGGTAAAAGAAAGAAAGAAAATCTCCACATAGTCCATTCCGATTAGCAAGCTTACTGCTAATTTTAGCCTCTGCGAAAGTTGGTTCCATCGAATTTCAAATCGAGAGTATCCCGGTTGAAAGTGACGCTACAAGACGAGCAAAAAATATCAGTTCGAAACGAAAATGTGATTTATCATCTACGAGATAGTAACTCATCCATTATTATGGAAGCAAAACAAGAAAAATGAAAACTTTAGAAGTAATCTGTGATACATGATAAATAAAAAACTTTTTTCGATGGAAATTAGTGCAATCAAATAGTAATTGGAGTGAAGCAGAACTGCGCTACTATTTAGAGAAATGTAAAGACTATTTTATAGTATTTAGTGTAACTATACAGGTAGTGGTGGTAATGGTAATTTATAAACCAGTAAAAGTGGTAATCGGCTACAACGAAACAAGACCGCGTCTCCCGCGACGGGAACAAAAATTCTGGGCGAAAATAATTTTTTAGATAATTAATTATCTGTAAGTGCAATGTAATGTGCATGTATTAATCATGTCGGTTCCAACGTCACCACAGGGGACATAAAATAAGACGAAATTATTATTTCTTTACAACTTTAAAATCAGACTAGCAACATTAAAAACTATATAATCCCCTGTAAACAGTTTCAATGTTGCCAGTCTGATTTCAAAGTTGTAAAGAAATAATAATTTAGTCATATTTTATGTCCGTTGTGCGGGACGTCGGAAGTGACATGGTTAAAGTACAGTGTAAAATATTTTATTAGTGCATATAAAATGATATAATATTTATTATTTCTTGTTTTCAAGTTTTCATCTAATTGCTTACCGTTAAACTTTCAGATGTGTGATAAATAACTTAGTTTCGTTAGTTTTGATTTGCAGATATTTTGTTTGCAATTATATTTTACAAAATATTTTAATAAGTTTCTATAGCAGAATGCAACTCAATAAGGTTATATTCTATAAAGAAGCATGAAAGTGTAAACTTTCCTGAATTCTGGAACGGGTGAGCTGAAAGCAGCAGTTGGCACAGTTAAACTTTGTGTTATGAATTATATACATGCCCGACATGTGATATAGCGCCGGTAATATGACATTCCGGATGCGGGCTGATTGAAGCTGGGGTGATCGACAATGCGAAATAACATGATGTTATTACCGATGCCTTCCCAAAGGCCGGCGAGGCAATAAAAAATTCAAAGTATCGGAAACGGGATGATTTTACAAGTCTCTAACCAATAAAAGGTTTCAGTAAACTTCGGTACATACCATCGAACTAAAACGACACTGCTTGCCGACAACCTACGGTAACAGATGACGCCCAAACAGGGAGCGATTCCAAAACCGTAAAACGTTTGACCTTATTTTGAATATAACTGCCATTTGCAATTGGTAAAGAAGAAAAGCTTAATGTTCCGACGTAGCTGCAAAAAGTAGAAAAAAAGCAAAACGCTAAAAGTTTGAGGTTCTAACCCAAACTCATGGATGCCAAACGTACAGCCACATGCTTGAAACCACTTGGCCATGATTACGCTTAAAAGTACTCAATTTGTTCAACTTCTGTAATGCCCTTATTATATCAAGTTTATGAGAACTTTTTCTTTCCTTACTCCTGATAACTTGTACAAGTGGACCGAGAAGTATAGGAAAACAATTACAACTGAAGAAAGATATAATAAGTAGTTAATCAAGTTACTGAGGTACGTTTGCTAGAAAAGAGGGATTCAACCACGTGATTGTAGTTCTTTTGTTGTCCATGTGTATGGGTTCGACACCCAAACTTCCACTTTTGTTTTTTACTTTTTGCAGCTACTTCGAAATTTTAAATTTTGGTTCTTCACCAATTGTAAATTGTGTTTACATTGAAAATAAGAGTAATTATGGGGCATTTATTTGGATATATTTTAAAATTAAGAAAATAACAAAAAGAATACGCAAGTGCAGAAACTGTTACAGGTACTAAACATTATCAATAACAATTACTAAGAAAGACTTAAACGAACAGCTGAGCTCCCACGGACTTACAATTTTGGCTAAAGTATGTTAAGGACCACCTTGTTCTATAGTCCCCAACGGATTTGAACCCATGTCAATTCTTACCAAGACGTAAGTAAATATTTTGAGTAACGCTGGACATAAGCTTGTTTGACAATGACGTATATAGTACTGATCGAGAGTTTTGTGTATACATAAACCGATCCGCTCTGATGCCATATGAACTTCGTGGTGGATAAGCTCCACGTGCAGGTTTTCTCGAAATAAAAGATAAATTGGAACAAATACTTATTCTCCAAAGAATGTTCGCAACATTGAAGCCGTGTAATGTTTCTTTGTGTGGCATCTCAAGTATAGAGACATATCGAACAAGTGCTCAGAAATTAGCTGTGAAACTCCGGAAGAACACTTGGTCGGAATTTGCAGAAAATGGGCATTAAATATTTCAAGCCAAAACCCACCCAACTATACTGAAAAACAACTCGATACAATAGCAGGCAAGTGTAGAAAACTTCATAGTGACATTTTCATTTGCCGGAGATGAAATGCCAGAAAACGGCGGATACTATACTCCCGATATTATGGTGACTCAAGCAACTGTACGCTAGAAATGCAAAAAAAATTTCAGAAGTAAGTATTGGTATGGGTGGCCGTTTTACCAAAGCGTGTCACCAAACTATTCATCAATATAGTTATGGTCGAGCCAACATGTAGAAAGAGCTACCGAAGTTGCTTCAATTCATTAACATACATAATGGTGATAACTATATATTTTGGCCAGACCAGATATTATGCCAGGAAAACAACTGAATGGTTGCGAGCTCATTCAGTACAATTTATACCATGGAACACCAATAAACCAAATATCCCAAAGGCACGCCCTATAAAACATTTTTTGTCTCCACTGACTAAGAACGTCCGTGATGAGGTGTGGGAAGTCTATACTGCACCACAACACCTCCAACCCACGACGATTAAAATAAGGAACTTGGACTAAAATGCTAAAGAGGATAGATCACAAATTGTCACAACTTAAAGACCAAGGACCTCATGCCGCATTGTAACAAATAAGATGATTAGTCAACAGTGTCCCCATAATTGCATTGTTATTTGCAATGAATAAACACATTTTCCTGGTAGTAGCGTATTTTCGTGTGTTAACTTTCGCCCATGCCCTTAATTGTTCTTGCTTCAGTTTGTATTATTCTTGAACATTCTAAAACACAGGATTGAATATAACCTGTCTTTCAAATGCCGTAATTCCATTCTTAAGAGCATGTTGCCTGACTGTTGCTTTGGATTCATATATATCCTACTACATTCATTCAGACAGCAGTCTCCATTTTGGTAAGCTAAAATGGTAATTTGCCATTCGTCTTAAGTGTTATTTTATTCGGTTCCTTTCATTCATCGTGGAGCGGAAAATAATATCAAATATTTCTTGAGTATAGTGTAATCAGAACACTACAGCTTATTTCATAATATTAATACACCATTCAAACAATCATTATGAAACGGTTGTCTGAAATTGACTGGTTGAATGTAGAAAACAAATGGAGATCCAAACTGGGTAACCGGATGTTGACACTGGAGGTCTGTTTCCAAACTCAAGATTGCAAGTAAGTTATTTGAAACTACTTGCTGTTTTTTAATTTTTTTTCTGAATTTTGAAATGCAAACTAAATTTATTTAAATTTTATATTATGCAAACTGTTATCTATGCTTTTAAGATACAGATTAAATTTAGGGAAAAACCACATCTGGTCTTATTAGTCTTATTTGTATTATTATTAGTATTGTTGATATTACAGATTGTATATAGTGACAGCGCATAGCGTAGTCGCTAACGCTCTCGCCTTCCGTCCAAGCGGTCCCTGGTCCGATTCCCGGTGTGGGTACTTGGTCGAAAAAGTGTAAAAATGCTTTTTCAGGACAGCCACCCTGAATGAGGATTTCCTGATTTTTTGTTATTCACACCAGGCAAGTGCCGGGGTGGTACCTAACTTATATGTCCCAGGCCGCTTCCTTTCTTCCCTTTCCCCGGATTGTGTGCTCGCCAAGAGACGTCATCTCTCAAAACGGGAATGGCTAAATGGGCTTAGATGCCGAAAGCCCAGAAATCTAAATCCTAAATCCCTACTGATTGTATATAGCCTATTACGTATATATATATATATATATATATATATATATCATATACTTATTTTAAGTGCTGTTCTAATACAAAAGTTTCTTCCTCTAAGTAGTATCTCATAGTTAGCAACATTGACCCTAGTGTTATCGTGACAGCCAGTTTAAAATTCCAAGGGAGAAGGGGATAGGCAAGCTTCTGGGTAGAAACAGAATGTTCTCTTTCATTTTTATAAGGTTTGCCTACGAAGCATTGTTCTCTAATTTCGTAATGACATCATTCTTGGAAAGCGTAAAAGAAGTATTTTTAAACTAGGAATGCAATGGATATACCCGATTGCAATGAAATGAGCTGAGCGAGCTTAAACTACGTAATCAGTTTATTGTGACTTTTTAAAACATTTGTCTTTGATCGTTTGCGGCAATTGAAATGGTGCGAATTCAGTCACTGGCGTTTCAGGAATAACTTTAGTCTCGAGAACTCTTTGTTTTATTAGCTTATTTTTTTGTTGAATCTTTGGAATGTCGGTGCGTCCATGTGATGATATAGTGAATACTTTTTCACCAAAGATATTGTTGGCAAATTTTGGTTAATTGTTGGCAAATTCTTGAACGACGTTCTTGACATCCGTAGACTTTAATTGACTTTCAGATGGTTTAGTATATGTTTTTACTGGTAAAATAGGAATGTATTTCACTATTTGAGACATGTTTACAAATTTTGTTATTTTGTTATGATTATTCGAGAAATCTTTTTTTGGCGCCTTTGAAAACTTTTTCCCCATGTTAAGTCTATGGAAGCGTTTTTCGGTGATTATTCCTCGATGGTACATCGGATTTTTGATTTCGACATATGTTGTCACTCAGCACGACATACTCTATCAGCGTGCTAAGTTTGGTTGAGATCGGCCAAACGGTCTAGGAGGAAGCGTTTTTCGGTGATTATTCCTCGATGGTACATCGGATTTTTGATTTCGACCTATGTTGTCACTCAGCACGACATACTCTATCAGCGTGCTAAGTTTGGTTGAGATCGGCCAAACGGTCTAGGAGGAGTTCGCGGACAACCAAACGGCTAACCCGAGTATAAGAGCTTCGCTTCGCTCAGCTCAACTAGGGATTCAATTTGCAGGAGCCTCTCGTCAGGGCAAGAAAATCTGGTATCCCCTTTCAAACGGGATTTAAATTGGGTCTAAGAGCGATGCAATGGATACAGATAGCAACTTGGTTGATTAGGAAGGTCAATAGTGATGGCAGGTTTCATACAATAGATATTTAACTCCGGAGAAAAATACCAGCAGTAATTTAGAAAAGATGAAATATATCCCCAATTTTTGAGAATAACAACTGAAACCGTGAGTTTCTTAAAACTCCTACTCCTTTATAGGAACAATCGATTAATAAAGATTTAAGAGAGAAAGCTGGTTTGTGAAGGATATGAGCCATGTGTCCTCTAAATTTTCTGAACTCAAGGGTTGTGTGTACTTGTCTCATTGAAATCTCGTTTGAAAGAGAAGTCATGCTGATAGAGTTTTTCTGTCGCAATCTTGTAACAGGGGAATTAGGGGCCGAAAATAGTTTAAGCATTTCCCCTATTTTATTAAACCTCATCTATATGTGAGGTGAGGTAATTTTGAGTTTAACGTCCCTTTCAGCAGCGAGGCTATATGAGACGGGACCTACTGATTAACGTGGAATTTGAACCATATGAGCCCCCGCCGTGATAACCTCATCTGGAATAGAGATCAACTATCTAAAAAGAGAGATTTATACCTACCTTTTTGTTTACAGACGGTACGGTGGCTCAGCGCTAGAGCTCTTACTTTTGTTACAAGGGTACATTGGTTCAGTCTCCGCCAAGTATATTTGTGGTGGGAAACATAGTGTCTGTTAGTCTTCTCTGGGTACGATCGTTTTCTTCCAAATACTTATTCCACCGATTCATCCATAATCATTCACTTTCTGTCTCTTTTAACCTAAAGGGCATAATCGTGGAACGGTAAATTGAATGATTTCATTTCATTTCCTTTTATATTTACCTATATACTTTAGAAGATGAATTTATCTAGAAATTTCTTGTTTTGTGCGTATATCAAAAAGCGTCAGACAAATGTAGGGCTATAAGCCAGACACCCTATAAGTAGAAAATGTACCTTCACCAAGTTAAAAATTAGGTTCAATCAGCTTGTAATTGCATGCAAAATCTACTTGTTTCACAGACCACATAAGAATTAGATGAGAGAGTATAGACAAAGTTTTGTTTTGTGAATTTAGAGTTTAAAAGTAGGAGATATATTTTCATTTTCTAAGATATAGTCAAAGTTGAATTGAAAGGCTTTGTATTCAAATCCCTCAAACGAGGAAATTGTAACGGACCGTTTCAGTTTTGATAATTTTATTTCAATGTTAACGTTTGAATGTTTGGTTTATGTTTATTCAATATGCCGACGTTATGTCTATCTGCGCTGTTGGGTTTAAGTTTACTACTTGTTAAGTACCTCATGTTTATGTTGTAAAGTTGTCTCTCTGACATATAAATAATCTTTGAAACTTTTTTGTAATTAAGTTTAAAGAAGAAGAAAGTAAGTGTTATATATAGTGTATTGTCTTAAAACAAGACTAGTAAATAATTTCTAAAATTAATTTTGTGTAATTTTAAACCACAAAATAATCATCTAAAGATACAAATTACAATTATTTACTCTTCTGCATTCTATATTTTGTGAAAAGGGATTTATTACCAGAAAGTTTAAAGAAAAATGATGTATCTGTAAAACAATGTTCTCCGGAATCTACAGGTAACATTAGCTGTACGAAAATACATTGGATATAAGAATCATTCACGTCTGAATATCAAAGTTTTCTTTCATTGGTATTTACATTAGCGTAACTATGTCTACCATATTTATCAAATTCGTTAGCTACCTACAATTTAGACACTTCCTTATGAGGGCACACCTTCTTGTTTCCGAACCTGTAACCTAGAAGGAGTAACACAAAATTTAGTAGAGCAAACCTTCATTATAAACTGAATGTCGTTGATTCTAACATTAAAGAGTTTAAGAGGTAATTTTCTGAGAAATGTTATTTAAAGCAAAATTTCTGAGCCTTGTGTTGTAAAATGCAGAACGTGACATGCAATGGAATTTTTTTCGATCTCTGCTATCAGCATTATGGATTTTACCGCATTTGTTATTAATGAACCCTTTTTCAAAAAGTGATTTTGAGATTACCTTGAACATCATTTTTGAAGCACGATGTATATTGTTTTTGTTGATCGTTAAATTCATTTCAATAACAGAGTTCCTTCCTCCCTCGTAATTGACCAGTCGTCATTCCTTTATTTCCTTATTTTCCTATCTTTCGATATTTCATCTAACGTTACGTATGTCTCTTTGTATTTCATTATGTGTCGGCCATCGTATGCCTGCAAACCAGGAACAATGCCAGCTCTTGATTCACCATGAAGTTCAATTCCTGATGCTATCTACCTGAACATTTCCTCATGACTAAATTTTAACTTTGATTTTGCTGAAATGGAATTTACACGTCACATGATTCCACCTGAAATGAGATCGATTCTGGACAACCTGTCAGCGAGATACATGGCATTCGACGCCTTTTTGAACATTCGATTTCTGCCATGACAACGTAATTGTCGTTCGTTTCGAACAACTCAATAAGGAAATGAGGAGACAAAGGTGATAGTTCTCTTCGAACCCTCTCTAAACAAAACTACCGATTCTCATATCTGAAGGCGAATGCGACTGAAACTTTTGGAGGAGACACATCGTGTTCTGTCAAACTTGCTATTGGTCTACTGTTTAGCACAAATATACTTTAAGCTGACACGTTAGGAAACTTTACATTCAAATTACTTATTGGTTTAAGAAACAAATTCTACCTTTCCCATTTTTCTCGTGCATTACCAATTCATTTCAATGATAATTAAATCATTTTGTGATTAAGTTAGCGCTCATCCGCGATTCAAAATCTTGCTTGTAGCTTATGAGCGTTGTTAATTGCCCATATTCTCAATAACTCATTACTGTTGCTGAAGGAAAGCATCCCCTTATGCCTGTATTTTCACGTTCCAATAGTACATCTCTTGCAAATAAAGTTTACGGTAAAAAGCAAAGTAACGCTTGGGACTTAACAATACCCGTAAACATATATTTATTTGTTAGACTAGATTTATTTGGGCAATACGGATAAATGGAGGACAAAGCGATAAATAAACATTTTTATTTTTTTAGATTTTTCATTTTTTAAAAGAAAATATTACAACGTTACATTGCAATCTTGAAGCATACATAGCATACTACTGATAAAGCAATACACTTGACGCTATAATAATTTTTGGGACTGGACGTTATTGATGCAAACTCATTTGTAGTTATATTCCAAAATATATCAGTAACTCCACATTCGGTGTTTTCAGCTACAACATAATGTGATGATAGATTATTTTCAAACCACTTCTCTCCTCTTTACGGGGCAATGGGTGATATCAATAAAACGGAGAAGTTACTCATTACGCCCAATTTTGAAGTAGTTACTCGCATTGGTATCAATAAAAAGAGAACTGAACACTAGTCGTCTCGGCTGACCTCGAAGAAGCCCCGCCCTTTTGAAGTAACCACACCTCTATTCTCGAGTCGAGTAACTACTCCGCGTTTGATATCAATAAAAATCAAAGACTCTTCTGTGATGCTAGTAACTTCTACAAATTTGTGGAGCAAGCTAAATAGGTGACTCCGTGCGAAATATGGCAGAGTATATGATTGTGTTGCTATGTAGCAAAATTTATAAATTGCACAGAAATGTTGGAAATGGAGATTACAAGAAACATAGGTTCATGAAAGAAAATGTAGAGTAGTTAGCACAACATTTTTTAGGAGAATCATCGGAAATTTGGGGTGATGCACTACGTAATGATGAAAAGATGCGGGTTTTCTTGCTTTACGTGAGTGATTCGGGATTCCAGGTCTGAATGTCAGGGATTCTGTTGTGGGTCAAAGTACTTGTCTGTGACTACTAGAAGTGTAATGGATGCGATTATTGCGAAATCTGAAAATTGATTGTTTCCGGAGGTGTGTGTAATATTCAAACAGCAAAGGCAGAGTGGCAAGAACAATATACATTTCCGGGTGCTACCGGGGCACTTGACTATAAACACGTGGCAATAAAGAAACCTAGTATTTTGGAGACGAATACGCTAATAGGAAGAGCTCCTTCGTGGCTAAGCGGATAGCGTACATGCTTTTGGCATGAGAGATCCGCGTTCGATTCCCGGCGGGAGCTCATATGATTCGGATTCCAAGTTAATCAGTGGGTCCCGTCTCATATAGCCTCGCTACTGAAAAGGACATTAAACTCAAAATCAACTCAACGCTCATAGGAGGGTGTATACATGAGAATGTATATTTGTTTATGCCAAGGTGAAAGGGGACACGTATGGTGTGGAAAACGCAATCAGATGGACGTGCTTTACGACGTGACTGGCTGGGCTATTTAAAAAAGGAAACAAAGGGACCAAGTGTCTGATTTCGTTCTTAAAGCCAAACAATCTTGGACAAGACCTTGGACAAGACGTGATATGCACTTGTCGTGCTAATCTTGATATTGCTGGATTCCAACCAACATCTATCAGTTCCAAGAGGTTCGTTCCCATAGTTTCGGTATTACTTTCTTGTTTTTTTGTTTTTTGTTTTTTTTTAATGCTCGCTCGGATATTAAAGATTCTCTTTTGGATTTGTGTCTCATTTGTAGATGTATTTGATATTTCGTTGCATTTCACTGTAATTGCCTTCAAAGCTTCGGCTTTCCTTCCTTTACTTTCTGGTAACTGTGACTTGGAAAGTACCACTGGAACTTTTATAATATCCACAAATGCACTTTAATTGAAACTGTCGTTGCTACTTGTCCCTTCCATGGCGTTTAGGATACTGCACCATAAGTTACCCACAACGAAATGACCGCCCAACAGCTGGGAGAAATGAGTAACCACTTCTTTTATTGATACGACTCAGTGCTACGTGCAGAGGAAGCGCGAGTAAACGTTCATAAATTTGGAGCAGACTAGACCTGAATAGTGGTTTGTTTTATTGATACGAAATTGAGGGAGGAGATTACTGCAGGTGTAGTTACTCCGATTCTCGAGCAGGACTTTTCAGGAGTAGTTACTTATTTTTATTGATATCACCCAATGTGTCACACTCTAATACTTTAAATAGGACTAAATTTATTTTATATTATATATGCTATATATATATATATATATATATATATATATATATATATATATATATGCTATATATATATATATATATATATATATATAAAAATCACACAAAATAAACAGAAACCTTTTTTGTTTTTCAGATTTCAACAAGAAATGAACGTGACGATCCCTCAGCAGTCTGCTCGAAGATGTAGAGGACGCCCACGGAATCAATCATCATCAAATAGTACACAAGACAGAAATGGAGAGAAATTTAAGTGTGGAACGTGCCAGAGAGAGTTTCCATATCGTCATAATCTGTTGCGACATGAAAAGATACACAGTGGCCCCAGAGAGATAAGGAGAACATATCTTTGTTCGAGATGTCGAAAAGGTTTCACCTCTGAGCACAGTAAAATTCGCCACGAACGTACAGCGTGTAAAATAAATTCTGTTGTCAGAGTAACTGTTGAGAATCAGTAAAATGGTTACCCAGATTTCTAAAAAAATATCCGACTTAAATTGTTTCATTTGCACTATATTAAAAGAACGTTCGAATATTATTATTAATTTGCGTAATGATGAACTATACAAGTTGTTTCATATCAAAACTAAATCAACTTTCTTTTCTAAATTAAAATGTAAAATACATATACATATAGTGTAGTTGAAAACAAGATACAAATTTGTAAGCATTGATAGAGTTAAAATATTCGTTAAAATAAAATACTTGCTAATAATGAGTTTCACATTTCATTCGGTAGCTGAATTTATTGACACATGCAATCTAACACTGGTGAGTCTTTTATGAACTGTAGCTTCGGTAATTATACACTACTAGAAGGTTGCGCAATAGCTAATGTATTTCCAAATCATTCATCTTTTATAAAATCCTAAAATTAACAATTGATTCATGTAGTAGCCTAAAATCTGGAAAGCGATTTAGTCAAGAGAGCAGCAGTGCTTGAGCAATCCAGCAATTAAGGAGTGTTTCCGCTGGATTTAAACATTTCAAGAAAATAATTCAAGAATAGTACTTCTCTTTGAAGTTTATTTAATGTTGTTATCTTGGTTCAATTGTGAAACTATCATGAAAAATATCGAATGATCACTATAACCCGACATTTTAACTACTGCATTCAATAGAAGTCTATGAGATGATAGAGGAGCGTTCTATCTAATGATATGCAAAATGTCAAAACTCTCATTAGCATTACAGTTAAACCAAAACTGGCCAGTTTCCAGCCATTAGTGAATCTTAAAATGTAGATCTTTGGTAGTCCACAGCATATCTAGTCACACATGAGTACATGAGTACATCAGATTATGAACAGCATGTACAGAGACAACGGGCTACAGAGAGTGTGGAGTGTAACAACTTCTTTTAACAGGTCCAGTAGAGACAATTCATAAAGTACCTCCTAAGAAAGTGATTTCATGAAATGTTAGTTGATTGGTCCGCTATGGCTATCCATCTTAAACTGAAGTATCTATCAGTCTTTCGTTCTGGGCTACTGGCTAGCACGTACTTTTTTGGTGTACGTGGTTATGAGTTCAAATCCAAGTGGGATAGTACACAAAATTTGCATTCAAATTCATTCACTTTTATTAATCGTCCCGCCTCATTTAGCCTAAATGGTACAGACGTGGGATTTTAAACTAAAAAAATCATCTTATTTCATTTTAATGAAGCAAACCCCGAAAATCATTAGATTGAAGAGGGAGAATCCTGTCTTTCTTAAAGATAATGAATGTAGCACCTGATTATGTCGCTCCTCTTGACGATTCTGTACGGCTATTTTAGAATTAAACTGTGCTGCTTTATGTAAGTTACATTGGGAGTTGTGGCTTATTATAATGGCTACAAGAGTTTTACGAAATCCGTTTATAACATTATGGTACTCTAAATAAGTGAGGGGATCAGCGCTGACTAGATGGAAGGGTGAACTCAGGACTATTTGCATTCAGGACACTCTTGCTAAACAAGTCTCATCTTCAAGGCTATGTACAGAGTGCTATCTCTCAAAAGGTACGGCAGAGTGGCATGCCATCTGGAAGAGATTATGAACTTGGACTATTTAAAGTAAAATATACATTATTGTAAATTTTATTGACATAAAATGACTATCAGTAGGTCTATGTTGATCGTTCTGAGATAAACTATTCCACAACTTCAACATTTCACCTATGAGTATAATTTAAGCAGATACATTATATCAACACTTATTTAGCCCCACACACATTAAGGGGAGATGTTCAATGAAAAAATTACTTTTATACAAACAAAGTGTGTCTACAAGTTAGATGGAAGAACTTTGTCGTAACTATTTTATAGTTAATTTTAGGATTTGACTAAGTCCAAGGAACATAGTCGCGAACCAATTAGGTGATTTTCATCCAAAGTGGCGATGACGGCTAGTGCGGAAAAGATGCTATTAGTGGCACCGATCTTACTGATTTTTTTTTCTGATTTTTGGATTTCCCTGCCCAAACGGACTTAAAGTTTTTAAGCATTTGGTTAGGCAACACGCACAACACCAATGACAGAAAAGCTACTTGTGGTCGTTTTTAGAGTTATCAGATGGCTATAATACAATTATTTTATTTAAAGAAACTTGTAGCAATCCCAGTAAATAATTTAAATTTGTATGAAAAAATGTGCAGCCATATTAGCTGAGTTGTTGCAATTAATGTCCAGATTTTGTTTGGAATGCCACGTTAACGATGATTATACGCCTAGGTCTTGATTTAACACGATTTGTTTTTGGCAACTCTTTGCTTGTTATGTACACCGACAGCAAATGCCATCTAGCGGCAGGCTATACAACTTCGTGGTTGCTTACTTTGGCCACGCTCTTCGAGCGTCGTCGCAACGTCCGGTTCCGTCCAGAAGATTCACGCACCTCCCGCTCGCCTCGTTGGCTCCATAACCTACGCCGACGTTTCTAGAATATTCTCGCTCGAAGTTCGGAGGTGGTATAAATATTGCGTACTTCGGCTAACCAATCCAACATGACAGTTTATTGCAGTTTAAGCTTTAACGGTTTTAGTTCGCTACTGTTTCTGTTAAGACAGAGAGTTTGTGCATTGTAATTAAAGTTACAGTCTTCTTAGTGCGATACGATTCAGAGACATTTTATATACTTTGGTTTCCAAGTTCGGAAGCAATGGAAAGCAAGTTGAAGTAAAAGCATCATAGCAGACCAACGCGGGAAAGTGTGAAAGGAGGCTTACTTGGCATTCCCAGTGAAATTAGTGAAGTGCAGTTACTCATGTACGCTGACGTTATGCAACATTATCATTGGTTTCCAAGTGGTTTAAGTGGTGACGAAAGTGTAACTAAATTACCAGTGACTGACATTTGTAAACTAGCTGAACAAAGAGTTGTACATATTTCGCGTAAAGCAAGCATTTCTGTGGTTTTCGAAAAGATAGTCTTTGACATAATGAAAACATTTTCTAATAAGTGTCGAACCAAGGAAAAATATTTTTAGTCGACAAGGACAAGAAGCAACACTTCGTCCAGGTTTTGCTCCACACGCATAAAAGTCTATTTTCGATATTGCGTCTTGCAAATGTAAAACCGCCTAAGATTGCCACTGTGGGAGGACATACAAGATTCCAAAACGAGAATTGAAATTCTTTTGGACCAGAGAACATCACGGAATATGAGCAATGGTAACATTGACGTCCGAACAAGCAAATCTCTGTCAAGGATGTTTTCCCGTAAAGTGAACAGATTTAAGGGGCAGGCAACCAAGAAAGACGCTGGAAGTGTTGAGACAAGTTCATCAAAAAGTGGGATTAGGCAGAGGCAAAGGTCAAAGATACTGGCCTCGTTAGGGGAAACCTGAGAAACTGTTGAATCGGGAAGCACGCAGGATCTGACGTCGAGGCGCGACCAAGAAGGAAACATAGTCTAAAGCGCATTTGTCTTCAAAATACAGCGGAGACAGACTGGTTGCTTTGATCGCTTCCGCCGTACTTCAGGACGCGAGACTCATAACGAGAGAGAACACAAATCTTGTTGTTGACAGATATAAGGTACGAAGAGGAAACGATAAACTGGGTGAGAAGATCCAGAAAGAAAAGGCTCACCTAGACCGGGCGATTACAAGTATCTACTTCGACGGAAAAAAGAATGTAACTCTTGTGTAAGAAAAAATTAACGGCAAACTAGACGAGAGGTTACAGGGAAGACTACCACAGTTTTATCGGAGCCCGGTTCAGAATACTTGGGTCATGCCACACCGAAGTCAGGCACTGGCAAGGATATTGCCGACTCTTTATTGGAGCTTTTAGGGAAGAACCAATACGACGTGTCAAGTCTCGAGGCAGTCGGCAGCGATGATGAAGCCAGGAACACAGGATGGGATAACGGCGTGATAATTCAAGAACAAAGATCCCTAGGAAAGGAACTGCAACATCTTATTTGCTTTCTTCATACAAACGAGTTGCCATTTCGACACCTGGTTACCGAATTGGATGGTGGGACGACCGGACACAACGCTTTTTCCGGCCCCATGAAAAAGAAATTAAAAGATTTTGAACGTCCAATGATCGTCTCCTTTACACCCATTCCCGTTGAATGGGTGTCTGAAATGAAAAAAAAAACAGATGGTTTAAGCAATGACGTGAATTATCTCTTTGAAATTTTTAAGGCCTTTGCTACAGAAATGTGTACTACCGATTTATCAAAAAGAAAACCGGGACCATTATCACATACACGATGGCTTACATTGGCCTGTAGGATGCTTCGCCACTACATCAGTACTGATAAACCTAGTTGAAGTTTGTGTCTACTTTGCCAGTACATTGTTAAAGTATACGCTCCCGTCTCGTTTTCAATACGGCGTAATCCTTCGTGCGAAATGGGCTCCATTCATCTGTTTAGCATAGTTAAGCTATCGCGTTTTCTGCCAGAAAATCTACATCACGTGGTTCATTCGGTTCTACAAACAAACGGATACTACGCTCATCATGAAAACCTGCTGATAGCGATGACAGCAGATGAAAATCCGCATATTCGAACGTTAGGCTGGAGAAGGATAAAAAGTGCCGCAGTTAGAAGACTCCGAGATCAAGCCGCCCAAGTGACTTCGTTGTTCCGAAATTAAACTTTACAGCTGAAAATTACTACGACATGGTTAATTGTCCTAAGTGTCTAACAGAACATTTGAAGGATCTTTTTGAAAATTTGAAGGATCTTTCAAAAGCAAATCACAAACATCAAATACAATCAGTGAAATTGAAATAAATACAACTTGTCAATCCCATGAATTCGAAAGAAATATTCACCAACCGAAGTTATATGTGAGAAAAAATCAGCCTATTACAAAGGAAAAACAGGAAGAAACTTTTTGTTGAAATTGTTGGAGTTTATTACCAACAACAAGACAAAAGATTTGGGAATCAATGTGTGGAATATAAGACGGAGTTTCCTGCAAACTGTAAGACAGGTGTAATTCGACTCTTCAAGGAACGTGAAGATGGATATGTGTTGTTGGTCGATCAATAGTTCTTCACCATATATCTAAGTTAAACGAATCTATACAGAAAGTCTATTGTGTTAATACTTATTGGACATGTTTGTTAACAGCAATATTACAATTTAATGGCTCATTGTGTATTGTCATCTGCCGGAAACTTAATAGTGTAGTTTCAGTTATGTTATGTTCTAATATTGGATTCAAAACCTTCCTACCTTGTAATTCCTGGGAGATAATAGTTGGTTTGAGATACTTGTAATATTGCTGTTTCACCTACTCTAAGAAAAGTATTAATAAGTTGTATTCTGATTTTGAACAATTCCTGATGGTCATTTTAGAACAAGGTCCTAGGTAGTAAATGTATTTTTTATTTTTTTTTTTTTTCGAAAAGGAATGAATCATTTCCAATATTCTGAATTGGTGGCGATGTACGACGCACATGTTCAATTTTCTCGGAAATTTTCTCGCTTATACTGTAGCTTCGGAATGTGCACTTTGCGAATAGACATTGCAGAGTAATATCAATTACGTTTACGTTTCTGATGTTGACAAATCAAAACAATTTCTAACTAAAAAATACTGTAGGTATAAACAAATTCTTAACAATATTGGTGTAATAATCTTATTAAATTTTTTGAGTGATGGTTATTACTTCCATGTTATACTATAACAAGGAAGTATTGTATTCGGTTCAAAATGAATAATGTAAATCCATATACGACCAGATTTGGGTGAAGACCTACAATTTCCGTATCGACATCTATGAGTCTGTACGTTCAGAGACTATTTCGTCAACGATAAATCCCGTAAAAGATTACATATAAACAGGGGGTCCTGTACAACTTTCTATTTGGTTGAATATTCATGAAGTCCCTGACATTTAACAGAGACTTTATAACCTAAGATGATATAACACAGATGGCTATAGGACGGGTGAAATGGCTTAGTCTATTGGATTGGGTATGTGGACTGACGATGCATGGAAAATTATCAGAAAATTCATTAGTATTGCGTTTAAAATATGTTCGATCTCAAATGTGCTTGACAGCACAGAAGATACTCTGTACGAAAGCAGCGACAAAGAAATAAGCGACAAGGAATCGTAATCACCTGTTGGAAATCAAGAGATGATTGAAATAGCAATTAAATGGCAGAAAATGTTTTCCTTAAGCTTTGTGTGCTTCGTTAATATTATTTTCTTTTTCGCCCCTTTGTTGAATTCCGGCAAGGGGTTTTAATGTAGGGTTATATTAATAATGGAATAAATTCAATAATCATCGTAGAAACCAGAACATAACACATTGAAATGAACAGGCTACTGCTCAAATACGCAAATATCACAATGAGAATCACTAAATCTTTCTGAGCGTCACAGGATGGTTTGTTTACAAGAATAGCAAACTCTCCGATATATGTAGATTCAGATATAAGTTTTTCATTATAATATTATTATATTATTGATTGAAATGTATAATATCGCAAAGTCAGGGAGAGAGGCAATTCTCCTTCCTCGTAACGGACAAAATGACTCCACTGGTCTCTCTCAATATAACTGAAAACTTCAATTATACGCATGGCAGTAAAATAAATCTTTGTTACTGTAAAATGTTACCTGATTTAAATTTCTGTTATTCTAATATCTCAGCTTAGAACAAGTTTTTAGAAAACTAGTTGAAGAACAATACCAACCCAATTATCAAATAATGCCAATGCAATACAGATTATTCAAGTCAAATTTTCCTACCTGAATTCCTAGATGGTCTTACTTGTTTTTCGAGCTCTCACAGCCTTACACAAACTCAACTCAAAATATAATTAATGCTAATTATGATATTACGATATACAACAAAGCTTTTGACTACGAATTGTGTTAATACGGAAATTTTATATCAAGCATAGAAAATATATTAGTAATAAAAAATCAGTTATTTCCCTTATAAGAAAAACATGACACTGAAGTTAAAGTTTTAACTAGACGACAGGAAATCCCAGAATTTCTCTCTTGTGAGTTTTACATTTTTGAGATTATTTTATTTTATTAATTGATAAATACATATGAGTTTTAAACTTCCCTTTCTGCTGTTTTTGAAACCTATTGAAGCGAACCAATCCTATTGAAGCTGTTTTTCTTAACATTTCTCTTAAATCTCAATTTGATTTATTGTTTTTGAATGGGATGAAAATGCTCACGGATTAAATAGAAAATATAAGTAGAAATTACGGAAGTACAATACTCATTTTTTGGATTCACATATTATTTTCCTACTTAGTGAAACCCTAAGCACCTTGCCTTCAAAAGGCTGGAAACTGAAAACTGTTATCGACTCATACAAACGTAAAACAAATACATACATGATTTTTTTAAATAAATAGAAATAAATTTAACAATACAAGCTTATAAATAATCCACGAGTAACCAAAATGTGATTCACCTCGTATGCAATATTCCAGTGATATAAGTGTATTATTCATCTCCAGATTCATTGTTCATTCCATTTACCAATCACATTACAGCAAATCAGAAAATTCATTGCATTCTGAAAACACTATCCTGTCAGTGGGCGTCAAACAGTTCTACACTTGTATAATTTCCGGTCAACTTTCAACATCCTGAGTACAATTTTGACATGAAATATGTAGTGAATCGCTTGCAGAAAGACATTATCACTCTATCAGACAAATTATATTTATTATGATTATTATCATGGACTCTTATTCTGTAGCTATAATTCTTAACTATATTCTAAATTTACAGATACAAGATATCTTAGTCTTACTAAATTAAATACCCAACGAACCAAGATCTGAATAATTTCGCGATAAAAGTCCACTTGACAATTTTTCATTTGACTTTAAAACAGCTCGTAATGCATGGCGTCCTTCTAATCCTACCAAACGCATAGTATAACCTTTCAGGGCGTCTGTGTAGACTTTGCTACAGAGAGTGGAGCTTCTAATCATTTCGAAAACGATTTGTTTTGTAAATTATTCTTTTAAGGAGTCTTCTTTTCATGATTTGTGATCAACCGCTGTAGTTCGTTATGTTTAAGTAGAGATTCGCGATAGCAATTCGTTACGGTAAATGTTTTTGTGTCCGATCATGTTACATCCAAATCATCAAGATCTTCTTGGTAGTTAGCTTTCTCCAAATAGTTTAACACAGTTTTTCAATGATCATTTACCGTACTGATGCCATAACTGCTTTTATTCTGGTCTTATTCGACTTTTACCTCAATATAATCTACTCTTTTTGTGATTAATCGCCCACTGTGACGCATCTGGGACATCCAAATTTGCAGAACGAAAGCGATTGGCCCATCGTTTGAGTGTTGCTTTTGATAACGTATCTTGACCATAAACAATACAAATTTGTTTACGGCCTACACAGTACTTGAGACATACTTGAAGCAAAATGTAGCTACTTTTTGCGGAAAACTCACTCGTCTTTACAACGCAATGTGTTTGGTCTAATTATACGAATTCCAATTCTTTCTGCACAACTACTAGGTTAAACTATCAGATGTCAAATAACGTTAAGCTGGACTGCTATAGTTCATATACCCAGCAATTTGGGACTTACTGCCATCTCATGTGGGACTTGCTGCCATCTCATCTTATACACGAGAAGCTACAGTTCCTACAAATTCATTGAATTGAGTAATGAAAATATTATGCCATATATTTTTTTCTTTTTACTCAGGAAACAAATCCTGATTAAAATAATGAGGACAGTGAAGAAGGATCACTTCATTATTACTTAAAGCTATGTCCGAAGGCACTGAAAAACTGTCTAGCAATTGCATAATATCGCAATTTTATATGACATTAGTTTTCTGGGCTGTCGGAATCTAAAGCCATTTAGCCTGTGACGTACGTGAGGGATAACGTCCCTTGGCAAGGACATTATCCGATAAAAGGGAAGAAATGAAACGACCTGGGATCATTATGTTAGGTACTATCCCAGCATTTGCCTGGTATGAATGAGGGAAACCCAGGAAAAACCTCACTCAAAATGGCTGGCATGAAAAAGATGATACACTTTTTCGACCGAGTGTCCCCATCGGGAATCGGACTGGAAACTACTCATACCGAAGGCGAGAGCGATAGCGATTACGCCACGCGAGGCCACCGCAATTTTACTTAAGGTGAGGAAACATAACCATAACTTTTTTCAAATGCTCATACAGTGTTTTTGAATATTATTATTTGAGAGGAATGTAGGAAACAGATACACTTTCATTTGATATTATCTCTGTAAACAGACTTAATTTGAAGTAGTAAAAGGAGGGGTTGGCATAGTTATATGGCAAACAATGCGCTAAAATTTAAAATCAAATATTTTCTATTGTAAGAAATCACTACTCTCATTCATATTACTGCAGTGTAAATGTATTTGTACCCGTAGCAGTGATTATGTATTTAAAGAGAAGCATAAAAAATGGGAATCCGCATTAAGGGACCACCTTCTCAATGGCCAGTTTAAAATAGATCCAGAGGTGGTCACTTAATACCAATTTCACTGCTTATGCATTATCGAGACCGTAGCAAAAAATAAAAAAAATCAATTTTAAGTGGAGACCCGACTTCCTCCATTGTTAATGTGAATGTGAGAATTGTGTGAAATGTGAAAATTGGTATATTTAATGTGAAAATTGGTATATTTAACGTTCCTTTTTAGTTTCGTGAAGAGGGGTCTGGAATCCCCTTGGCTATGTCTCTGTGCATTAGCGTTACCCAGACAAGTCAAATAATTATGTCACGGGCTGCGGTGCCTCACTGGAAAAACATTTATGTCTTGTGAATGAAGACCATGAATCGATCTCAGCTCGCACAAACCAAATTTTGTGATGGGCAACCATAGTTGCCTTGAGTTTTCTTGGCCTTCTCTCGTTTGCTCCTCACTTTCTCGTTAGCCTCGTAGTATAAGTGTGGGACGTTAAACTAAAAAGAAAAAAATAATTATTCTCTGCCATCAAAATAACTTCGATTAAAAACAAAAAAAATCATGAGAATACGATACATCTACTAGTTGCGACATGAATTGTAGGGACGGGAAACACTGTTCTCAGAAACGGGGAAGTCCCGTTTAATGTCTGGCAGAGTTACAGTTTTCACAGTTATTGATTAATAATAATAATAATAATAATAATAATAATAATAATAAAATCTATATTTACAAAGTGTGCATATTTGCTCTCTACGAAGTAACACTGTTTCTAGTTCTTGAGTTATACCTAGGTATAGGGGCCTACTTTTATTAAAACTTCAAAATAATATTTTTGTAACTTTGTATTTGTACTTGCGCAGTCTAGGTTCATTTACACTTACAGCGCTGCTATATTGATTTAAACATGCTATGGTGAGAAAGGAGGATATATAAATAATGGAATGACAAAGCTTTAGTTTGCATGTCAAGGATATCCTGTTTGTTATCGATCACACATGCATACACAGTAGAGTCGCTTTTAACATCAATGCACAGTGGTACGAATTACTAAAACGTAGACAAAAATAAATTTTCAGTGGTATATTGCCCAGGTTATTCCCTTCTTGTATAGTCATTAACTGAAGTTCTGGACTTTGGCATCAATAAAAGATTATTCATATTCTACTTAGTCAGAAGTATAACATTCTTGAGACGATCTAACGCTTCCCGCCTTAAAAATTTCACTATGTCTTGCATCATATGTTAAACAATTCTGATCACAACTATTCGAAATACCGTCAAAGAAATTACGAATTGACTTTTGTTTGCTCAAATGTGCTATACACTACATAAGAACACTGCTTTGTTCGTAAGAATATAATTACCAAAATTTATATATTTAGTTATGTACGAAAACTTGTTATACAAAAATATTTCTTTTATTAATACCCAGTACTTACTACAGAATGTAACTCTTATGTAGAAAATGCAACTGTTATTGTAGTAATGGAACGATAATAAAACATTAACAATACATATATCTTTGAGTTTCCATAGATGAGTTTTTGTGGAAAGTTAAAAACAATGCTACAAACGAACTTAATGATAGCTATCTACTGGCCAACCAGAAAGGTCAGTTCTTTGAGGGTACGATTTTATAAAAAGTCTTCCATGTTGTTTCCTGGTTCAAATTAACACAATTAAGTCGATTTTTCGGATTTTAAGGACAAATAATTATTATGCCATTAAACTATACGTTGGGTCAGAAGTGACCAATGAGATACAAACTACACATATGTATAAACACAAATACTAAATTGTTGAAAATCGATACTAGACAGACCAATAGAAGACGTCAGGGAAAACTAAAGAACTGTACAAAGAATATTATGGAATACATGTGCAATAAAATTTCTACTGGGTCAAATATGAACCCGTGTGTTCGCTCTAGAGTTAAAGGAAAATCAACTTCAAAAACGTAACTATTCTTCTTTTTGTATCAAGTACTTATTTCCATATATTTCATTCAAATTCAAATTGTCTCTCACTTGTAACCTATAAACTCCCTTTTCGATAATAATGTAATATGACTGAAGTTAATTGGTAAAGGATAAATGATATTTTATTAGCCTTGATATTAATATTTTGTAAATTTTCATATTTTAAATAGAAATAAAAACTCAATTCCCACTGTTAGGTCGTTCACATGTGTAGAGCAATAAAGTAAGTCTCGTAACAACTCAAAACTATGTCTGGATAAAACATTCTTTTAATAGGAAATATAACTTATGTTATACAGCAATCTGCCAACTCAAACATTTCCTACTTCAAGTCATGAGGAAATTCTTGAAAATGTAATTGTAAGCGGAAGAAATGACGCTACCAAACACTAGGAAGTAAAGGTAGGTGGACACAAAGTAGTAGTGAACTCCAGAAAGTTTTGAAGTGACCTTCACAGAAGAAGGTTCGACTTATTAAATCTTCATCGGTCAAAATATTGATGAGTACACGCTGGTGACGAATCGATAACACATTTCTATTATTCGACTTCATTCACATCAAGGTCAAACTCCTACTTTAATATGACAGTTATTATTGATTTTTGTTATTCATTATACGACAGCATCGTACTTTAATATGACAGTATTATTGATTATTGAAGGCCACAGCACCAGGTTTGGGTAATATTCTAGTTTTCTTTCTTGCAATATGGGGAAAAAAATAAGCGATCCTCCTCAACAAATAAACAGTGTTCACAACAATGTCGACTATTACTAGACAATCAAAACGAGAAAATGTGATTTACGCAGACATGAAAAAAGGACATGTTATGCTGAGAAAAAGAAGAACGCTCTAATCAAAATACAGATTCAGATACCCGTGATTTTGAGAAGAGAGGGGTAACCTTCTTATCAGAACAAAACTCTACTCAAGATTCAATTCATTGACAAACAAGAATAATCTTAACAAGAAAACTTCTTGCATAGTTAAGAAGATAAGGATATCCAGCAAAGCAGGATAGCAGAATATTCAGAATTCTTCAGAAAATGCACAACTCAAGAAAGTGACTCACTTCTAATATAGACCTCCTTCGAGTAACACCAACGAGGTATACTCCTACACTTCATTGAAGACGTAGAACTTACAGACGAGCAGCTAGAGTGTGTCTGGGCACATTTCAGGGACGTCATTGTCAAGTTTCCTAACCTAGTGGGAAATTCACTCATTTCAAGCAGCTACCTCGCGTTTGCGACTCTTTTAGAGAAGTCCCCAACAAGTTAGCTCTGTCATATAAACAGAGTTAGTATACCTGGAATTTACTTCAAGCTGTCGACTTCCAAGAATGCACCCAGACCAAAGCCATGTTATGAATATGGTCACACTAAAAGACAATGTTTAAACAACCGTTTATCTCTGTAATCGACCTTTCAACAAGAATTCCTGTGCAACATGAAAGAGTAATGGACACCGGACAGGTGGGAACAACTGTCCAAATAAACACATCTCAAGAAAGAGACCAATTTTTATTTTTGCACCCTTCCCTTAAGACAATAAGTAGAATCATCATCGCAAGCTTCAATATCCTTCTTACCCGTCCATCCATCCATATCCATCCTTATCTACGAATTTTCATAATCTCTAAAATGTCACACAATCAAATGGTCAAGTAGTAAGTGCTAGATGACCATCTTTGCTTGGGAGTAAAAAATTATGTTATATGTATAGGTGTATATATGTTATCCTGCGCTTGAATACTGAAATTGGGGAGGTTTGAAATACTAAGAAAAACTCTTTAAATTCAGGATTAGAGACTTTTCTTGCCCAAGCCCTATAATCGAATGTTAACTGGATTTATAACATTGGAAACATAAAAAAGTGCGTTTCTTCGAGTTCCTAAAATGAGTTCGGTTTCTTGAAAAAATGTGTGTGTGTGTATCATTATGTTTGCGAATTGCCTGGTTTCCATGGAAATTTGTTAAGGTGAATACAACTTTTGGTTTATAAGTTTTTATTTTCAATATAGTATTGGTATTTATATTTTTCTACAGAAACTACAAGACATAATTTGGCAACACCCAGATAAAAATCTTATAGATTTAGTTTATGAAAACGCAAAATCCAGCATCTGGGGCTCTCCGATTACACATACCAAGAGCGAAGCACTTGAAGACCTTAGTCAGCAAAATGGTCTACTAGCATTAACTAGAGAGAATCATCCAACTTTTGTGGGTTCCAAAGGGGAATCCTTTATAGATGTTACCTTTTGTACCAATAACATGATGATTAATATTAGAAATTGGAAAGTTCTAGACAAAAGCACTATAAGCGGCCAGGAGGTAATGACCTTTGAACTAGTAGTAGAGCATAAAGATCAAAATGAAAAACGTAACTTTCGGGAAATTAATTGGGAATGGTGTGAAGAAATACTAAGTTTATCCTAGGTAGAAACCATTGAAAATACAAATATGGTTTTACAGATTGAAGTTGCTACAAAAAAGCTATATACGAGTCTACTCCGAAGAGTAATTTAAAACAAAATTACAATGTATTTTGGACACCAAAATCAGAGAGTCTTAAGAAAATCATCAAAGCTAAAAGAAAGAGTTATCAAGCAGCAATATCACCAATACCTAAAAAAATGAGAATAGAACAGTAAAACAGAAATAAACAGAAGAAATACTCCGAAAGAAGAAAATTTGGGAAAATGTTTTGAAGAAAAATATTGAAATCGGTACATGGAGTCTTCTCTACAGATTAATAATGCAGAAAATAAATCCTACTACCCTATCAACTATAAGAAATAACGATGGAGCCTATACTCAAACACGAGAAGAAACACTACAGAAATTATCAAATACATTCTTCCCAAGAGATATAGAAGAAAATGAAACGGAGTATCAACCAGACTTAAGAAGAGAATGTGAAAATATAAATCCAGTAGAAGAACAACAAAATATCGATCAAATATCTAACAATGAAATTTAAGAAATTATAAATACATTCAAAACACTAAAACCTCAAGGTCTGGATGAAATATGGAATGAAATTTACGAAGAGAAGAAACATATCTGGGTAGCATACTAAAGAAACAAATATTTCCAACTGGTTGTAAGGAACCAAACTTGACAACATTATTAACCTGCTAATTGGGGAGTTTCCGAATGGTAAAGATGCATGTGAATGGGAAACAAATTTGTTAAAAATAGATATTATGAAATGAAATGAAATCTTCGAGCTTCACGTTCCACGCCATGCCGAATGCGATATGTATTAATTTGTCACGCCCAATACGAATCTTATTATGACGAATGTAGTCGACAGGATGCAAAAAGAAGCGATATTCTCATGACAAGTTAAATTGTCATTGGCAGTTAAGAGGTTATTCCAAGATAAGGAATTCTCGAATGTAACTTCTTATCGATCTATATGCCTCCTAAAAATATTTCCAAAGTTTTTGAAAAAATAATAGCAAAGAGAATGAACAAATTTAGTAACATCGTTAATGATGAATTACAATTTCATTTTAGGAAGGGTAAGTCAAAAGAAGATGCATTAAATACCTTTATAGAACAAATAAAGATTAGAAAAGCTACTAATGAATGTGGGTTTGTCCTGTTTATAGACCTTGAAGATGCATTTGATAACTTGCGGTTATCTTCCCTGATTCATAATCTCAAAAGAAATCGGAGTTACCGCAATATCTAATAAATGTAATTAAGGATTATTTCACAGACAGGAAAATTATAATACGAAGTAAACAATACAACTTTATAGTAAATATGGAAAAGGTTGTAATCAAGGATCCGTTTTGAGCCCATTAATGTGCGACATAAGAGTTACAGCCCTGTCCAGAGACACTAAATAAAAGTGAAGCTACAGATCGAGTTGTAACTTTTGCAGATGACATAGATATCAAAACTTCAGCAAAATCACGTAATGTATTAGAAAATAAGACAGAGCAAATCATTAATATTCTTCACAATTGGTGCAATAATTCTAAATTACGCTTATCTGAGAAGGAAACAAAATATATGTTATTTGGGGTCAAATTACGTAGAAATCTTATAATTAACATATGAGCTAATAGTAAAAGGATTAGCGTATTTAAATATTTAGGGACCAAAGTTAACGACAATTTAAACTTCGAACCACAAACAAAATATATTGTAGACAAGAGGCATAAAGAAGCAAATAAATTGGTATCGATAGCAAACTATAAGTACAGATTACCAAGAGAAATAATTCAAATATACCAGGACACACTCTTAACTTTGCCAATGGCATGTGCCTCAAGCGTTTGGACCCACAGACTATTAGAAAATTATACCATGAAACAAATTATTGACAGGCCACAAAGAAATCTATTAATAAGATTAAATGGAGCTTTCAATACAAGAGCCACATAGCTCTAAGTATTTTGATGGAACTTCAGCTAATAAGTCTGATAATTAGGAAAAGAGTAGCATTTTATTGATTGAAAAAATAAAATAAAATTAAATTACTAGAAATATTAGATAAGGAAGCAACAACTCTTGAGGAATTAAATAACGAGATAGAACAAATTTGGAATAACGATTGGCAAGGAACAAATAAGTCAGGAAGATTATACAGAGTAACCCCAAATATCAGGACAAGGCAAATATGGAAACATTTTGATTCAAATTCAGGTTTGGTCCATTTTCTTACTGGTCATGGTCTATTTCAACAACATCTATGCAAAATGGGTCAGATAGAGCATCCAAGTTGTTCATGCAAAGAAATAGGCACACTAGAACATTACATTTTATGGTGTCCATTACTAGAAGAACGGCTAGATGGAAAAGATAAAGAAATAAGAAGGAAGGAAATAAATGAAATTATAGCTAAAGTAGGGGACTATAGGTTATTAAGCACAATAGCAAAACATTACTCAGAATTAAGAAGAGAACAATACAATAGGACCAATGATTAAAATTGTAAACAAAATGATGAAACACTAAAATAGAAATAACTTTTACAATAATGTAGCTGAACCATGCTCGTGGGTTTTCTCGGGGTTCTCCCGTTTCCTTCCACTTTTTTCATTCCACCATTTCATTTATATCTCATCATCACCATCTTCTTTAGCTTAACCGGCATAACCGTAGGGACGTAACACTAAAAGATTTCATTTCATTTTTTAATGTACCTGAGTGAATGGAAGAGTGCATGTAAATCTTTCTGGACCGGAGGTCTCCTACAGGAACACCGGCATTGTGCATGTCCCAGCGGGAAACTGTATGTGTGGACCCGATATGTCTCCTTGATAAAACCGAATAGAAACTCTGGATGCATGGAGAGTGTGTGTGGTTCGTTCTCTTCTTTCGTATGTGTCGGGAAGTGTATTTTGTTGAAACAGTGATGAAAGAAAACCCTTTAATGACAAGAATATCTCGGAACGGAAACACACTGTAAAATTACTTTACAAATTTAACCAGTATACTTTGTTCAAAATAATAAAGTTGCATAAAGAATAAATATTAGATATATTTTGTCAGCAACTATCACGACGGTGTTAAGTACAATATGCATATTTAGATGTAGAAAGAATGTTTTGATAAGTAGTAATACGTTGTTCTTTCTCCCTTAAATTGAGGTTCAAAATTTCTTTCCATTTGACAACATCCTTGATCTATCGGTGAATTATTTGAACACGATAACTAATAGAAGAAATCATTTTTTAATGTAAGTTACTGCATTCTGAAGAATTTTGTTATCACAAGTATTCGACACACAAGAAATCGATTACACCAAATAATGTTTAACTAATTAACTAACTCTAATGACTATGGAACCCAGAGGTTCAATGCTGCGTTCACAAAAGCTTTCCACTGACTCCTATCCTTAACCAACTGGATCCAATTTCTACTTTGTACTCCTATTTCTGCGAGATCCATCTTAATATTGTCCTCCCATCTGTACCTAGGTCTTCCTAAGGGTCGTTTTCCGATTGGTCTTCCAGTTCAGACTTTAGACTTGATGACCCTAACAATGTTTGGTAAATCTTATAAATTATGTAGTTCCTCGTTATGAAGTGTCCGCCATTCCACATTCCCGTTACTCCTGGGTCCGAATATTGATCTCAGGATCTTGTTTTCAAATACTTTCAGTCTGTGTTCTTCCATTAGAGTAAGCGACCATGTTTCGCAACCATAACGAACAACGGGAATGATTATCGTTTTATATATTTTAAGCTTCAAATTCCTTGGCAGAATTCGTGACGACAAGAGATTTTGAACTGAATAATAACACGAATTCCGTGCATTTAGTCGACATTTAAATTCTTATTTAATATGGTTTTCCTTCGTTAATATTGATCCTAAATATTTGAAAGTATCCACTTTATCAAAAGTATTATTCGATATTTTAACACATCCATAATTTGCCGTATTACGATCCCAACAAACTTCCATGTATGCAGTTTTCTCTGCATTTACTTCTAAACCGATGTCCCTGCAAGCGATTAATAAGATCTCTGCATTTCTTTCTATTGTTCTCCTATCATCCCCTATTAAATTTACATCTGCATACGCCATAACGTGGTGAAGGCCCTAGTTACTATCCTATATTTTTATTATAGCGTATTCCAAGACAAAGTTGAATAATAATGGCGACAACACTTCTCCTTGTTTCAGGCCATTTTCGACGCGAAAGGTCGTGAACAAAAATTTTCCTGCTCTGACTTTATTTTGGGATTCATTTATACATATCTTAATTAATCTATTCAGCTTTTTCGGTATTCCAAATTCTGTAAGAATGTACAATGTTTCTGTCCTAACCGTGTCGTAAGAGTTTCTAAAATCAATAAATAGTTGTTTATCAAGGATCAATACTAGCGTGCTCATCTAAGCAACACACTTGTTCGACATGCAAAAGTGCATATTCAGCATGAATCAATACTTATGAACTTCTGGGAAGTCCCGAATTTTCGATTTACCAATTCTTTCTCTCTGTTGAGCAACTTATACTTTATTTCCTGCGAACTCAGTACAGACACATGCTTATTACTATTACTAGTTTTTATGCATGGTGAGAACATATGGTTTCGATTCCCACTGGGACGTCATGAATTTTATGTTGAGTTACAAGCTATAAGTCTGGGCTGTTGAATCGAAGTTGTCAATTCGAACTAACCGGGCTTTTCAGTGCTAGTTATTTTTTTTCTAATTGGGCTCCCAGTTCTAAATTAAGGAAAATCGTATAAACAGTTGCAATTTTGTTTCTTTCTAATTAAAGCATTCCACTTAACTTTTGCTCAGAGTGGATTAAAGATTCCTGGACGTCTATTAGCTCTAATATTACGAAACGAAAAACAAAATGATTGTCCTTGACACAAAAAATTAACTTTATAGCTTCTCTGGAGCTAACATAAGATACGCACGTTTACTACGGAATATACAGGTTTAATTCCCAGTAGAAGCTCATGCGGCGTGCATCCCATTTAAAAATATACGTCCCGAACTCATATAGCCTTGTCGCTCAATCGGACGGTCAAGTTCTAAACAACCCACCAACCACGTACTGTAATCTGATAATAAGAGTAACAACTGCATTTGCAGTGATACAAATGTTTTTATATCTAAGAATCAATGTTTATTCCTCATACTGGAAAATCATGCCATCTGTACAATGCGAGGTTTCAACAAGGTTACACAAATACTGTAGTGAAAGATTGTATGAATATAGAACTGTCTTTTAAATAATACTGTTGACTCGAAATTTACAGTATGAAAATGTCTGAGAAAAAAGAATATATTTTTGTCTATCGTTGCACATGGTGTAGTATCCACAGGATTATTAAAATTTTGAGATCCAAGTAGTTAAGTTTATGTGTGCCGATCCTGGATGGCCGAGGTAGTCTGCTCATCGAAATTCAGTCCCCTCAGGATCTAGATATCTTTTCTTCTGTATATTAGAAACGAAACACACATACCTGAAAGCTCCTAGTCCCAAAGCTAGAGTGCTAGTGGATAAAGTGAGTATACTTCAACCATAAACTAGGATATTTTGGCAGGTAACGTCTATTAGGAACTTTTTTCTTCAATACAGTATTATGTCCATTTTGTTATTATCAATCACAAGTTAAATAGTGCAAATATGAACAGAAATTAACAGATAGTGCAAGATTTAGTGAAGATGTAGGAACTGCCTGCCTCCCCAGTGGGCGCAGTGTGGGGAGGCAAAGCAGGTAGACTATAATAACAGTTCTGCTATCGTTAAATGTATATCTAATGCATTCTAGATGCAATGTGTATAATAAACATACATTTTTAGATGTAAAATAAAGTGTTTATTTTGTAAACGACACATTTTAAAATGGAAAGCAATATATACTATTTCAAAAATTCGATTACCAAGGTTCGGGAGAGAACTCTTTATATGGAATTTTTTAAATAATAATAATAAACAAAGATCCGAAAGTGCCTCCTATCAAAACTACAAGCTTCAGAAAACGGCGGAAAGATAAACTCTAAAGCTATATAGTTCGAGATCTATGAAACTTAGCGTAATCAGTTTCAGGAATTACACAGGAACTAGTATATAATTTATATCAAAAAATACAATATCTCTATATCAAAAAATCCATGATTTATTCTACAATTCTTTGGCTCTCGCGGGTTATCAGTTACACAAAGCTAATGGACCATTATATGAACCAGAATTACTTGCAAGACCATTCTTTTAATTGTTATAGACATTACTAAGCAAAGTGGCGATTGGCTTGGTTCATAGATCGTATAAGTACTTGAGTTGATTTTAGTTTAGCGTCCCGTTCAGCAGCGAGCCTATATGAGATTCGTATAAGTAGTGTTGGCCTCAAGACGAGACAAGAGAGAATTTTCGTGATGAAACCGAGCTCTACCAATAAGAAAAGATATTTTTTCGAGACCAGAAATCACTTTCACGACATCTGTCTAAAGGTCTGAAAGCAATGTTTACCTCGTACATTCTTAAGCAGTATTCTTTATAATACGTTACTATAATTTTTTGTAGACGCGTATTGGAAAACAGAAGAGCACAGTTTAAGTTATTATTGGTCCTTTAGACTAATAGACCCTATAATAATTACCGAAAACTTAACACAACACGGAAGTAATTCTATTGAAATGATTTTGCACTGGAATATTAAGGTAGTTGTATTCTTCATAAACAAAATGTCAAAGTATGACAATTTGAGGAAAATATTATATGAGTACTCTAACTATATACCACAGTTGATAAATATACTTTGTATATATTTAACATATTTTATATTACTATAATTTTTATGTATTTATTTTTCATGTTTATTTTATTTCCTTGTAATTGCTTATGGATTTCATTTACTGGAATTCTTCCTACTACTTTAACGCGTCTAAAAGGAATTGAAATGGAATTAGAGTTGAGTTGATTTTGAATTTAACGTCCCTTTCAGCAGCGAGGCTATATGAGACTGGATTTTCTGATTAACGTGGAATCCGAAACACATGAGCCCCCGCCGGGAGTCGAACCCGGGTCTCCCACGCCGAAGGCTCGTACTCTAACCGCTTAGCCACGAAGGAGCTATTTAACTACCTTGATAAATGGCTGATTAAAGTTCCACAAGAATGAAGACATTTAGTTTCAAGGATGGTCTCTGGATCCCAAAACAGAAGAAACGGACAAAGAGATATACTCAGTAACTTGGCGAGGACAACAGCTAATTTAACCGGAAAGATGAGAAAGTGTACAAATCTCTTAGTGAAATGTATGTCGTGTAAAGCCCACTATCTCTTCTAATTGTCATATCTGCCTCCACCATTTCACGACCAAATGTTACATTTTAAAAAGTCAGATTTGCAGCATCACACTATCCAACAAGAAAAAGAAAATTAGATTAAATGATTAACCATTTGACTGGAGGAATGACTGCTTTCACAACGGGAAACGAGTGCACTAGAATAAGCAACAATGAACTCCTAATTCGTGTTTGTATAGTTTCCAGGATCTTCGTACAAGGACGTAGAACTTACTGAGGATGGTGATATGTATTCAGAAAAATAGTTGAACAATAATTTGCTTGAAAAAAATGCTGTGTATATCACAAAAGCAGAGGTGAATAGAACACCAAACGTTTTATGATTCAAAGATATGCTAAATTACATCATTACTGAGAAATAGTATCAATTGAAGAATGACAAAATTGAGGGAAAAGATAAGAAATATTACAGTAGGTGCCAAATTAATAATTGCTGACATGAAATGTCAAAATCAAGAAAGAAATATGTATTGTACCCTATCTCAGATTCGAATTGTTCAGGAATTTTTAAATTTTACCCTTGTTTCTTTAAGAATAATGCTAAAATATACACGGAGTTCAGAAAGTAACTATGCATTTCATAACTTGCCGTATTTTATTTTCCATAAACCACTTTAAACAATTGAAATTAACTCGAAGCTAAACTTTAATGTCTTGGAAGTTATAAGAGATGCTGGAAGTGATCCCCTGGCACTTGAAAACACAGTTGCACACGATTCTGCATGTTTTTGAAGATGTTGAGCAGAACATCGGGAGTGATGTTCCGAATGTGACGTGTCAGTGCAGCTTGGAGTTCTTGTCCTTCCTGTAAGACAATGGTGAGGGGATTCTTGACAAAACGTTTTCAAGGTTTCACTTCTCTGGTTATATGAATAGCCAGATTAGTCGTGTGTGGAGTACGGAGAATCCGTATGAATTTCATGTGTCCCCACTGCATGATCAAAAGGTTGGTGTTTTGTGGGCCGTGACTCGTAAACTCATCATTCGGCTCATCATCTTTCAGGACACCATAAATGCAGAGCGGTACTACACCTGCATTCTGGAGCCCTTCCTAGGTGAACTGAATAAGAACGAAATTGAGAATGCCTGGTTCCAACAGGATGGGGCGACTGCACGTAACGCCCACAGGGCAATGAGCTTTTTACAGGACACCTTCGGTGACCGCATAATCTCTCGAGGACTCTGGCCTCCGCGATCACCCGACTTGCCACCACCAGATTACTTTCTATGGAACACGTTGAAGGGAAAGGCTTACGAAGGCAATCCGCACACCATATGCTCCACCAGAAACACTCTGTTCAATCGTCAGCATGCTGACCTGGATCTCAATGATGTCACACAAGACGTTGGTCTTCAGTCAAACCGGACCTGTGAATAAATACAAATACCTCGTTAAATATGGTTCAAATATATTAAACTGTGGAAAATATTGTATTGCTAACAGGCAATCATATCAGTCATCACTTTGCACACAACATGACACTACATAGTTACTTTCTGAACACCATATATAATTCCTAAAGACGAAGATGAGTGTAGCATTCGGCATGAAATAATGCAGTGGGCAATTCTAAGAACACTGCTGTTATCACTCCAATTTGACATTGCGGTAGAACTGGAACATGTATTTGGATCAAGGTCCTTAATCGATGAATTATGCTTACTTGAATTTTCTTTCGTATACAGAAGTTCGGAGGCATAAAGAGGATATGCTTCACTCAGTTAATTATGACATTATCTCTGCCAATTATAATATTTATAATGAGGATCTCTTAGGTACGTCTTAGAGAAATCTCTTTGTGCTATGGCTTTTCCGAGTGCATAAAACAATTTGCTAACAGACACTTAAATTCACACTCTAAATTAAGGTCGGTTAATAAGTTTGATTTATGAGATTTCATCGTTGTACCTCTCGAAAACCTGACCAAATTATAACTTGGAATTAGTATAAATCTCATATGTCAATAATATCAAATAGCAAACAACGTACTACAATTTCTGTAATATTTCACAAAAATTACCTTATCACCGTGTTGTGAGCGGCTGAATTTTCTGACAGCATTTACCTGAGTACAAGTGCTACCATATCTTGTTTCAATTTGTACTTGGAACGTATTCAACATAGGATTATAGTGCTGTTATTACCAAAAAAGTTTAGTTTCTAACAAAAAATAAAAAGTGACACAAATTCTCAATATCAGTCTCTTAGATATTTATGATATGAGTACAAGAGTATTAAATTAGCTCCATCAAGTGGTAAGCTCAGAGGTGTTTTAATACCACAATTACATATTATTTTTTACTGTGCAAGCCTTTATTAGATATAAAATTCAATTACCTGTATTATTTCTGGACGAAGTTTGCTGCCCTACACTGGGTATGAACTTCTCTACTTTGGCATCGTAGAATTCTATTTCCATGTCCGTCCACTATTGGAAAATTATCTGAATCACTTTGTTATTTAAAATATGACTAATGATGACTAAGACTCGAATTGACTTGATGTCTGTGTGTGCAATTCATACAATTTACAGTTTTCCTCAGTTACTGCCTTTGGAACTCTACCACTCTCTTTGTCCTAGTCCCATACTATCCATTTTCCTTACGAATAATAGCAACATAATAAAATTTGGTAAAAGATCACTTTAACATCGACTCACTGAGAATCTGCAAGGGGTCGCGGCAAACCAAATAAGACTAGCTAACATAGAACGTTTTATATATTTTAAGCTTCAAATTCATCGACAGAATTCGCGACGACAAGAGATTTTGAACTGAATAATAACATTAATTCCCTTTTTTTGTAGAGATTTAATTTCTTCGTGAATATGATTTTCGTATCTTAATATTGATCCTAGATATTTGAAAGTATCCACTTTATCAAAAGTATTATTTAATATTTTAACGCATTCATAATTTGTCATATTACGGTCCCTACGCACTTCCATGTATTTAGTTTTCTCTGCATTTACTTCTAAACCCTTGTCATTGCAAGCGTTTAATAGACCTCTGCATTTCTTTCCATTGTTCTCCTACCATCCCCTATTAAATGTACATCATCAACATATGCAATAACTGGTGAATACCGTTCAGCTCTAGGTCCTGGATGCTATCTTTGATTTTCCTTATAGCGTATTCCAGGACAAAGTTGAATAATAATGGCGACAAGGCATCTCCTTGTTGCAGGCCATTCTGGACGGAAAAGCTCGTGAAAAAATTGTTCTGCCCGTTCTTTATTTTGGGATTCATTAAAACAGATCTTAATAGATCTAATTAGCTTTCTCGGTATTCCAAATTCTGTAAGAACGTTGCACAATGTTCCTCTACTAACCGAGTTGTAAGTCTTTCTAAAATCAGTGAATAGTTGATGTACCGGGCTACTATATTCCCAATTCTTTTCGAGTATTTGGCCAATGGTAAATATTTGGTCGATAGTTGATCGATTTCATCTAAATCCACTCTGATGATCTCCAATAATTTCATCTGCGTATGGGGTCAATCTTGCTAATAGAATGTTTGAAAAGATTTTATAGGATGTTGACAGAAGAGAGATGCCTCAATAATTATTACAGTCAGTCTTGTCGCCTTTCTTGTGGATTGGAACAATGATTGATTCTTTCCCCTCTTGTGGCAATTCTTCCTTGTTTTAGATAAGGAGAATGAGTTTGTGTATCTTGTTCCACAATTTTTCGCATTCAGCTAAAATTAACTCAGCCGGAATTTCGTTCACACCCGCAGATTTGTGTTTTTTCTTAATTTTTTATAGCGATTTCTACTTCTATTCGGTTGGGTTCTGGAATATACAGTTCTGCGGTGTGTATGTCCCTTTCTCCACGCACATTAGTTTTTGTTGCTTGTTAAGCAAATCGTCAAAGGAATCTTTTCATCTATTTAAAATGCTATCTGTGTACCTATCAATGAGAACTGTTCCATCAACTTTCTTTAATATATAAGCACGAGGTTGATAGCCTTTCTTAAAATCGTTGATCTTTTTATACATATAATGAATGTTTTTTATTTTTACTATTATTTTTAAATTCTTACTTTTAGCTTTCAAAAAATCACGTTTCTTTGTTCTAAAAGTTTTGGAAGATTCCCGCCTGATATACGAAATTTTGTGTAGTTATTTCATTCGGATTTTGTAGCCAACGTAATTGTGCCTGTTTTCTCCTCTCTGTTAGTTTGAACCATGGTTTGCTCCTACGTATTTCCCCATGCCCCAATTTTTCTTTTGAGAAAGGATACTTACGAAAATAATTCAATTGCTGGAATATTTTTCTCCATAATCTTAAGGTTACATCTATTAACTAAAGAGTATATACAATGCGTCAGATTTCTGTAACGATTCCTATAATTTTATTGAGATTATCTTCATTTTGCTGAAAGAGTATTGTTGCGTCATACATAATTGATATTCTTTCTTCATGGTTTTGGGAAGTCATTATTTATATTATTATACTATTATAAAACAATTTTAACGTGCATCTTTGTGGATGCCTAATTAGAAACATACCAATTATAAATATGCATGTATTCAGGTATCAGAATGTGTTCACGGCAGTGATTTGTAATATTGATATGTACTTCATCTACATCGCCTAATATATAATATACTCTAAAACAGTTGATCAGATTCTAACTAACTAACTAACTCTATGGCCTATGGAACCCGGAGGGTCAATGCCGCGTTCACAGACGCTCTCCACTGACTTCTATCCTTAGCTAACCTTAGCTATCCATAGCATCCAGTTTCTACTTTCTATTCCAATCTCTGCGATATCCAGCTTAATTTTGTTCTCCCAACTGCGCCTAGGTCTTCCTAATGGTCGTTTTCCGATTGCTTTTGTAGTCAAGACTTTGAAAGCGTTTCTACTTTCTTCCATCCTAGCTACATGACCCGCCCACCTAAGCCTCCAAGACTTGACGACCCTAACAAAGTTGGGTAAACCATATAAATTATGCAGTTCCTCGTTATGAAGTTTCCGCCATTCCCGTTCGTCTTGGGTCCGAATATTCGTCTCAGGATCTTGTTCTCAAATACTTTCAGTCTATGTTCTTTCCTCAGATAAGTGACCATGTTTCGCAGCCATACAAAACAACAGGCATGATTATAGTTTTGTATATGTTAAGCTTCAAATTCCTCGACAGAATTCGCGACGACAAGAGATTTTGAACCGAATAGTAACACGAATTCCCTGCTTTTAGTCAACATTTAATTACTTCGTGAATATGATTTTCCTCTGTTAATATTCCATCCTAGATATTTGAAAGTATCCACTTTATCAGAAGTATTATTTAATATTTTAACGCATCCATAATTTGCTGTATTCCGGTCCCGACGCACTTCCATGTATTTAAATCTAAACCCATGCCCCTGCAAGCGTTTAATAAGATCTCTGTATTTCTTTCTATTGTTCTCCTATCATCCCTTATTAAATTTACATCAGCAGCATATGCCATAACCTAGTGAATACCGTTCAACTGTAGGCCCTGGTTGCTATCTTTGATTTTCCTTATAGCGTATTCCAGAACGAAGTTAAATAATAATGGCGACAACGCATATCCTTGTTTCAGGCCATTTTCGACGTGAAAGCTCGTGGACAAAAATTTCTTTACCCGGACTTTACTTTGAGATTCATTTAAACATATCTTAATTAATCTAATTAGCTTTCTCGGTATTCCAAGTTCTGTACGAACGTTGTATAATGTCTCTCTCCTAACCGAGTCGTTGATCAGATTCATCTACCGTAATATGAGTTTCATCTCCCTTCTCTAGAATAAGCCTCAAATCTGTCCACCTCATAATGTTGAAGACAACCAATTTCGTATTTATGATTTTGTTTCAAGGGGCTATGCCCAACACAAGGAAGGAAGTGGGCAATTGCCCACCTGTGTTTCAGAATGAAATATATTTAAATTCATGCATAAATTGAAGTTATAATGGCAAGAATTGCAGACCGATGAATCCTATATGATATGATACAAAAATTTAGGGTGAATCTAACCGTTTATTCTATTCATACAAGAAAAAGAAAGCATCCTCTTGGTCTTCCTAATTTCCCGGGCTAATTATTCCCCGGTTTAGTGTAGAGATATTGGATTTCCCTCATATTATTATTGCTCAGTATATAAACAAATCAAGATTTAATATCGATTTCATTTTTTATTTTTTATTTTTTCTTTATTTTCTGTGGATGATGAGAGGCAGACACAACTTGGAATAATAAAATAGTCAGCAAACATTTTAAAATGCTCTTCAGTAGACGATTCCTCATTCTTCATTCTTGGTAAATTTATGTAACTTATGTAATCTGATGTAACCAAAGCGTTCTGTAGCTGTTGACAAATTATTAAATAAGTCGAGAACTCCATTTACCTTGCACTTTCCTAAATTCTTACACGTGCGTACTTTGGATGTTTTTCCGTAATTTCGACGGCCATCTTCCTACTTTGGTTGATATAAAAGCGTCCCAGGACCCAGAAGTGGGGAGTAGCACACGAGAAGCGGAGAAGTACACGAGGATCGAGTGTGAGCAAAAACAGGAGAGATATATATCAAATCCCACGCCAATTCGAGAAAGAGGCCGAGACATGGAAACGACCAGTCAACGACCAGGAACTAAGGTGCGGAATACACATCCAAGGACCTAAACGCCCAAACAACCTTCCTTTTCTTTTTTTCAAACATACTCTCGACTCTCTCTTTTTTTAAATATTTGTTCTTATTTATTTCTACCCACATGCCCTACAAACTAAAAACGCTCGTCGTCTTCTCAGTTACCTCTCAATTCTACCAGTGAGCTATATTTCCCAAATTAACGATTATAGTTTCTTTTGTTTCTTCAAAACGACGACGGAAGCATTCCAACCGAATGCACAAGCGTAAGATGATGGAGATGCTGATCTTTTTTGCTTTCATCAGCGTAAGATGGTGATCAATGCTAGTTTTCTTTCAAACTTCTAAACTGTTTTCTCTTCATTTTTAGGGCTTTTTTGAATCACCTCCAACTTCCCCGCCACCAACCCTCTACGAAACTAGTTTTCTTCTCTTTTTTTTATTTTTGAGCAATCTTCCTTATGCTATTCTATAATTACCTTTCTTTTTCTCTCTTTTTCGGAGAGTGGTGGAGCCCCAATACCTTTTGTGCATGTTGTATGTGTTGTATTTAGTTTTTAGTGTAGGTATAGCATATTTAAGGTCTTGACTTGTACCCAATAGTTTCATTAGTTGTGTTATATGTTGCGAAGACTAGCGGACGAATTTTTGATACCTTTTGAGGATATTTTTAACTTAAGTGATACTCTCTATTTCGATCCCGCGGCCTGCTCGTCTCCTAAATCGACTAAATTCACGCGTAATTATTTAGAGCAACTTAAAAAGAAGTTAGAGTTTTCGGAATCATTTTCGGATATTTCTTCTGATTCTTTAGACGTAACTGTTCATGGTTCTAGTTCTAGTAGTATGGCAACAGGAGGAAACGATCCACCTCCGCCCATGAACGGCACGATTGTGAAACCGGAGCCTTTTTACGCCCGGTTAGGCGACGATGTAAGCACGTACATCACACGATATGAGACCATCGCTAGCATTAATTCATGGGGTGGTATGAGACGAAAATTGGGGCTGGGGAGCCTACTCCGTGGCCTCGCAGAAAACTGGTTTGCTGGCATAGAAAGAAAGCCAGAATTTGCCCAAATGACTTATGACCAGTTCAAGCAAGCTTTTATAAACGCTTTTAAGGACAATTTGGTGCCACAATTATCTGAAGGTCAGATGCGGGCCCGTCAACAAAATGAATCAGAATCCGTTCTAGAGTATGTTTATGCGAAGCAGGATTTGATTTTACGCGCAGACTCGACTGCCGATGAAAAGAAACAATTACAATTCATTGTGGAGGGACTTGTACCCGATTACTTTAAAGTTGTAGTACGAAAGGAGTACAACACGGTCAGTGACCTTCTGAACAACCTAGTTATCGAGGAAAGGACTAAATTGTTACTGAAGCGTAAGGAATTAGAGAAATTCTTGAGAAAGAATTATGCTGTTTTGCAGTCGTCTTTATTTTCTCCGGCTAGCATAGATGCTAATACTCAGAATAATGCTGAAGTAAGGGTTCAAAGGCCAATTACTGTTCAACCGTATAATACACAGTCAGCATACTTGCAAAACCAGCAGACTCAACAGAACCAATCGACCCATTGACAGACATACAGCAACAACTGTCAAAGTTGACGCTGCAGATTTCAGGCTTAGCTCCTTCAACAAATTGTGAAAGAAGCGATGATTCTCAATATAGGAAAAAGCAGTTGAATAAGCCGAAAAATGTAGGTCAGGATTGCCAAAGAAAACGGAACGGTAATCAAAACAACAGAAGTCAGAATAATAATGCTAATACTAACAAAAAGTCTAGCAGTGATTTTGCATCCTCAAGTAATAGTAACTCTTCGCCAGGTCAGGGTTCGACTCCGGATAGAGGCCAAATTATTTGTTACAAATGCAAATTACCCAATCATATTGCTAGATATTGTCGTATGCCTTCTTTAAACACGCGGACAGAGTAGATGGTCGGGACGAATCTACTCAAGGTTGCGTTATAGCCCCTATAGTGTCCTTTAACGAATTGCCTCATGTGTCAGCTTTTATGAACGGGAAAGACGTAGAACTGATGATAGACAGCGGTAGCCAAATCAGTTGTCTGCGGGAAAATTTGGTGCCGGAAAATGCTAAACGTTTCCGTATTAATACTAGACTTCGGGGTGTAACAGGGAAATCTATACATGTTTCTGAGATAGCTTTATTAAAATTTAGGATTGGTAAAAAATGGTTTACTCATGTATTCAGAGTTATTCCAAATTTGATTATGAGCCTTTGATTGGCGCCGATCTTTTGGAAAAGCACAGGGCTGTTTTAGATTACAATAAGCAAAATTTAACCCTCTTTCGATTCGGACGCCATCCTTAGAAAACGTTGCCTCCGAGGAATTTAGAAGTCAATTTGTCAAAAGTCTTAACATCCACGCTTGCGCAGGGATCTCGGGCTATTTTTAGAGTACTGGAAAACACGATTTTACCACCTCGCTCGCATACTCTGGTAAAACTACGCAGTTGTTGGAATATTTCTGGGAAGAAGTTATTATTGTCGCCCTCTCGCCGGATAGAAGAAATACTAGACATTTTTATTCCATGTGCGATAGTGAATGGAGGATGTCCCGTGCTGTATGTTACGAATCCCACCATTAAGGAGATCAAACTGCGACAAGGTACACATCTTGGGGATGATGAAGATTTTGAAGAGGTCCCAGAGGAGCCTGAGCAGAGGAGTTTTTCGTCGGTAGAAGAAAGCCTACCATCCCCGGAGAAGATGGAGCTGTCCAGGCGACTTTGTGATCCTAGTCGTGTCGACGTCAATCCCGAGCTATCTCCAGAAGACAATGAAAGATTTTTCAGTCTCATACGAAAATTTCCTGATGTTTGGAGTTGGTCTGAGGAGGACATAGGACTCGCACTATGTTACCTTCTTGAAATTCGTCTCTCCGATCCTACACCCGTCAATAAGACGCCCTACTCAGAGCCTTATCATCTCCGTGGAGTACTCAAGCAGCAGTTGGACACGATGATGGCATAATCAATCGTATGGCAGGACATCTCCTTTATACCTCGAGCAATTTGACCAAAGGGTTCTTCTGAATTCCGATTACAGAGGAGTCGAAAGAGTGTACAGCCTTCTCGATAACAGGCATGTCAAGTTATCAATATTGCTTCCTACCTATAGCACATACTTCTTCCGCAGCAGTGCTTAATAGACTAGTCAAATTGACGTTAGCAGGCGTTCCAAGTACAAATATTATGCATTTTGTGGACGACTTCTACATTATCGCGTCATCTGTAGACGAGATGATGCATTGGTGCAAGGTCCTTTTTTGAAAAACTTAGAGAACGGGGACTAAAATTGTCTCCCGAGAAGACAAAGATCGCACACTATTCTTTGATAGTGTTGGGGCATCGCTTATCAAAATTTGGAGTGCAAGTGTCGGATCGAATGTTATCCACGATTCAGAATTTCCAAATTTCCACGCACGAAGAAGAATTTAAAAAGTTCTTTTAGGGGTGTGCTCCTTTTTGCGAAGGTATGTTAAGGATTTCTCGGAAATCGCTTATCCTCTTCAAACTCTGTTTCGAAAAGACCAAGATATGAAGTGCGAAACCCAGCAACAAGAATCTTTTGAAGCTCTGAAAAAAGCAATTTTGGAAGCCCCAACATTGATGGCATACAAACCAGAGAGGGATCTACATATCTACACCGATGCTTGCAAGAAGGGCCTCGCAGCTGTAGCAAAACAACCTATTTCAGACGATCTTGAAGCTGAATTAGTGCCGATCGCATATGCCAGTCGAGCAGTTGGACCTTCAGAAAAAAATTTGTCTGTGTACCATTTGGAACTCTTGGCTCTGCTGTATACCCTGCGATATTTCAGATATTTCTTGGTGGGTCGACATTTCTATCTCCACACGGACTCCAAAGCTATTACGTTCCTTCGCTGTAGTAAGAACCTAATAGGTAAATTAGCGCGCTGGATGTCTGAGATTGATTGTTACAATTTTACCATAGCCCACGTGAAAGATACCGACAACATAGAAGCCGACAGTTTGAGTCGCTTTGTTAAACATAGCCGCGACAAGGAAGATGAAGAAGAGAGTGCCTCTGACCCGAGAATTTTCCTAATCGAAGACATGGATCTCATTGATATCGCAAAAGAACAGCGAGAAGATGCAGTACTGAAGAAAATTATTGATCACTTGGAGGATCAAGCAGAAAAGGATCCAGCCTATGAAAGACAGGCATCGTATTTTGTTTTGAAGAATAATATATCATACAAAGTGAATAAGACACCATTCGGTAAAGTTTATTTGTTAGCAGTGCCTTCGAAATTGCGAGACATTGTATTTGAGAAACTGCATTGCGGGAAACTGGGTGCGTGCCATGGTAGATTTTCGAAAACATACAACCTTTTAGTAAAGTCTGTCTAATTCCCTAATATGAAAAAAAATGTGTATGATAAGTGCCAATCTATGAATCTATAAGTACCAATCTATGAATAAGTGCCAAACTATCTAAGTATGAATCTGCTTTAGAGTTTTTGGACAACGCAGTAAAAAGGAGCAAGGCTAGTGGTGCTATTGCAAAAAGCATAAAGGAGCTAACAAAATGGCTCATTCAACAATCAAAAACTCTAGGCAGAAACGAGCATCTCAAAATGGAAAACGAAAAATTGAAGCAAGAAAATGAAAGACTGAAGACCGAAATTGCAAAATTAAAAGCCGAAAACGGAAAACAAGTAGAAAACAAACCAACATATTCCTCAGTTCTTTCGGGAGCACAAAATACAGGACTGACTAGCAAAAGAGCACAGGTGGTGCAACAAGTAATAACAAAGCAGAAGCCCACAATATTTCTGAAAGGAAAAAACAACGAAAATGTAACGGAAGAACACCGAAAATTCTGTTCAAGTGTAAACCCGGCAAAGGAGGAAATAAAAAAATTACATCATTAAGGAAAATGAAGAACACAGTAATTGTAGAGACTGCTACCGAAGAAGACATGAAAAAAATAATAAGAAACAAGAAACTTCAGGAAATGGTAATGGTAGAACAACCCAAGAAGAAAAAACCATTACTCAATATATACAGTGTCCCATCTGATTTCAAAGATGAAGAAATAATAGAGACACTCATAGAACAAAACTTCGAAAAAGAAGAAACAGGAGAAGTACAAAGTGAAATAAAACCAAGGTTTCGAACTGGACCCAAAAATCAAACAAAATGTCATTTAGTCATAGAAGTCACCTCTAGAATTAGAAGAAGGCTACTACAAAATGGCAGGGTATACTTCATGTATGAGGCCCATGCAATAAAAGATTTTATAACTATTCCCAAGTGTTCGGTGTGCTGTGACTACCTACATATAAGTAAGTACTGTAAAGAGGAGAGGAGAGTCTGTAACCACTGTGGAGAAAATCATGTCCGGACAAATTGCCCTAACAAGGATAAACAGAAAATATGCATCCCTTGCACAAAAAGGAAAAAACAATGTAGTGCAAAAAACGATCAAGACTGTGCAACTTACAAATTGTTATATGAGAGAACAATAGCAAGAATTGACTTTTAATAGAAGAAAATAGTAAAATAACAACAAAATCTTTGAACTATGACAAACTCATATTAACAAAATGAATAACGAAGCTAAAGAAGAAAAAATAACAGTCATTCAACTAAATGCAAAGGGAAGAAAACAGTAATGGATGAAATCAAAGAGTTGGCAGAAAAAGTGGAAGCAGATTTGATTATCCTTCAAGAACCATATACAAGAAACAAAAAATTAACAAACATGGGGACATGGGAAACAATTGTATCTAAAAGTCACACAGGAGGAGACCATAATTTATAGAATACAGGTGAAAAACCACAGGCAGCAGTTATAAATAGGAACAAAAATATAAAGATATTAAATATTACTCAATTCGGAGATAATTGGACTATGTGTTTAGAGTTAAGGTCTACTTTAGGAAATTTCAAACTAGTAAACTGTTACTGCCAATATAGCATGGATATAGAACCCTTTTTAAACAATATAGATGACTTTTGTAAGATTTACCAGGGAGACAGTATTTTAATATGCATGGACTCGAATGCAAAATCAAATTTATGGCATAGTAATAGAACAGATAAAAGAGGAGAAAGAGTGGAAGATCTAATAATGAACGATAATTTAATAATAATTAACGAAGAAGGAAATCCTCCCACTTATAGAAGCAGTCAAGGAGAGTCAAATATTGATCTAACAATAGCATCAACGAAGATGTACAGCCTAATAAAAAATTGGAAAGTTTTAGATGCGGCCACTGAAAGTGACCACAATATAATAATCTTCGATATAATAAAAACAAAAACTCAAGAAATAGTCACAAACGAGGGAGAGGAAAGATTTCTATATAACCCAGATAAAATAAATTGGGAAAAATTTTGGAACGAAACAAAATTACCAAAAATAGAAGATTGGAGCAACCTAGATGAACTAGCCCGACAGATAGAGGAAGCGACAAAAAGTGCAATAAAAAAGTCAACGAAAACTAAAACAACAACTAGATTAGAAATAAATAATAATACATTTTGGACAAACGAATTACAAAATTTAAAGAGGAAGACAAGAAAAGCGAGAAAATTATACCAAAATACTATAGATAATAATCTGAGAGAAAGAAGGTTAAACAAGTACAGAAATTTAAAACAAAACTATCAAAACAAAATAACAGAAAGTAAGAAAAGAAGCTGGCAATCTTATATTGAAAAAAATCTGAATATAGATCCGTGGGGAGAGTCTTATAAAATAATAAGCAAAAATGTAAAAACACCTACCACTCTTTCAACCTTCAGAAAACAAGACGGGAGTACACAAAAAACTGGAAAGAAACAGTGGAATACCTGATGAACATCTTGCTGCCAAAAGACGATCAGCGGGAAGACAATGAAACACACACACAACTACGAAATTTAATGACGGGGACTCCAATAAAAGATAAAAGTGAAGAAGTTAAGAATGAAGAAATAATAAATCACATTAAAAGATTAAAAAATAAAAAGGCACCAGGTCCAGACTGCATAAAACCAGAAATTTATTTTAAAAACGCGGATAAGTGGGCACCATACTTGTCAAAGCTGTTTAATCTATGTTTTAAAAAAGGACAAATACCCAGAAGATGGAAACAGGCTAACTTAGTAATTTTTAAGAAATCTGACGATAAAAAAGATGACGATCCGAAATCCTATAGACCTATATGTTTACTAAATATTATAAGCAAACTGTTTGAAACAACAATAACAGAAAGAATTAATCGGACGAGAGTTTTAGAAAATGACTTATTACAATATGGTTTTAGGAAAGGAAAAAACACAGAAAAAGCTATTAAAAGAATGATAGACCTGATAGAAGAGGGAAAAGTAGAAAAATATCAAGTAGTGATTTACGCTGACATAAGTGGAGCATTTGATAATTTATGGTTGCCAGCTTTCTTCAACGAATTAAAGAAAATGAACATCAGTGAAACACTGTATAATATAATGTTAGATTATTGTAGCGGAAGACAAATACAAATACAAACACCGGGAGAAACCATTAAAACAATAAGCACAAAAGGCTGCCCACAAGGCTCGATACTCGGACCCTTAATGTGGGATGTTACACTACAGCCATGTTTAAACCACTTCAATAATATGCAAGAAACAATCGGTGTTGTGGGTTATGCTGATGATCTGGCAGTTGTTTTTTCAGCATCATCAAGAAATGAAATAGAAACAAAAGGGAAAATAGTATTAACAGAATTAGATAATTGGTGCAAAGAAAATAAGTTAAATTTATCAGCAAGTAAAACTAAATACACGGTCTTTGGTCAAATTTTAAAGAGGGATCCAATAATAAAAATTAATGATACAAAAATTGAACACGTAAATGAATTCAAATATCTTGGAGTATGGATCGATAAAAAATTAAACTTTCATAAACATATAACAGAAATAACAGGAAAAGCAAAAAAGGTAGCCAAAAAATTACTAACAGTTGCAACAAAGGACTTTAAATTGGACAAGAAGATTTTCAAGTTATATACCAAGACAATTTTAATGGCAATCCTACAGTACTGCGTGGGCATATCGGGACACCGAATTTTTATGAATATCAAACTAAAAGAAACATTGACAAGAGTACAGAGACTTATTTTAATAAGGGTAAACAACATAACGAAGACAATCCTAGCCGAAGTACTGCAATTACTTACATATGAAGAACCGATACATCTTCAAATATTAAGAAAATGTATCAAAACATGGATCCAAAATAAAGAAATGACGAAGATATTAGAAATCACAGGAGAAATACCAAGATTCGATGAAGATATTGAAAGAATCATCCGAACAAAATGGGAAAAAGAATGGAAAAATTCCAGGAAAGGTGCCAGGACTAGAAATGTTATACCAGATTGAAAAACAAGAGGAAGGATGGGAAATATAAGTAAAGATGTGATAGAATATATATCAGGACATGGACCATTTAAAACACATTTTAAAAGACTAAACTTACGAAACGACAATAAATGCTTTTGTGGCGATCTTCACACTCCGGAGCATATTTTCTGGTCTTGCGACAGATATATAACAAACAATACAATAAAAGAAATAAGGAATGAACTGAAACAAAATAGCATAAAAACGATCATAGAAGAAGAACAAAAACTAGAAAAATTTAGTACTCTGGCTAGGCATGTTTTGGAAAACCTTTGGAAAGATAGACGAGAAGAAAGAAGAAGAAGATAAATTTTGTGTGATACACTAAAAATAAAAATAAAAATAAAATTAAATAAATTTGATATCAAATAAAAATAATCAGCTCTGAGGAAGCCAAGAGCTAAAAACTTTATCTGTTTAGTGTTTTAGTTATAGTGTAGTGTTGTACTGCAGAATGTGTAGTGTTTATGTTCTGTCAAGAGGCAAAATTCAAATCTAGATAAAAAGTAAATAAACAATAAAGATAAGTTAATATGAGAAAATTTTTGGGAAATCTGGAGTACCGATTTCCTAACAAACAAGAATGAAAACTTTTAGGAAGTCTGGAGTACCGATTTCCTAATAAACGAGAAGGAAATTTTTGTGTTTTTACTGTCATAATTATCACTTTTATATATTATATTAATCATTTTTTTATTTTTAGTATCTTTTCAGCTCTGTCTCTTTTCAGGTTTTATGTCTGTGATCGTCTGTGTATGTACTTTTGTAAAAATAATAATAATAATTGTAATAAATATAAATAGTAATTTTTTTAAAAAAAGAAGAAAATAAGGCATGATTTATATAATTAGGTACCATGCCATAAAACAGAGCCTCACCCCAAATCTGTCGAGGACGAAAGCCGAATAGCAGAGAGAGAAAAAATGATATAAAAGAGTATATGAGAGAGAAAAAAGGCAGAGGCATGTTGCGACTGCCCTATAATAAGACCGGCCAAGGCAGGGGGAAGTGGATGCTTATTAAAAAAAATAAAAAAGTGCCAATCTTGTGTGATTTGTCAATTGCTAAAAAAGAGGAGTGGAAAACAGTTCGGTAGTCTTCAGACACATCCTAGCGTCCATCCTTTCTTTAGAATTTATGTAGATCTCGGTGGGACCTACCCTAGTAATAATATCTTACGCCACAAATTTCTAATCATAGTCATAGATGAAGGAACTCGTTTTTGTATTACTGGTTCCCTACCAGATGCTTCTGCAGCTTCTGTTAGTGCTTTCATATATGACAACGTCATATTGAAGTATGGGATACCAACTCAAATCTGTTGTGATAGAGGTGTTGCATAAGTCAAGTATTTAAGGAGTTATGTAAAATACTGGGCACTCAAATACATTTCGCTGACGTTCAAGGGCATTTTTCTATTGGGAGCGTAGAAATAACAGTGAGAAATATAGAACAGCAATTGAAGATCGCCTTAGACAAAACTGACCAATCACGTTGGATTGAACTTTTACCAGAAGTGACCTTTGCCTATAACGTCACGTGCAATTTGAGCATGAAATATTCTCCTTTCGAACTCATCCACGGCTTTTCTCCTCGGGTGTTGCATTCCGCCATGTTGGGTACGGAATGTCAATTTTCAGAAAACCAAGACAGATTGGAACGACTGAAGTATATGCGCGAAAAAGCCCAGGAAAATTTGTACAACCGACATCTGACGTCCAAGAAGTCTTATGACAAGAGGCGGATACAACAAGAATTCAAGCAGGGTAAAGCGGTTTGGATTTTTGATCTGTCTAGAAAACAAGGACAATGTGCTGCTTTTTCGGGAAAGTATTTTGGACCTGGTCAAATTGTGTCCAAAAAAACATGATAACAGCTATTATGTTAAGTTTCGAACACCTAGAGGGCAGATTAAGATAGACTCCTTTTCTATATACCGGCTTAAGAAGTATTATTCACCTGAGAAGGGAATATTTAAGGACTTGCAAAATTTAGAGAATCGGGATGCACAAATATTGGGTGAAGGAGTCCAGGAAAAGGCCTTTCAGCAGCAGAAGGAGTCCACTTCTTTTTTGATGGAGTATCAGGAAGAGGAAAGCACGGGGGAAGAGGATTCATTGTTCATTCGAGATGTTAAATTGATGTCCGAAATTCCGTCGTGGGACGAGGCCGGACCCGATACTAAATCGATGGCTGATGTAGAAAAACCGAAGTTTGCCGTTAACGAGGAAATTAACCGGAAAGTGGCTTTGTATAATGGGTCTATTACGTCACTGGCAGGACAGGCGATCGTAAATTCATCCAACACCCAGTTGCAACCAAGAGGAGGTGTAGACTTGATGGTACAGTCTTTGGCGGGAAGTGAAATGAGGCAGGAGTGCAAAAAAATTGGTCACTAGAACCCAGGTAACGCCGTATTAACCTCAGGATATAATCTACCTGTAGATTATGTTATACATGTATTTGCACCCGATGATAAAAATGCTAAGCGCCTATGGATGTGTTATGAGAAATCCCTACAGTTGGCTATGGACAATGACATAACGACCATTGCATTTCAAAATATAGCTACAGAAGTATTTAACTACCAGCTCCCAAAAATAGTTTCAGCTATGATTTTTCTACCTTCATTGTTGAAAATAAAATTAGGTGAAGTAATGAAATGTACTAGGAGGCATTCCACTTACCTAGAAAAAAAAGAAACATTGAAATTAGTAACGCAATTTAACAAGAACATATATACTTAGGCTAGCAGAGATAATAATCAATAGAACATGTGAAAATTCTAAATTTCTCATTATGATTAATTTGTGTTTCAGATAACCTATTTTGTTTTAAGCTGCATTATCCTATCTTTCTCTTTCCCACATGTGACGTCTAATAACACCGAGTTCCAAATAACATCTGTTTATTTTTTCGTAAACTCCCAAATGTTATTTTGTACCAACATTCATTACCGATATCTTTCAATTTCACAATTTCCTTTCCGCATGATGCTAAGGTTTCTTCTCTTTTTGAATCTATGCTCCAGATGTCTGCGAAGCTGCAAAAGACTTACATGATCTGCAAGTCCATATTAACTATTATTTTTTAAAGCCTCCAAATTCACGATTTCATCGATTATCAACCAGATCTCCGCGTGCACTGCTAGGGTTCATTGGGAAAGGATTGAATTGGTGTTGTGACGTAGCTGACAGTTCTTCTATTGATTCGATAAATAAGAAGGAATTTCATTTGGAACAAACAGTACTGGGTTTACAAAAACACTTGTTGAAAAACAATTTATATATTCAGAACACAACTTCAGAATTTTTAAGTTTTTAAGATCAGATACAGGATAATTTTCATAAAATAAAAAACTTTTTGGCAAAAATATTGGATAAAGAACATGCTCTGGGAGATCATCTTAATAAGCTTGCAAATCGAGTCCATAAAGATGTCATTTCGTTCATTCAAGAGTTTTATTCGATTTCAACGCAGTTTGTACAGTTTCTACAAATTTTTAAATATGATCTGACAATTCAGATGTGTACAGATGCTAGGCTGAACCCTAATATAATTCCTTATAAAGTGTTGCAAGCACATTTATCTGAATTTGAGAATATCATTTTGAAAAATGGATATAAGTTAGCCATAGATAAGTCGTTATTGGAGATGTATTATTCAATTAATGTTTTGACTTGTTGAATCACCGACACGTACATTTACCTATAGACGAAAATTCCGATCGTTGAAATACAGCCTTCGTTTGAGTTATATGATGTGCAGCCACTTCCGTTTGCTGTATACAACCAAACTTGTACCGTTGATATCCAGCCTTTAGTTATGGTAGTTCAAGATAAAAAAGATCTTATACCAATAACAGGAAAAAGTCTACTTGCTTGTCATTATAGCCAATCAAAGTTATGTAAGATACCTACACACACTGTGACCCGATCTCGTTTAATAAATTGTGCTCACGCAGCTTTCGTTGCCAGTACAGTCAGGGAAATATTACACAATTGTGACCATACGTGCTATGATTCGAAAGAGGCACAGATTATAGACATTGGATCGCATGCGTTTGTTTTAACACACCCGCCAGAATTTCTAATTTTGAAGACTAGAGAAAATGTGTTTAGTATTCGAGTTCCAGAAGAAGCCAGATTATACGGAACCCTTAAAATTCAAATACAATGCAATACTAAATTCATTGTGGAGAGAAATCTTTTCGTCAGATCGGATTTTCCGTGTCTCGACAATGATCTTACAGAACCTGTATTTTTACATCTTTTTCCGAGCCAGCTAGTCTCTAATGATCTGATGCTATTGCGATCTACGTATAAAGGGAATGAATTTTTTAATGTTTCATCCTTACTTAACGATGTTTGGAGTTCTTCGATCCGACATATGAATATATTAGCATTTACGATAATTGACCAGACGCCCATTAAGATGCCTATCTATAAGCATGAATATATTATACCAGGAATTATTATTATTTGGAATATCATAATCACTCTTCTACTTATTTATTTGCTAAGAGAACATGGGATTTTCAATTTTATATGGTTTTGTGGAAAATGTAGTGCGTGTACGGAATTTTCCTTGCAAGAATTGAGCTACTTTTTAGACATTGTGCAAACCGTTATTGCAATTGTAAGTCTAATTTTGCTCTATAGAGTAATGAAAAGTTTAATGAAAAAATTGGTGATGATACGCCACTGCAGACGAAGAGTCTTGAGAATAAATGTAACGAGAGGACTGAAGAAAGAGATCAAGAACCTGAAGTGACCCCAGAAAAGTTCACCACTTCGAACAGAAATGAGGATGCACATTCAGTGTCAGAATTGAGTTTACCTCCTCCTCCGGAAGAATTGATAGTTAGTGACGGAAGTTTTGGTGCAGAGATTATAGTGCCGCCTTCTACCGTCTTGGAATTAAGGAATTCTAACGTAAAATCTTCGTACATTTCCAACTATATAGTGTATTCTTAAAAGCGGATACGGAAACTGAGATGTCCAGCAATTCACGCATTTTGTGAAACAGCATCTAAAAGAATATATTAGAACGTATATACGCACGACCATATAAAATTGAGAATCATTACCGGACATACCTATTTTTATGAATTTAGAGACCTTCTCCCCCCCCCCCGCCACAATTTTTATTTCCAACATAAGTTTACTAACATAATCGAGTATTACGCGATAAAACCCAATCCAACCTCTAGTTACCTTAAATTCCCAACCTAATCAGGAAATGGGTTAGGTTTATGTTGGAAATAATGAGCCCCCCGGCCCCTTTAGATTATGATATTAAGGAAATTGTATTTAAGATATTAATAGGAAATTGTTTAGACATTTTGGGCATTTGGTCAGATCATGAATATGAAGTACTTATACTAATACAAATTCTTTCTTTTTTTCTTTTTATGTTTTTCTATTGTCCCAATTTTACTGATGCCTCCTACCCACCTCTACTGAAATACTATGATCTCCCTCAGATTTTCATAAAAAAACACTCTCCCAGTCCTCAAATAACGACACTTCGTTTATTTATCTTCCCTGATTTTTTTTACGATACCTTGATATTCTTACCTGAGTTGCCAGCCCTGTTTCTCATCGGAAGTAAGTCTTCGGATAATAACTTTACCGCATTTCACTCTAATTTTCCTTATTTTCAAATCTTCTCCACAATTCCACTATTTTGTAAAACCAACCCCCCGAGACGCCACTGGATTCACGCTTAGGTACCTTGACTTTGAAATCGCCTTTCAAAAGCCTAATAATAGTTATTTTCATCAAATGTTACTTTCCCAATATCATTATCCTTGTTTTTGAACTCTTGTGTCCCCCCCAAAAAAATAAAAACAGCTATTATAACTTGTTATTTGTTTTGTTCCTATCCTTCTGTTTATAAACAAACATTGGCCATTACTATACCGACAGCCTTTGCGAAAACTCCCATCCCTCCCTCATAGCGTCATGGCAGCCATCTTGGAAATTTTCATGTTTACATTTTCCCATGGCTTAGAAACTGTGTTCCTTTGCCAAATTTTCGCTACAATTCCTATTTCTTTATATTATAACATCTATAATTTCACTTTTTGCCCCTTCTGATATACACCCTTTCTTAATCTTCATCCTAGATACACATATACAGAGTCACATGTTTCTGATAACTTCAATCACTATTCCTTTTTTCCCTTTATTATTATTATTATTATTATTATTATTTAAATTTATCTCCCCACAACCCCTTTCCGTACCTCAATGCAGCATAACACCACTAAGAAGAAGAGGATTTATGGACATCAAGAGATATCAACGCTCAGATTTGAACCTCACAATTTGCCCACCAACCGACGCAAGGAATGATACGTTGCTGAACGTTTTTTTTTCACCTTTTGTTCACACTCGTTTTCTTTGATGTATGGAATACTCACCTTACCACTCGTCAAATAAGTTTTTTTTTCTTCACAAACTATAAATATACTATACGCATACATTTTCAAGCAGCTCATAGTTGAAACTGGGTTCTTCCGTTTCCTCAAACTTTCTTCATTCCAACATTTCATTCATTTCTCATCATCGCCGTCTGCTTTAAACTAACTGGCATAAGCGTGGGACGCAAAAATAAAGACTTCATATTATGTTTCATGCTATAAAGTATAAAATAACTAAACATTTGATGTAAATAAATGAGAAACCTAAAATATTGCAGATTACTGAAATTGCGATTTAATTCAATTTTAAGCATTATACGTGTATATGATTCTTCAAGTTGCTTTATAAAGATGCAGATTATAAAATATACTAATTTTTTCAATGAAATGAAATTAAATTTTTAAGTTAGACGTCCCATGCATATGTCAGCTAGGTAAAAGAGACGGTGATAATGAGGAATGAATGAAAATTGTGGAACGAAGAAAGTGGGAGGATACAGGGGAACCCTGATAAAACCCACGCACACATGGTGTTTCTCCACCACAAATTTCACTTTATGCAAGCTGGGATCGAACCAAGGACCCCATGCACCAGAGGTGATCCCTCTATTACTAAGCCACCGCGGCTCTATGAAAAATACAACCATATTTATTATGCTCCCTCCCCTTTTCTCTCTCTCTCTCTCTCTCTCTCTCTCTCTCTCTCTATATATATATATATATATATATATATATATATATATATACCATGAGGATAATTAATTTTCATTGTGGACGTATGGTTTCAAGTTGATATTTAACTCAGAACTATGTTGTTAATTAGTTGATTTGATTTACAGTTTAACGTTCCTCTCAACAGCAAGACTATATGAGACGTGGACGTAATGATTAACGTAAAAACCGAACCACGTGAACTCCCGCCGGGTGGTGGTGATGATTTTGACGCAGCTTTCATTTCTGCCACACATAAACTTCGGAAGGTAGTGCCCTATATTTAGGAATGTTTTGATGTCAGCAATCATAAGCTAAAGTGTGGACGTCTACTGGTATTTGAAGACATAACACCTTGTACCAGGTTGGCAACATTTTCAACCCAATAAGCTCAAATATTGATTAGTTTCATTCTCAATATTAGTATAAAAGTATTTGCACAAGCATAATTCCACTTGATTGTATTATTCCTGTAATATTGAACATTTCCATTTACTTTCCCATAGTGAGCCATTGTAGGGACTCGACATATTCCATATTTCTGTGTTTTGGCAATCAATTTGACTATAAACAAGCTACTGGTTTTAGCGAAAAAAAAGCACTCTTTATTTAGGCGAGCCAGAGTAAGTAACGCTTTAGGTGAATGGTTAGAATTGTGATTTGTCAATTTCCTGGCCCGGGTTCGATTCCCGCCCGCTCCCATTAATCTTTTCAAAATGTTTCATTTACAAGACTGAGCTCCAGTTGAATGCTGATAACTAAGATAATCTCTAGTGGAGAAATTCAGTGATGACGTAATCCAGGAAGAAAAATGAATGGAGAAAACGAATTACAGAGTTAATTCTGTTAATGGTTCTATATTTGATATTATCCGTTAATTTCGTGCATTTGTAAATTGTTGTTAATCGACACTATATTCTCCCCTTTTCTCCTTGCGTCTCAATGTGTAAATTTTCACAAATATACAAATCAGGAACCTTCAGTTATATTTGCAGCCTAAGGGGAAATACGCTTATTACGATATGTTCTCCAACTCGTTTGAGAGTTATCGAATTTTGCATTTTTAATATTTACAAATAAATTACTGCGTACCAATATTTAGCATTTTCAAAAGTCACTTAACGAATAATGAAATCGGACAAGTTCTTCTTTCGAAGTAGTATTACGTATCAATCAGTGGAGCCAGAACCAAGGAGCTCAGGCCCTATTAGACCTCCAAAATTTTCATTGTAGGTTGAGCTCTTCCCCGAATGATCGATCCATATTTTGATTGATTTGTAGGTAGGACTATTGTTAATAGTTTCAAAACTCAGCCAAAGGCTTTGTGCTTACTTAAAAATATCGTACTACATATACCGCATAATCTATCTGTGTATTATTTGATACGCATATATGTATAATCATTTGAGGTAAGTTAACTTGTTTATAATCCCTCATTTGAGTTAATTATAAGATTATTTAAGTCCCCTGACTATCTACTCATCGGCGCCTCTGGTGTCCGTATATTTTTCTGGTATTGTGCTGTTTACTGTGAGTACAAGTATTAAAAGACTCTCTTTTATCATTTTGTCAGCTAGCGTTTCTCCTCACTCCTGCACAAAAACACACTTTACGATTTGTTCTTTTAACAGTTGAGGCAACTTCACGCTGCTGTTCTAGCTACTCTACCAGACGTAATTAATCTTGGAGCAGACGTTAGTTGGGTTGCCTATCTCGCGGACTTTGTCCATCAAGAATTTCTGTGGCCCACTGTCCATGGAATGCGAAAAACTAACAAATTTATTTCGGGGGGAGCTAAAGTCCGATATTCTCCTAAATACGCCACTGAAGACAATTCTTCTCCCCTGATCTTTCATATCATTGTTTTTCAACTTCATAAATATTTTGAACATCGCCTAGGAACGGTCTTAACCCCCCCCTCCCAATGTTGAAGACAGATTTGCGCGGGTGGTCAGAGGAGATTTTTTTTTTACTAATTTCCGTCTCCATTTCCTAAATTTGACTCCATAAACTATTGATATTATTACATATGTTAGAAATTCAAATTGTCCTAACCTCGTGTGCATCGGGTCCCAGGTTGGATCCCCGCTCAAGCAAGTTTGTAGTGGAGAACATTGTGTTCATGGGTTTTCTCGAGATGCTCTCGTCTTCTCCCGCTTTGTCATTCCAACAGTTCTTAAATTATTATTCGCTTACCATAACCATCGTCTCCCTTAGCCTAAAAGGGCATTAACGTGGGACGTTAAACCGAAAGATTTCATTTCATTTCATTTCTAGTTGTCCTAGTTCAGAAATAAGACTTAGTTTTCAATGAGAAATGAATAATGCAAGTATTAGTTTGAAAGAGTTTACTGTCATTTTTCTTTTCATAGTTTTTGTATGCAGGTTTTCGTCTGTATCCAGAAACGTAAAGGACTATATCTATATCATGAAAAATTAGTGACAAGTAACTAAAATTACTACCATAGTACTTTCTATGTCTAGTGTCTATTTTAATTTTTACGTACATAACGTTTTTCATCGTCCACACTTTGGAATTTTTGTTTTATATGTATTTATACAGTTCGAACAAAGGATTTCCGGAGACGAAAAAATATTAGAAAATAGTAAAAATACGAACGGAAATCTTAAATGAAAACAGGAAGTTAGCTTTCACAAAGAATGCATCACGCAACAGGAAAGGCTTTCACAAAGTACATATCATGAAACAGAAAAGGAAGTAAAATATGTGAATAAATAAGCTCTGGTAAAATCAGGAGGAAGGAGAATATCACACCAAATATATTCATCGATAGCTGATATTAAAATCAACGTTACCCGTTAAGATGTTAATGGATTGACTTAATTAACGAACGCGGCCGATATAATCGATCTAAGCATCTATTGGTAGGGCCATAATTCAAAAATTCTATTACGTGTATCTGATAGAAGCTATAGACATCCATCGTCAGAAACGCCATTATTCATTAGGTTGTTAACGGAGTACCTCCATTGACATACTTGGACGAGGTAATTGCTCTAGGTATCTATTGCAAAAAACAAAATTCAAAAATTGGTTTACGTGGATTGGATATTGAATGGATTTGATATGCGCTTTGCGAGATATGGGCTATTACTGTAGGGGATATGCACAAAGATGTACGCTGCATGATGGGGATGATATTCCGATATAAGTATAGTGTAATGTTTTTCGTTAGTGCATTGTAATATTGATTAAAGCGCATATACAGGGAGTTTCAAAACAACACCTACAACAATTCCCGGTGGGAGCTAATGTGGTTTGGATTCCACATTAAGCTGTAGGTCCACGTCTCAGGTAGCATTGCTGCTGAAAGGAACGTTAAACTCAAAATCAACTCAACCCAATACCTACAATGTTTGGAAAGTGATTTCTGACACCAAGATAAGACAAAAAGTATAAACCAACGTGGGTGCACAAATGCTTTGTTTCGGAGTTATAGGCTGCCGAAAACATGACAAAATGAACTTTAAAGGTGCATAGCTCCAATTCTATGGAGCCTACTGTAGCCGGGTCAAGGCTTCACTGAGGAATTAATATGTACGCTATCCTAAAATACATGTTTCAGAATTCTGTGGTATTCACACAACATTTTTTATGGAGGGAGTTTGCCTACGGGCATATTACGTCTGAATTCAATTCCGGCCTACAGAACCCGATCTCATCGAAAACAATGCGACGGAAACTTCATAAAATGAAAATTCATGACAGGGCCGCTATCGTCAAAACCCCTTGTCACAGCAGTAAATGCGAAGAGGCGTATCCAGTAGTGCAACAATCACAAGGCGTGGACTCACGAGCAGTGCAAACACGTAATGTGGTCCGACGAATCGACCTTCACCTTGTTTCCAACAACCGGTCGTGTTTGCGTATGGAGAACACCGTCGCAGACCTATGATACAGACTGTCTGCTCCCAACTGTAAAGCATGGGGGTGGTTCTGTTACAGTATGGGCAGTGGTATCGTAGTTTTCTGGAGGTTCTATGATAGCCCTGCATGGAATGATGAATGACAATTCGTATGAATCAAATCATTATGGAGGACCAAATCATTATGGAGGGCCAAATCATTATGGAGGACCAGGTTCTACCCATGGCCCAAATATTGTTCCCTGATGGTGATGGCATCTAGCATAATGATTTGGCACCCTGTCACGCTGCAAAAACGGTGAAAGCATGGTTTGAGGAGCATGATTCGGAGCTACCACACCCAAGGTGACCAGAATTTTCACTTGCGAAAACGGGACGCATACGAATCGGCTACGGGGGAGGGGTGATATCTGACTTCCAGATTGCATTTTGGGACTCAGCAATGTTCTCAATTTACAAAATACATAAATAAGAGTGATAACACACCGTTTATAACTTGACGTGTACCACACAACAAATAATGGTTCCCGATTGCAAGTTCTACCCAACAGTTCTTTTAACTAGTCGAACACTCATGAATTCCCAATCATTTCCCACTTGAACCACGAACACTCAATTCCCATTTGAAAATTCAGAAGTTCTAAACACGGCTGAAACTTGGCAACGAGTGTTGGTACGGAAGAGAGTAGAATTTGCATTGACGATTTATATTTTGAATAATAATTACGGGACACCTAGGTTATTTTTACTTAAAAACGGGACATTTAAGCGTCCCGTTCGAGAATCAGAAAAAAACGGGAGAACGGTTGGAAGAAAGGGACTGTCCAGGCTAAAACAGGACGTCTGGTCACCTTGATCACACCTCCCCTGGGTCCCACAGTCACCAGATCTGAACATCATTGAGCCATTGTGGTTTGAGTTAGAAAGGCGTGTTCGGTCACATTACCCTTCACCAATATCTCTTAACCCTTAAATAGTCGCATGCGGAATTTTGTTTCGCACTTTTACATTTTTCTTTTTGTTTTCCTTACTTTCGATCATATGCTTTTGAACTTTTGTCTAGCTGTCTTTTAAAGTTTCATGATTAAACAACAATACATATTTGAATTGTTCCCCAAACCACTAGTGAATATTTTGTTATTTATTTTGGAGTGATGCATTTTGCGGAGCAAAGTTCCGCGAGCGACTAAATAAGTTACTCATTTCTTCTCCTACAAATTTTACGCTGTCTTTCAGTTTATTGTTTTTAGCCGACAACAATTAAGCGATTCGGTGACTACAAAACATATCACTAGCAAGCGCGACCACCACTATTTTTTAAAATTTATTTTACAAAAATATATTTTCAGGTGCAGTTCATTTGTAAGCAACTGAACTTATAAGCGGTTCATATCTGCATTGTGCGGTCTGAAAATAAATACATAGAGAAGAGAGTCAGTCTTTTCTTTCAAAATGGATCATCATGAACGTGATATGGACAGAATTAGAAACATGTTGCTGGAAGTTCTGGCTGAAGACGACAATTTAGATGTTCCGGATATGGAAGATGGCGATGAAGAAGATATCATTGAAGAAAGCGAACATATCCCTGCCAGTGAAGAATCAGCAGATGAAGATGAAGTGTTGCCACAAGCAGATCATTTAGAACCACTCTCAAATACTACTGCACGGGGACTATATCTTCTAGGAAAGGACGATGTCACTAAATGGTACGCACATGCTCCACGACAAAATATACGAAGAAGAAGTCAGAATATTTTGACCCATTTACCAGGAGTCAAAGGACATGCTAAAGAAGAGAAAACGCCGAGCGGATGTTGGAGTTTGTTCTTTAGTACGTCTATGCTGGAGAGAATCGTTGAATTTACAAACACTGGATTGAAACACATAGGGACGCTTATAGCAGAGAAAGAGATGCTCAAAATACTAATATAACAGAAGTAAAGGCCTTGCTGTGCCTTCTATATCTTGCAGGAGGGCTGAAGTCATCTCATACTAACCTGGACGATCTCGATGCAAAGGATGCGACTGGAATTGAATTCCTCCCAGCAACGATGTCTCTTAGAAGACTGAGATTTCTCCTACAAGCTCTTCGTTTCGATAACAAAGTTGACTGATATGAGAGAAGAAAGTTTGATAAGTTTGCGCCTCTTCGAGAAATTTTTCAAGAATTCAACTTGCACTGCAAAAATTGCTATTCTGTTGGAGAATATACCACAATTGACGAAATGCTTGAGCCTTTTCAAGGACGATGCAGTTTCCGTGTTTATATCAAGTCAAAACCTGCTAAGTATGGAATCAAAATATTTGCTTTGTGAGATGCAAGAGTATTTTATGCTCTCAACATGGAGGTATATGTTGGTCAGCAAACCGATGGACCATTTCAGACGGACAATAGACCCCATCAGTTAGTACTTAGGCTAGTAGACCCTATAACCGGAACAGGAAAAATGTCACTAGTGACAACTGGTTTAGTTCCATACCACTGGCTGAAGAACTACAAAAACGTGGACTGGCTCTAGTTGCCACTCTGCGGAAGAATAAAAAAGAAATCCCTGCAATATTTACTGAAGGCAAGCGACGTGAGGAATGCAGTAATTTGTTTGGTTACGGTGAAAATATGACTCTTGTTTCGTATGTACCGAAGAAAAATCGAGTGGTTACACTTATCTCTTTCATGCACTTTTCTGATGATATTGATGAATCTTCCAGAGAAGCCAAAAACCCAGAAATGTTAACTTTTTACAATGTAACAAAAGGAGGTGTAGATACGCTAGACCAAATGAAAGCTACATATTCTGTATCTAGCAGAATTCATAGATGGCCACTAGCCGTCTTCTTTGCTTTGATGAATATCACCGATATAAACAACTTCATAATTTTTCAGTCCAACACACAGAGTAACATGAACAGGAAAGATTTTCTGAAAGTCTTAGCTAAAGATCTTTGCCTGCACAACATGAAGGCAAGAGTAAGTCTGCAATATCTCCCCAGAGAATTAAAATCAAATATCCGAAAGTATGCAGGAATACCAGACGATCCATCTTCTGTGTCTGATCCTGTTCCAATTTCAGGGCGCTGTGCTTTGTGCACGATAAAATAAAACAGGAAGACCAAATATTGTTGTGTCAAGTGTCAAAAATTTGTATTCGGTGTGCATAAAGAAACTGTCACATATTGCAAAAAGTGTGTTCATCAAGATAGAGTGGAGGAACTTGAAGACGAGGATATGTGAGTAGTATGGATATGTAAACCGAGAGGCAAAAGCTTAATTTATATGAACGTTTCAAAATACATAAAAACTAAATTTCTTATCAGGTCTAACTATACATGTTATTATTCCATTCTGTACCATTTAGGCTTGACTATTAAGTCTTAATTATTTCAATTCTTATAAGACTCAATCTTATTGCGTCTCAATCTCCAATGACTCATCACGATCACTATAGTTTCGTGATTATTCTCTTTCTTTTTTTTAAATTTTAAGAACAGCACCTGAAGAAATCAAATTTTACTTAGCGCGAACTTCGATTGCATTCAATATGTTTTAAAACTCGCTACTTCACAACAATTGAATGGAAGTCTTTCAATCGATGTGTGTGTGTAAAGGGTAATGTCACATGATTCTCCACTCGTGGGTTAAAGGAGATTTAATATATATATATATATATATATATATATATATAGGCCTATACAACACGTAAATAAATTATACTTTTTATCAACAAAATAAAAACTGTCTGTTATTATTGGTAACGATAGACATATCTTTTAGCGCCACAAAGTTTTTTTTTTTTAATTTTATTTTCTCCAAAACAACGCATGAGAGTTAACCACAAGCAGGTAATTTTGTTCAGCACTATGTGACCTATCGCTGATAACAGTATTTTATTTAGGCACAAATAAAAATTAAGGCTTAATTATATGATTACGCTGTATCTCGTTAACCGTACTACATTCCATCGAGGTATAGTGCTATAATGAAGAGTTCGATATTGATATTTTTCATTATCAGTTTCATCTCAATAAGTGGAATGGCTGTCGTACTAAATCAATTTTCAAATTATAATTAAAGAAAAATCATTTACACTCATTTCAATCAGAAAAAAACAGCGAATATATTTTTTACATGAAGTTGGGATTTTAAGATGTACACTCATGTAAAAAATGATTGTCGCATATCTATAAACGTATTCTTATAAGAATATAATTTGATACTGAATTTGCAGGGTACTTTTAATACTGTTACTATGTGTATATTCGGGAAATGTATATTTGTGATAAATTTCATATCAAAAGAATTATAAATACGAAAATAAGAATGATTAAAATAAAATCTTGCTAAATGGACATGAAAGTTTTATTTTCTTTTTTTCTTTTTGTTCTTATTTACTGCTCTTTTGACATGAAATTTTCCACATACATGTCTTTGCCGGTTATACACATACTAACATTATAAGAAATACCGGGCGAATTCGTTATCAAATTATATTCCTAAAATAACATATTTATAGACATGCGACAATAATTTTGGATATGAGTGTACCTACGTGAAAGTATCAAACAACGTTTGGTTCTTATTCAAACACATAAGTACGGCACCTCATGTGAAGGGAAAGAAGTATAATTTTCAAATATCAGTCGAAAAAAATGAAACGAAATCTTTGAGTTTTACGTCCCACGGTTATGTCGGTTAGGCTAAAGGAGACGGTGATGATGAGTAATTAATGAAATGGTGGAATGAAGAAAGTGGAAGGAAACGGGAGAACCCACGCATACGGTGTTTGTCCACCACAAAGGTCACTTGGCGGGGGCTGGGATCGAACCCGGGACCCCAAATATCAGTCGAGTTGGTTACATGACATAATATAATGTTAAAGAGAGTCAATAATTAGTCGAGCAGCGTTTGTTGCATGCTGATGTGAAAATTAGAAGCGTTTAGGTTCTATTTTCCGTCTCAGTGTGATTAATGTGATTCTCCATGATGATAGCAGATAGATAATTAGAAATGTTTAGATTTTACGTCCCACAGTTATGCCGGTTAGGCTAAAGGAGAAGGCAATGGTGAAAAATGAATGAAATCAAGAAAGTGGGAGAACCCCGAGGAAACCCACGCAGACGCTGTTTTTCCACCACAAAGTCCATTTGTGGCGAACTGGGGTCGAACCAGCGACACCAAGCACCAGAGGTCAACGCTCTATCACTGAGGCATTTAACACATAGATGATTTGCACAATTTTTGTTTTGTTTAGCCCTTCTTTGAAGATCTGCTTTGTGTGCGCTTGGTTGCCTACCTTTCACCATTAGTGAAATCTTACCTTCAATGCACATATATCCACATGCATCTTTAGCCACAAGGGGCCAGAAATATATGAGTTTCGCTGTATATGTTTATTATGTCTCAAGTGTACGGAAGACTATTACTACACTACTAATGTTGAAACTCTTAATATTTGAAAGTACTAATAGTGTAGAGTACTAGATTTAGAAAATAAAAAATGAGACATTCGCAAAATTAGCTTAACATGACACATTATCTAGGTACTGTTAAGTCGTTATTTATGCCGTTGAGAAAGAACCCTAACGTTTCACAATAACTACATAATTTTAGTTTTACATCACCTAGAGATGTTTTAAAATTTAACATGAACCAAATCAGAATGTCATTCTTTGACGACTACATTTCTTGTAGAAGAGTTGACATTTCGGTTTTCAAAAAAAGTAGTGTTCGATACAAGAAATGTATTTAAAATGGAACTTTGTTATTATATACTGCAAAATCCTATTAGTGTAGGGTGCAAAATTATATTAGGTAACTACAAGTAACAAACAGGCTACAAGTTTTTCTTTTTTTTTTAATTAGACATTTTGCGTCGTTTGTATTTTACTAGGGACATCGGACGGCTTTCTGAAAAAGGACCAAACTCCGTTAGAAACAGGGTCACCCAATAATTAAAAACATTTTATAGTAATTGTTACAATTGAATCGATGTAATTATGAGTGCTGGTAATAAGCAAAGTTCGACAAAGAAAGAAGAGAGGCTAGAAAACTACAATATTGATCCTCTAAACAAGGACAGATCAGATCTCATTGATCTTACCATTATTGTAAGAACGGTATTTACCATGCAGTGTTGACAACTTGGTCATTTTTATGTGATGATTAGCTAGAAAAAACATTTAACTATTCGCTAGAACTTTGGTCAATTTCATATTAATACTCGCTAATTTTTAGTTGTTTGTTTTTAGCAGTTTTTGAATATGTTTGCCAATTAATTATTTTGTTTAAAGAATATTAATTACAGCTCACAGATGACGAAAAAGAACCCTAAAACAGAGATAGTGGGGAAAGGTCAACGACACGGTCAGGTCCATTTTCGGTTTTTGAGGTGTAGTCTATACTGAGATGTCGTCTCCTACCCCGGGCAAAGTTATCTGTGTGATATTCCGTGGTGTCATTTGAAATCCCCGTGCGAAAATGGGCGACACACTTACGTCACACTACTTCTGCTAGGGTTCTTCTCGTCATCTGTGAGCTGTACACCAAAATATAGCTTGTTATCTTTCTAATCTTTCTTTCTTGCAGCACAATTTACATTGTCACATCAAACTTGATATGTTACTTAAATCATTCTCATCTATTCACCAAGATCTTATGGCATTTTGGAACTGCGAAAACTATTGTTTCTTATTGCTAATTTGTTTATGATTAGTTAAAAGTATACCATAAGACGGGGTTACTTTGCACATCAGGGGTAACTTTGCACAAAATACGAAAAGAGTTTCAAAGTCCTCTGTCTGCAAAACCATGAACAGTAAAGAGAAAGTTTCAACTACCAGCGTAAGATAGAACATCTAACTGTATTTTGGCTATAATGTTGGCGGTTTACATCAGTTCTAATTACCGGGAGGGTTCGTTGTTGTAGAGGTATGGAAAGCAGTCACTGTAAAGGCCGACAAAATTTCAAACATATCACCTACAAGAATTTCCGTCAAAGTTAAGCCAGTTTCGTAGAATACTACTGTGTATAATGGAACTTTGATGCAATAGTTGAAATTGAAATGTGAAATGATTTAAAGTCATAAAAAAACCTGGAAGAAGAGGGTTTCAGCCTCTACTCGGGGTTACTGTGCACCGGTCCAAAATACGGCTTAGATAGGAAAATATTGCTACTGAAACCTCCTGCATTCCAAATTTAGGTAAATTTCCTATTTAGGAAGATGCCGGAATGAATTTCTTGTTGGAAAATAAATTATGAACAGTGGCGGATCCAGAAAAGTAATTTGAGATAGGCTTCACTCACAAAGACTTCATTTTTTAGAAATCACTAGACTTTTTGGGGGGAGGGTGCTTGCAGCTTATACGCATAGGAGTGAATAACATTAGAATTTTTAAAAAAGGAAATCGGGCAATTTGGGTGGTTTTCAGCCTCAAAGTCCCAAATGCCGTAAATCTTCCACTAATTACGGTTGGGATGATATTTTTGGACACAAGAAATAAACAAGGCAAATCAGTTCACGGGGATTTTGTTCCTGAGTTGGCATTTTTCTGCGAAATATGCTAAACTATTAGAATGTGGTTTCTGTGACGGTACCAGAATATACATAATTTTCTTTACAAATATCGATAATTCAAACTAAGTACTAATACCGGTACCATCATTCTAATATCAATATTTGTAGACTTCATGCAGTTTTGTGTAGAAAGTAAAATGTGTAAATACTGAAGGGAAAACATTGTACAGAAACGTTATGTTCGTATGTTGAACATACTTTTTTGTATGTTGTGCAAAGTAATCCCACCTATGGGGTTACTTTGCACCAAAGTTTATATTTTAATAACTATGGTTATAATGAATGTTTACTAATGAACTTGCACTAATGTTTTCCTTATATATCTTGCTAATATATGTTTAAAATAGAATGTTCATAATTATTACGTTTGTAAGTTACATGCGATTTTCTTTAAAATTGCTTAAATCTTGTGCAAAATAATCCCGTCTTACGGTATCTTTGGCTTGGATGTTTTGGCTACGTACTTTTAGTGTATAGTATATCAATAATGCAGCCCAAACATAGCCACCAGCATTAGTACGAAAATTTAAATCGCAGAAGAGATTAAAATGAAAAAGTAAAAGTGTACTATAAATATTTTAAATGTGAATGATGAGAGTGTATAATTTTAGAATATCGGCAATAATATTGCAGTACATTCTAATTTAGCACACTAAAGTTTGAAAACATTTTGCTAACTATATTATTAGATTTCGTTAACTACGAATTTAGCTATAATTTTAGGTCCATTATTAGCTAGATTTGGCTTGTCATTTAGCTACCTCCTGAAGATACCTTTTTCTAAATCTTAATGTCCCATGATTATATACTATGCTAAGGGAGACGGTGATGATGATACGTATAATTATGGTGGAATGACGACCTTGTGCGAGACTTTTCTCTGGGACTTTTCGTTTCCTGAAGGAAACAATTAGCAACACATAATGCAATAGTTTTAAACGGACACCATACTTTGATCTGTAAATTAAACATATTTGATGTTACCTAACATAATTTTTGCATAAAATGACTGAATTCTGCCTAATAGGGCTGAAAAAAATTAGTGTTTTTAACTGAAACAGAAAGGAATAAGAGAAACAAATGAACTATGCTTTATGGCAACTCTTTCTTGTTTTGGGTGTTGATGAAATAGATAACGTGGTCATGACAACATAATAAAAAAATGGAATCAATAATTCCGCAAACATTGATTAACCTGTAGTACTATGAAACTTCCACAATTGCGTTGTATTAGTCAAGGAGTAAAGAATACTCAGGATCACATTGCCTAACGAATTGAAATCGTTAACTAACAATTGCACTTTAGAGGATCATGAGTGAACAACAATCCACTACTACTAACAAGGTAAGAAACAGATTTCTATTATAATTTATTTTTACACTACACTTTGATACCATTTGAAAATTAAATATACTGTGACAATAAGATTTGAAAATAATCTAATACTTCGTACATAAATGCAAATAATGATTTCTGTTTGCAAATTTTAAAGGTTAATGGCTGAAATACTCGTTTCTTGCACGGGAAAAATAAGTTTGAAAACTAATTGATATACCAGTTCTTCGCACAGGAAGAATAATTTAATTCAACGGATTTGATCTTGTAATAGAATAATTACTTCTGACATGCATTTTTAAAAGCACTTACTGACTTAGCGTACGAATTTTAATCAAAATAACATGATAAACATTACTTGAGGGAGAGATAAATTTCGTTCCAAAATTTATTTTAAACAAATTACTGTTTTCCCATGATTAAATTGTAAACAACGCTGCAGCAATAATAAAAAAAATCGGCTAACTAAAACTCTCATCTCAAAATACGCCCTTTGTGTTATTTTAATTCTGGAAATTTATTAAAGCTTTAATGTGTTTAAAAGGAAAAAGAAAATTGATTGCTATGCAATTCACAAAAACAAAACTGCCTATTGCCGTCAAATTTTACGTCTGATGTTTGCATTGGAACGCCTTTGCTACGGGAATTTTCTATCTCTAGGGACCCTGTGAGGAAATTAGTAAGATATCCTAAGTTAGGTCATGGTACACTCGTGTACCAAAATTCATCAGAATCCATTCAGCGATTGAAAAGGAAAAAAATGAAATGAAATCTTTGAGTTTTACGTCCCACGGTTATGCCGGTTAGGCTAAAGGAGACGGTGATGATGAGTAATGAATGAAATGATGGAATGAAGAAAGTGGGAGGAAACGGGAGAACCCCGAGAAAACCCACGCACACGGTGTTTGTCCACCACAAAGTTCACTTGGCGGGCGACTGAAAAGGAGTTGACAGCCAAACAGTGTGCCCTTTATTTTTATTTATAGTATATAAATATTAGAAAGGTTTTATCTAAACTCCTTCCAACTCATGGCGAGTATTACAATCAAAGTGAAAAGAAAGAAAGAAGGAAAAAGAAAAAAAATATATGCAGGTACTAGCTACGTTGAGAAATTCTTTTCGAACGTTTCAAAAGTTTCCTGCCTTTGATCATTTTTATTATGTATATTAAATTGTTTAGAAATTGTCTCTTTAAAGAACTTTTTGAAGCCGAATTTCCAAAAACACTAGAAAAAATATAAACTTATATTCAGTGAATTGATATACCACATTACGTATGCTTAAATTGAAATCCTGGTGAGAAATGATACTTTTTTACATAAATTTTGACCCTTCTTTTGCCCACTTAAATGGAATCCTTAGTTTAACGTCCCACGACTATGCCCATCAGGAAAAGGAAACGATTATTGAGGCGAGTGAATGATGATGGATGAATTGATGGAATGAGAACATGGAAGGAAATGGAAGTACCCCGAGAAAACCGACAGACACGATGTCTACTACAATCTTACTTGCCCGGGGATCAAACCACGTATTGCACGCGCCAGACATAAGCAATCTATCACTGAGCTACTGTGTCCTCCTTTTGTCCCCTTATAATAAAAAGTGTGCTAGCTTCCCAATTTATTACAAACGGTTGAGTCATTATCCCGTGATGACGAAATTACATTGACATTTTACGAAAATTACTTCAAGTGGGAAAAAAATAGAAGTGCAAAAAATAGAAATTAGCCTCTTTTTCCCTTTGAAAGGGGATCCTTTTAACGTCAAGATACTTTCTGTTTGTACTCAATGAAAAATGTATACACCGTGTTCCTTCTCCGTAACTTGAAAAACTTAAGGCAAAAGTACTAAACCCTCCTTTTGTATCTTATTATAACTACAAGGCAGGTTGGGAAAAAACGTGACTTTTTTAAAACCATATTTGTTGATTTCTTTTATTTAAATTATCTTTTTATTTAGATCACTTCTTTCTCCTCGTATAATGCAAGTCGCGAACTGAAAAAAAGAATTAGGAATAAGTATTAGATATCATTTATACCATTTAAGTGAAAACTCTTTCAATTCCAAACAATATTTTAAGGCATTAAAGGAAAAATACAGGAACGTTTATCAAATAGCACTTTTTTCATTAATATTTGGCAGAATCATATTTAATAAATCAAATGGGCAATCCAGAACTAGCTTGAGGAACGAAATGTCTATAAAATACCTAAATTTGGTCTCAAGATATCTAAAATATACAAACTTTTTAAGTTTCGTAGAGGAGATTGGACCCTCCCTAAATACGTCCCTATTATCTGGGAGTAAAGAAACACACACATACAAGAATTTTCGTCTTAAATATCGTATGATGATGTCCCCAGTGAAGCAATGGTTAAGCTCATCTGCTAGTATCAAGGGGGTTCCTAGCTCGTACGCTGGTGGGTACTAAAGTGGTTGGAAATCTATGTCAAACTATTCTAAGCCCTTATGAGAGTTGAATTCAGACTTTAAAGTCAGTGGGGCACAAATAAGGTTCAAGGACGGGGTCGAACACCATTGCTTCATACATACACACACACACACACAAACCTTAACTTACATAACTTTTTATGCACTCAGGGGGGCGACACCAGAACAGTAACGGGATTTCACTTATTTTCGCTTCAAAATATTTTATTTCGGAATCTGATTTAAATCAACGATTTTTATTGAAAAAAAAAAAAAAACAGGTGATTTAAATATTGATTAAAAGTCGTGCTTTTAAATCAGGCTGATTCAAATCAACACACCCTGATACAAAGTAGCATTTAAAAAAATATCCAGGTCAAACTTAGGCTGAAATTGAGGGGTGAGAACAGAACTTTATTGAGAGAGAAGCGTAGATCAGAGTGGAAAAAAACTACATATATGTTTTAATATTTTTTCGCCATATACATGTCGAGAAAATATCGTTCATACTACACATTGTATGTACACGAGCAAAAGTGCATACACACTTCCATGTTTCATATCCTGCAGCATGAGACAACCAACAACACTGTTAAGTTTGGTTGTTTGCGAACAACACAAGGCATTCTACAAGTGCAATAGTTTGTTTCAAATATGTCAGTGTAGCAAACAGCAAAAAAAGTAGAAAAATATCTATGCCTCTCCAACGAATAAAAAATCGTGTAGAACACGCCTGTTAGTATCTACTGTGCGATTGATATCATGAGAAAGTTACGAAGAAATCTTATCTAACCTTAGCCATGCCAAGGGAAAATCAATGTTGGTCAAACATTCATTTTATTTCACAGGTTACAGTATTTTGTAAAATTTCTGAATGTTTTTCATTATTCGTTTCAACTTTATGAGAAAATGTCAGGTTGAGATTACTTCACTCCCATCTTTTAAATATATTATCATATCATATTTTTAAGTGTATTATTATTGTTATTATTTTCATTGACACATTAAAGCTAACAAGAATATTTTCTGAAGTTATATTACTAGTTTCCAGTGTGTTCGGAAAATGAAACAAAAAAGAAAAGAGGAAATGAAAAAAGTAAGACAATCTAAGAAAGTATAAACAAGATATGCAGTGTGTGTCAGTCCAATTTGCGAAAACCATTGCATCAGTAGAAAACATATCGTATATTTCGAATATGACAAACAGTCATATTTTGTGTGCACATAACATGGTTCTGAGTAATTTAATCACCAATTAATGCTACAAGCATGTTTTTATTAGAAGCATACACGAAATCAAAAGAATACAAGTTCTTTCTTTTAATACGCCGTAATATATCATTCACTATCTGCTATCATATTCTAAGTAATCGAGTTCAATTTGCGAAAACCATTGCATCAGTAGAAAACATATCGTATATTTCGAATATGACAAACAGTCATATTTTGTGTGCACATAACATGGTTCTGAGTAATTTAATCACCAATTAATGCTACAAGCATGTTTTTATTAGAAGCATACACGAAATCAAAAGAATACAAGTTCTTTCTTGTAATACGCCGTAATATATCATTCACTATCTGCTATCATATTCTAAGTAATCGAGAACTGTAATTTCGTAAAGACGAATAAACAAAAAGGAATTGCAACATAATCAAATATGAATATCGATGAACGTTTCGGATAATATTCCAATTGGAGATATCTCCACTCTCTCTTTCTCTCGGTTAACATGTGCATGATCCTTGCATCTCACCTCTAATTCGAGAACTTCCAGCAAAGAGAAGCTATCATGCACGTTGCAAAGAGAAATTAAAATTATTAAATTGACTTGAAGTGGATTTGAATCCAAGACCCCACGATTTCTAACGAAGGGCCTGTATCACCTCTGCTATTCTTTCACATCTTCCAATATCTCCAAACTTGAGTGTTGAAATGATGGTCGGAGGGAGAAAGTACGGAAACAAAAGTTTGATTTTTCTTTAAAAAAAGAAATAAAGAGAGAAACTTTTGGCTTGCCGAATGAAGACTTAAGTAGCCAAATCTCCGTTAGGACAACCCTTTTAAAGAAACTCTGAGTGTGACACAGTATTTCTTTTCTACCAAAGAATCCTGTTCGTTTTGATAAGTATAAAATTAACTACGATGAAATCTAAAAGGAGTTTCTTGAGTGGTAAAATAATATATTATTATCTGTCAAAAACATTTTTGTCGCTGGTCTACATTGTTTATCTCTTCTTGAAATCGATGCTATGAATCATGGCGGACCAGGTAATGACCTAGACCTTGACTAGGCAATGACGATTGCTCTGAGAAAAATACGAGTATGAGAATTAAATCAGTCATATCTGTAGTTTTGTGGGGAGAAACTAAATTGTGAACCAAAGAGCTGAGAACAACTCGAGTTATTAATACAAACTTTGCCAAATATTATTGACTTATATAATAATAAAAGAAATACGAAAGACTTTTTGAAACGAAGAAAAACAAACTAGCTTTGTATCTAGAGGAAAAGAAACCTAACGTAAACACACGAAAGATGAACCACTCATCGCGTAGTGATCGCGGTTTAGTGGTGAAGGCGTTCGGCTACCTCACCTGGGTCAGATCCCGAGCTGATCTGAGAAGGTTTTTTCAGTTTAGACTTTCTTCTGGCAATTGATCGGCGATGACTCGCGTTTTATTATCTTCAGATATTTGAATACTAGGATATTTCAATACTTGAACTATCAAATCTTCAGGAATTATAATAATTATGTCGCAGAAGTTTAAAAGTTATGATCTTATTACCGTTCAGGTAATACAATTACAAGCAGGAACGTGGCATTTCACAAAAATATTGCGGTTTTGTTTAATGTTGCCCACGAGAAGAAGAATTTCTATTCTCGTTACGATAAAAAAGCAAACAAAATGAAGACGAGAATTAACATTTTACATTCGAGACGGGACAAGGCTAACTCAAGTTATCGTCTCACTTTCGAGATGAGAGTCGAGACGAAATGAAAAGTATCGTAAACATTTCTCGTCTTATCCCGATTCTCAGAATTGTGTATGTCCATTCTTCAAGTAACAAATTGCTCTGTAAAGTGAATCTTGTATGCTATTTTGTTACTTTATATTTCGGAGTTCATCGAATTATAGTCTGTGTAGGATTTTTATAATAAACCTTTTATAATACTTCTACATATTCTAAAATTTAGTTGATTATATGCCTTACTGTTCACTCATATTCAGTTGTTTTTATTATAGTTATTTTCCTTGAAACATACGGTAGAGTACCTTCTACATAAAACAAATGGAACGCTTTCTTTAATATTTGGCTAGTTGCAGAAATGTGTTGTGGAGGTCCTAACCCCATCCCTGAAATCCCGAACTTTTGTAAGTACTCCATAATTTTAGGGCAATTTGAAAAAAAATTAATGCCTATTATTATTATTATTATTATTATTATTATTATTATTATTATTATTATTATTATTATTATTATTATTATTATTATTATTATTATTATTATTATTATTATTGAGGTTTTGTGAATTTAATTGTTCACTCTGCACCAAAAACATTAGGCGCTCTCTTTATGGTTGTTTCAGTCGTAGCCAACTTTGCTCTGGAGCTTATGTCCCTCCATCTCTCCCAGCTCCTTCCAGTGTGGGTTGTTTTCGACAAACGCAGTGTGTGTGGATTTTCTCGGGGTTCTGATTCCCCCCACTTTCTTCATTTCACTATTTCTTTCATTCTCACCATCCACGTCACCTTTAGTTTATTCGGCATAATTATGGAACGTAAAACTTAGAAACATATATTTTCGTACGGTACATATGAGTTCAGTAGCCTTACTTTCTACATGAAAGTTTACTGCAAACATTCCGTTTAACATTTAGCTACTTGTAGGGACTTAACCAGGGGGGTGATACTGACGCTTCTCTTCATTCCCGACTATTTTGTAACCTTTCTCTAAAGATAGCAGCTATTTTACAAACTTTAATACAATCTGTTCTAATACGGAATTTTATTCTATATTCTTCTTCTTCTTCATATTATTATTATTATTATTATTATTATTATTATTATTATTATTATTATTATTATTATTATTATTATTATTATTATTATTGTAACCGTCCTCAGTTCGTGGTCCATGTTCGGGCTGTTATTTATTTGTAATCGCCTGGAGTTCGGGTCGCTGTTCGGGGCTCATTTATGTGTAACCACTCCGTGTAATCTGGTCGCTGTCCATGGCTCGTGTTACTACCAATAGGTATCTTCCTGATACTTTAACTTACCTGGATAGGACGATGAAGGACCTCTCCAAGAAAAGGTTACAAACTGTTTCCAAATCGCTCGTCGGTCTCAATAATGAGATGAGCATTAGGCGCCGAGAGGTTCGGGTGTCTCGTCTCGAAAACCTCACGGACGATCAGACGGTCATCCAGACCATAACGCACACAAACATCACTCATGCAAACAACGAAAACACACTGAATTAAATGACACTATACTTATTTATTAGAACACTATTTTGAAAAAGAAATAGCGAAGAGGAATGGATACAACACTGAACACTGAGTCAATATAATAATTTTCGTCGCTGAAATCACACTTTGCCCTTTTCAGGCAATATAGCCCTTTATATATATATATATATATGATTATGATTCAAATACACAGAGAAAAATCCGTTCTCCGGACAGCGGTATATTGTACAAATATACGGTATCCTCTTGCTCACTATAGAAATAAGTACGGAGCATAAGTTATCCGTATGCTACATAGGCACTGCCCTTAGATGTTACATCATGCCATTGCAGGATGTCTGACATCTAACAGTTTTCCGTATATCACATGCATATACTTATGTTTCCTTCGTCAGCTATATGTTATATACGTCCACTTGTATGTGAGATCCTGACCGCCTATATTGTTTCATACGGAAAGTACGTATAGATGGAACACTTATACAGAAAGTATTATAAAACATGCGTTTTCAGTTATACGTCTAGTGTACGTTAAGTCCAAAAACTACAGGAATTACGCATGTAACCTATCTTTTTAAGTATGCCACCTACATTTTTTTTCTCAGTGTATCACTGTAAATGCTTCCCTCACACCATTGACACACTTGGGGGTTTAGCACTGGGGAAAAGTTGTCTGGATTGTCCCACGATGAATCCAGGTGTTACGCTGAACAGTCCTGCAGCGTAAAGGTGAATCTTCAGCAAATAAACAAAAGGAAGATCTCCACAGTGGAATACTGATATTGGAGGACGCGTATATAACTTTTTAAACGCACAAGGTCTGCGGACCTGGGATTTCACTAGTTGGGGCTAGCCGTAAGAAATCGTCCTTCACCGGCTAAATAGCTTGTGCCCCTTCACAAAACTTAACCAACGCAACGAGCGTGGTGGCTGCGTACAACATCGGAGTCGAACTCCTCGAGCACCCATGCTCAAGCTACGGGTTGCAATGGTCAACGGAAAAGTGTTGGCAGTTCATTTCAAAAATCACTCAGTTAACTCACCTGTATACACATACAAACAGAATATAGAAAACAATTTATGTTAATTTTAGTAAACTGCCTATAATGCACTAGACACGGCGATAACACTGGCGTGAGAAAGTACAGATAATGAACTGCGAAAATTGTGAGGCTGGTGCCACTTTGGCTACTGGGACATCTGGTCAGCCCGTATTTCTCTAATCTATTGTAATGTTTCCATAAGCGATTAACGAAAGCACATAATTCAGTTCCCAATAACTATAGAATATATACTGTGTATATAATGAGTCAGGGAGAAGCACTAAAATGGTTAGTCACTAACTGAAATGTTCTCAGCAAAAGCAATGTTTTAAATATATATATGAAAAAACGATGAAAGACTTCTTTGTCCAATTGTGTGAAAGAAGCAATTCCCACCAAAAAAGAACTTATGTGCGTTGCAGAATAAAGTATAAATCGAAAATAATGATCACTGTCTTGACGAAATATACAGAGTGTCCACAAAAAATCCTTCTATAACCTGGTAGTGGTTATATATGGTGTCTGAGCGGGAACGACCTGTCAAGTGCACACGTAGACAGGTTGAGAACCCTTCGCCGTCTGACGAAGTATTAATAAAATTAGGTTTTTCACCTGAAAATTTAAAATAAGTTAGCTGGCTACACTGTCATATGGTGTGAGACTGACGTGCATAAACGATGAATGGTTTTTCACCTGAAAAAAACGGCTATTTAAAATAGTTAGAGAACTGGCTCACTCACTACATGATGAGGTTCCTGCATGAACAATGTCCAATCCAAATGTTCCATGAAGTAATAAGATCCTCTTGAACAATTGGTGCAGTTGGGTTTCCTTATCTTCCGTTACTTCACATGTTGAAACCATGTGTTGAATATCCTCCATGATTCTCCAACGATGAGTTGATGAGGGGAGAAGGGGGGATTTTTTTTAACACTGGCGTGAGAAACGAAGTACGGTTACAACACCTGTATGATAACTTTTTTTTTAAGTTCGCAGAAAGCGTTTATAGGGCTATTAAAATTCTTACTTTTTTTTAAACACATAAATACTTTTCGTAAAATGTTTAAGTGTTCCGTTTCGATCACTTTATTTGATATAATATGAAGTAAATACTTTATAGGGCTATTTAAATACGTTTTTTTAGCACTAATAAATTCTTTTCGAAAAATGTTTAAGTGTTCCGTTTCGATCACTTTATTTTGTGCAATATGAAATAAATATACACACACAATAACTATTCATGAAAACATCGACTTGAAGAATTATCAAATATCTCAATAAAAATTAGTAAATATGCTGATATCTGTATTTAAAATATCAAAATGTGAATGAATAAGCAAATAGCAAAACATGTTAAAGGTACTAAAATATTAAAATTATTGTTAAAGTTTCGATATCACTCTAATATATTTGAAAAATATGAAAATCATTGAAAAAGTAAAATGAATGGAAATGTAAACACATGATAAACTGACAATATATAAACAAAATAAGATTTTCACCTGTATGTCCCCTTTTTTTTTAACTGTGCCTCGTGTTGTTTGGCAGAAAAGAACGAAAAATCGTTTTTCAAAAATAAAAAAAATAAACTTAAGTGTCAAAATTGACGTTCATAGTAATTCCAAGAAATAAGCAGGATTCTGCATATCAAAGAAAAGATCGTGATTTCGCTGACATGTATGAAGAAAATTCGGCACGCCATAAGATCAAATGCCATCTGCTCGTCGTGAAAATCGAGACTTTAATTCAATAATGCTCAATACAACAAATGGTTTCATTCTGAAACAAAGTTATTATTAGCGTAGGTCAAGAATAATGGTTGTTGTTCACTTCCAAAAACGTAAACATTGTAGGGTTACCATAATAGATGGGTATTATCTGCAAAAAATTTATTCATAAAGTGTTGAAAACTATTCAATATTGATCCAAGTTTTTCGAAGCTCTGAATCAAGGAAGTTGACTCACTAGTCCAAACATTCCTGAAAATGAATGGTCATTATGCCATGAATTGACCAAAACCATAGGTGGGAAAAATGTGTAACACTACACGTACTTACACACGAAATGTGCCATCGACACCTTCGAGGCAAGACTAGAAACGTGGAAAGGCCTGCAACCATAGGCACTTACAAAATGTTTCTGTACAAAACTGAAATATAAACATTAATATTCAGTAAACTACGCGTATGTTCCCTGGAACATAACGTACGTCTTCCACCTTGAAAAGATGTGTAAACACACAAAATACAAATGCTCTCGTAGCATCGTAAAAATATGTCTCTATAAGACAAAATACATGAGACCTGTTAAAAGAAAAACATGAGATACAAACAAGAATATAGTCAACGACATTACAACTTTCTGGTTGGTCTGAAACATCAAGATAAAATTCCCTACAAAACAGCTGTAACAAGCTTCCTTAGGCATCTTCGCTACAAATATTCAAAATGGTCTTATTAACACATTAAAATTCAATCATCGAGCATACGAAATAATTGACAAAGTCATTTTCATAAAACATTATGGCTTCATGCTGTTGGAAAGAAAGAAAATAAGTTTGTTTTCGGGACTTATAACGATATTTCTAAGACGGCTGAAACCTCATAAATAATGGGCCATGTCGATTTTTGGAGAAAATCATCCGTCATTGGCAGTATGGCTGAAACCTAAAGATTTGTATTCCAAAACCTTTGGCCATGTCGATTTCTAAAATCCTCCATACTGTTTGTTATGGCTGAAACCTAAAGGTCTGTATTTCAAAACCTTTGGCCATGTTGATTTAAAAATCCTCCATAACAAAAACAATTTTACTGATAAATTCAAATAGTTTTGGGACATACTGTGGCTAAAATATAATTTTCTGAAAATAAAAATAATTACATCTTAACATACAAGTACTCAGTATAGTTACGATTCATAAACACTAAGATATTCACTATAATATTACTAGACGATAAATATCCTGAAAAAATCTAATCTAAGATTACACATATCTAGTTACGGGTTACTATTAAAATGAAAACGAAGATCTAAGATTAACACTTAAAAAGAAATTTAACATTGATTATAAGTGTAAAGTTTCATATTCTACGCATGAGATTACGTACTAAGTTTCAATGACAAATATACAAATATACGGTATATATAATTAACAACTAAAAATTTTCTTAAAAGGAAATCAAACTAATTGTGAGTCATACGTATGATAACATGTTTAAGAATTTGGAAAGTAGGAAGGGATTCTAAAAAGATTTTTTTAAAAATAAAACAATAGAAATATATTATAACGCTAAAATATCTTCCCACTGGCTGAGGGTACGGAGCTGCGCTACTAGCTCGAATTTCTTTTAAAATGCAATTCCCCTACGTATGTGATTACATACTAAATTTTAATTATAAACATACAACTATATATACAAGTAACAACTAAAATTTTTCTGACCTGCGCATCTGGATACATTCTTCTTTTTTCTTCTAAAAGAAAATCAAATATTTATTGTAAATAACATGTAGTAACATATTTAGGAATTTCGAAAGTGGGAAGGGATCCTAAAAAGGGATTTAAAATTTAAAACATTTAATAAAAATATGTTATAAGGCCAAAATATCTTCCCACTGGCTGAGGGTACGGAACTGCGCTACTAGTTCAAACCGTTTTTAGAAAAGTACGGTTCCCCTACGTATGTGATACGTTAATTATTTACTAAAAAATCTAAATTCAAACATCTGAAATAAAGCAAGAAAAAATTAATGACATTAAACTAATAGTAAGTCAGTGATAAGGTTTGCAACACAAATGCATAGCTGACTGAGATATGAAGTGCTACACGGAGCAAAGACAGAAAAAAGAAAAAAATGAATCAGCTGTATACCGTCCGTTATTCGTCGACATTAACAGGTGATCGAAAATGCAGCGATTATCTTATCTAAATAAAGAAAGAAAAACGTGTTATCTGCTCTTTGCTGAACAGTTAAAAGCTGGAAGCAAAAAGGAGTTTTAAAAGAAATGCGTAGCTTTCCTGAAAGAAAAATTTGTATCAACACACAAAGCCTTGGTTACTTTTTTTTCCCCTATGATTACTGTTTCTGTCTTGGTAACTGCAGTCTGCTAGTTTATTTCTATGACGGTTACCTCTCCGTACAAATCTATGCTTAATGTCGCACAAGTTGCGGTTCCTGTCTAGTTTGTGATAACTCAGGTTACGTGGCCGTGATTTACGACTTCTTGTGTATCTGTTATTCTTTCGTGTGCGCTCTTGGTTCTGATTCCTTTTAAATTTCGTATTGTTTACGCTCCGGTCTGCGTATCTTTGCCTATTGCTATAAGTGTAACTTCGTTTACGCTTTTTCTCTCTGTAGTTTGTGGTAATTGTTTTTGTGCGCTTACGACCTCTGTCGTTTACAATCATATGTTCGCAATTGTCACTACTACTACTACAAGCGGGGTCACTAGATTCTGGATAGATAAAATCGTTGCCAGATTTATTACGAGGTTGGTTTAGACTACCTGTCTCTGGTTGGAGTTCAGATTCCTGCGTTTCCTTTTCATTAGGAGTGTTAGTTTCTGGCTCAGGTTTCAATTCTAATGTTTTGTTTACACTAGGAATATCAGTCACTAATTGGGGTTCACATTGCGGTGTTTTGCTTTCAGCGCTCTCTGTTTCTTGATCATTTTCACGAAACACGTCCCGTAAAGCGTCTGTCTACTGCTCTAATTCGCTCTTTACCTCAGTAAAAGTTTCTCTATTTTTATCCAGTTTTCGTTCTAACCTAGCAAAATTCTCTTTCATTTCTTTCCTATATTCCTCGAAAAGTGAATTCATCCTAGTTATAATATCTACTTCCTGGTGTTCCATTATGGACAAGAATAAACTTAAAACGTATGATTAGAATAAAATATACTATTACAAAACAGTATGATTAAAATCACCAGAAAGAGAAGTTTTTTTTCTTTTTTCAGATTACTGGTTCTAAACTGGAAAAAAGTGATATATTAAACTATTGATCTTACAAGTATATTCGAGCACCAACGGTCTCGATTCGGGTCGGTAGTTCGGGCGTCATTTATTTGTAACCGTCCTCAGTTCGTGGTCCATGTTCGGGCTGTCATTTATTTGTAATCGCCTGGAGTTCGGGTCGCTGTTCGGGGCTCATTTATTTGTAACCACTCCGTGTAATCTGGTCGCTGTCCATGGCTCGTGTTACTACCAATAGGTATCTTCCTGATACTTTAACTTACCTGGACAGGACGATGAAGGACCTCTCCAAGAAAAGGTTACAAACTGTTTCCAAATCGCTCGTCGGTCTCAATAATGAGATGAGCATTAGGCGTCGAGAGGTTCGGGTGTCTCGTCTCGAAAACCTCACGGACGATCAGACGGTCATCCAGACCATAACGCACACAAACATCACTCATGCAAACAACGAAAACACACTGAATTAAATGACACTATACTTATTTATTAGAACACTATTTTGAAAAAGAAATAGCGAAGAGGAATGGATACAACACTGAACACTGAGTAAATATAATAATTTTCGTCGCTGAAATCACACTTTGCCCTTTTCAGGCAATATAGTCCATTATATATATATATATGATTATGATTCAGATATCACTGTAAATACTTCCCTCACACCATTGACACACTTGGGGGTTTAGCACTGGGGAAAAGTTGTCTGGATTGTCCCACGATGAATCCAGGTGTTACGCTGAACAGTCCTGCAGCGTAAAGGTGAATCTTCAGCAAATAAACAAAAGGAAGATCTCCACAGTGGAATACTGATATTGGAGGACGCGTATATAACTTTTTAAACGCACAAGGTCTGCGGACCTGGGATTTCACTAGTTGGGGCTAGCCGTAAGAAATCGTCCTTCACCGGCTAAATAGCTTGTGCCCCTTCACAAAACTTAACCAACGCAACGAGCGTGGTGGCTGCGTACAACATCGGAGTCGAACTCCTCGAGCACCCATGCTCAAGCTACGGGTTGCAATGGTCAACGGAAAAGTGTTGGCAGTTCATTTCAAAAATCACTCAGTTAACTCACCTGTATGCACATACAAACAGAATATAGAAAACAATTTATGTTAATTTTAGTAAACTGCCTATAATGCACTAGACACGGCGATAACACTGGCGTGAGAAAGTACAGATAACGAACTGCGAAAATTGTGAGGCTGGTGCCACTTTGGCTACTGGGACATCTGGTCAGCCCGTATTTCTCTAATCTATTGTAATGTTTCCATAAGCGATTAACGAAAGCACTTAATTCAGTTCCCAATAACTATAGAATATATACTGTGTATATAATGAGTCAGGGAGAAACACTGAAATCGTTAGTCACTAACTGAAAAGTTCTCAGCAAAAACAATGTTTTAAATATATATATGAAAAAACGATGAAAGACTTCTTTGTCCAATTGTGTGGGAAAGAAGCAATTCCCACCAAAAAAGAACTTATGTGCGTTGCAGAATAAAGGATAAATCGAAAATAATGATCACTGTCTTGACGAAATATACAGAGTGTCCACAAAAAATCCTTCTATAACCTGGTAGCGGTTATATTATTATTATTATTATTACTATTATTATTATTAAGATTTGAGGCGTCAATATTACATCCTATTCCAACAAGATTGAGGACATTTCTGGGCTGTTTGGCTTGCAAACTTGTTCAGACACTAAGTCCAAAAAATTAAGCCTGGATCCGTCACAAATCTCGCAGATTTATACAGAGGGAATTGTATTTTCCCTATTTCTTTATATAGGCGCTAGATGATACTGACACTATTCTAGAAAACGGCAATATAGTATCTGTTTTCATACAAAACTGAACCATATTAGAGTTTGGTTTCTGAAATAAACTGACACATTCTGTTTGAACCTTAAACGGAACCGAAACCAGTTAATCGGGTTTTGGAACGCGTCCAGTAGGTAGACTGTACTTGATGTTTGTATTATCTCGTGAGATCAACTGCTATTATGGAGTGTAAATTTGGAGATAAAGTCCCTCTTAACACTTAGTTCCGACAATGTATATATATATATATATATATATATATATATATATATATATATATATATATATATATATATATATATATATATTCTGTTAGCAAGATTGGCCGCATACGCAGATGAAATTATTGAAGATTATGAGTGCGGATTTAGACGAAATCGATCAACTATCGACCAAATATTTACCATTCGCCAAATACTCGAAAAGAAGTGGGAATTCAATACCCCGGTACATCAACTATTTATTGGTTTTAGAAAGGCTTACGACTCGGTTAGGAGAGAAACATTATACAACGTTCTTACAGAACTTGGAATACCGAGAAAGCTAATTAGATTAATTAAGATATGTTTAAGTGAATCCCAAAATAAAGTCCGGGTAGGGAAATTTTTGTCCACGAGCTTCCACGTCGAAAATGGCCTGAAACAAGGAGATGCGTTGTCGCCATTATTATTTAACTTTGTGCTGGAATACGCCATAAGGAAAATCAAAGATAGCAACCAGGGCCTAGAGTTGAACGGCATTCACCAGGTTATGGCATGTGCTGATGATGTAAATTTAATAGGGGATGATAGGAGAAAAGTAGAAATAAATGCAGAGATCTTATTAAACGCTTGCAGGGACATGGGTTTAGAAGTAAATGCAGAGAAAACTAAATACATGGAAGTGCGTCGGGACCGTAAAACGGCAAATTGTGGAGGCGTTAAAATATTAAATAATGCTTTTGATAAAGTGGATACTTTCAAATATTTAGGATCAATATTAACAGACGAAAATCATATTCACGAAGAAATTAAATGTCGACTAAAAGCAGGGAATTCGTGTTACTATTCGGTTCAAAATCTCTTGTCGTCGCGAATTCTGTCGAGGAATTTGAAGCTTAAAATATATAAAACGATAGTCATGCCTGTTGTTCTGTATGGTTGTGAAACATGGTCGCTTACTCTGAGGGAAGAACATAGACTGAAAGTATTTGAGAACAGGATCCTGAGAAGAATATTCGGACCCAAGAGGAACGAGAATGGGGAATGGCGGAAGCTTCATAACGAGGAACTACATAGTTTATACGGTTTACCCAACATTGTTAGGGTCGTCAAGTCTAGGAGGCTTAGGTGGGCAGGTTATGTAGCTAGAATGGAAGAAAGTAGAAACGCTTTCAAAGTCTTGACTGGTAGACCCATAGGAAAACGACCATTAGGAAGACCTAGGCGCAGATGGGAGGACAATATTAAGATGGATCTCGCAGAGATAGGAATACAAAGTAGAAACTGGATGCGGTTAGCTAAGGATAGAAGTCAGTGGAGAGCTTTTGTGAACGCGGCACTGAAGCTCCGGGTTCCATAGGCCATAGACTTAGTTAGTTAGTTAGTTAATATATATATATATATATATATATATATATATATATATATGTGTGTGTGTGTGTGTGTGTGTGTGTGTATGTATGTAGCCTCTTTCACAATTCGTGTAATTTTCTACAGCACTGGAGGAAGATAAAAGTTTCACACTATTAGTATGGAATTCGACATTCTTATTGAAAATGTCTGGATGTTTCAAATTTTCACAGTAAATGAGAGAAAGTCATTTTTTAGCCTGTGCTGGGGGCGTAAGCAAGAAACTTTATTTTCCTTATGTGATATTCTATGTAAACATTTAAAGAAGTGTTTTCCAATGATTATTGGTAAGGATTTTGGGGCACATCAATCTTATTTGTTATAAAATGCAATATCACTCATATGAAACCATAGTATAGTTATCTGGAACATATTTTTAAGGCTCAAAAGGGTGGCAAGGGACGTAAAAGGGTGGTGGGCTGAGTGTCACCAAATTCCAATTTCTATCTTGGGAATGCCAGCAAGCGTCAGCTTAATCACAAATGTCGCAGAATTAATGCTCTCTTGCTCCTTGCATGTGCCAGTGACTGATATGGGGCTACAGTCCCTCTACTAAATATTCATATAAATATTCAACATAAATATCCTTAGCAGGGACATACGGTAAGAAACATGTTTTTGTCAAATTAATGTAAAAATTGACGTTCTTGTAGTAAACAAAGGTATGCGTTTTTAAAATCTGGATTGTGTTTTTTTAGTAAAGCAGTGCCTTAGGGGACACAGGGGCCATACGATTGATGATCAATCTTTATAAATTCCAAATTGTATTTGGAAATGATAGTGATTGCCAGATTAATCAGAAATGTCACACAATTAATATTCCGATTCTCGTTGCAAGTGCCAGTTACTAATATGGGTAGTTGACACCAACACATTTTGCAACATATCTACCAGATGACTTAAAACAGAGAATTGTCCAGAGTGTAGAGATGATCACTCCAGATACGTTGGAGAAGGTATTCACAATGGCTATAGTAAATCACATTATTTTGTCTTGCTAATTCACGAGAACATGCTGAATTGATACTACCTGTCCTATACTTAGGTTAATTATATTTTTAAACATTTAATGATGATTGAGCCACAATGTGTTGTTTTCAAGAAGGAATAATTTTGAAGAAATGATTCTTATTCCTCGCTAGGCATTTATTTCTACCACAACCATGTGTCCATAGTAGAAACGATTTATTGATGTATTTACGTGCAGAGTACATATGAATAGGTTATTATCTGGGAAGTGGGATCATACAGTTATTGTGTAAGAGGTATGAAAAAGATACACTCTATTTACGAGTAAAGAAAACAATATTGAAATGTAAAGGTAAATTATTAAACTTGTAACTTTTAAAATGTTACTTTACGTTATTTATTTTATTTTATTTTATTTTATTTTATTTATTTATTTATTTGTGTTTCCTGCGTCATTTTTCATTGTCATTTTATGCTGTATTTCTAGCTGGTTTTGCTTAAGTGTGCAGAAAATACGTTGGTGACTTGTGTGTGTCATCTTGTGCTATAACAAGAGTCCCAATTGATTATTAACAAATGCAAATTCTCTGAATGTATTCCGGTGACACCATAACAACACAAGTATATGATTAATCTGTTAAAGTGATAGAGGATAATTATTTACAGTAGATTTGAGATTTAAAAAATAAAAAAAAATGTCTGTTATAATGATAAAATACATGACATCTACCTTGTACCCGTATATCCATGCTAAGGATATTTATCGTGCATTTGATATGACTTTTCGTGATATGATTTCATAGGCACATGTAATGAGCATTAGAATATTAATTCTGTGACATTTGAATTATTCTGACGCTTATTTTCATTTCTAGAAAAAAGTGGCAATTTTGTAAACAGAAATCACCTTCTTTGTCTCCTGTGTCCCCCAAGACGGCGAGTTAGCAAAATAGCATTCCAAATTTGAAAATCTCATACATTCTTAATAGGACAGCATTAAATTTCATATTACTCGATCCAAAAGATAGCTTCTTCCGGTAAGTTTCTGCTAAGGACATTTGTGGTAAATTGTTCATGTGATTTTCAGAAGAGATGTTGTAACCTTACATTAGTCACTGGAACATCCAAGGAGCATCGGAGTATTAATTCTATAACATTTGTCATTAATTTGGCATTCACTCTTATTTTCAAAATAAAATTTAGAGGTCTTATAAACATTCAACATCATATGCTACGCCCCTGTGCCTCCTAAGGCGCTGTCTTACTAAAACAGCAATCCAGACTTCAAAAACGGATTGCTTTTATACTACAAGAACGCCAATTTTCACATTAATTGACCAAAAAAGTTTCTTCTCGTATGTACCTGCTAAGTATATTTATACATAATTTTTATGTGAATTTTAGACGGGAGCTATAGCCCCATACCAGTCACAGAAACATGCAAGAAGCATAGGAAAATTAATTCCGTGAAATTTATTATTAATCTGACGCTCCTTAGCATTTCCACAATAAAATTTGGAATTCATATAAATATTCACAATCATATGTTTCACAACCTGTGCTCCCCTGAGGCGGTGCGTTATCAAAATAACATCCTATATTAAAATACGCATACCCTTCTACTACAATAGCGCCGAATATCATATTAATTGAAACAAAGAAAATACCTTCTGATAGTCCCTACTAAGTATATTTATGGTGCTTTTGTATGTGAGTTTTAGAAATTGGAATATAGCCCAATATCAGTCACTGGCACACGCAAGGAGCATCAATTATGTAACATTTGTGATTAAGCTTACACTTATTAGCGTTCCAAAACTACAATTTGGGTTTTTGGTAACACTCCACCAACCACCGTTTAACGATCCTTGTCCGAGACTTACAAAAATAATGTTCGAGACGACTATACTATCATTTCGGATGGCTGTTATTGCATTTTTTAACAAATAATGCTGATGTGAAACAAATACCTTACCAATAATGATTGGAGAAAACTGCTTCAAAAAATTAGCATTGAAACTTCCATAAGGAAAACGAAATTTTTGTTACGTCCCCAAAATAGGGGCTAAACAATGACTTTCTCTCATTTACTCTTAAAATTTGAAACATTCAGACATTTTTCAATCCAGTGTTGTAGAAAATTATAGAAATTGTAAAATAGGCTATATATATTACCTGACTCTCCAAATTTACACTACGTAATGGCAGTTGATTTCACGAGATAATAGAGACATCAACTACAGTCTAGCTACTAGACGCGTTCCAAAACACGATTAACTGGTTTCGGTTCCGTTTAAGCTTCAAACAGAATGTGTCGATTGATTTCAGAAATCGAACAGTAATATGGTTCAGTTTTGTTTGAAAACATACATTATATTGCCATTTTTTAGAATATCCATACATATTTTGGAAAAGGTCCAAAATGTATGTAATGCTTTCGTTTCAATTTAAGGTATTATGAATCTGCTGTTTCACTTTTGAATGAAGTTACGATTTCACAATTGTTTTCTCTACATATTTTTGAAAGAGCACATGAATGAGCAATGGAAAATTAAACTGTTTTTCGGTTCGGTTTGGTTAAGGTTAACCGTTTGAAAATGAAATGAAATATATTTTTTTGCGTTTAATGTCCCACGATTAAGCCTGTTAGGTTAAGCAATACTATTATTAAAACAAGTGCACTATGAAGGACGAATTGGTAGAATGAGAAAATGGGAGGAAACGGGACTACGGGAGTATCCCAAGAAAATCCACGTGCATAATGTTGTCTACCTCAAGCTTACTTGCGTAGGGAACAAACCAGGTAACCCACCCACCAGATAGTTCACTAGTCGGGTTCTCGGGTTAGATTCCCGGTGGGAGAGTTTTTGAAATTTTAAATGTTCTTGATGTCTGTGTTAGTGTCTCTGTCATTCAAGGTTAATAGAACTATAAAATGAGTCTAATCTAATAGAAAATAGAGACAAATTAAGGAGTTATTTTAGATGAATACAAACAGTGGCTTAAAGCCCAAAGTTCTAGTTGAGGTTTCGATTGACTCTCAGGACCACTTTGTCCTTCATGTTCTTGCGTGCTTCTGTATTTTCTTATCTTTTGTAATTTAAATTAGAATTTTGTGACTATAGTATTTTAACATGACCGAAATCACAGTATTTAGTCCTTATTAAAACCTTTGAATCGTAAACGTGTGCAATTTGATACATATGCAAGTGTTTTCTTCCTCTTACTTAACAGATCCATCTTATAGTAGTGGCGTGGTATTCGTTTCTTAATGAAAGGGTCTTGGATCGATTCCACGTAGGTCAATTAAGGTACATTTTTAGATTTACAATATTGATACTTCTGATGTATAATAACAAAAAATATTCCATTTCTCTCGGTCTTACAGTTGAAATGACCTTCTTTACAGAGGAAATACAAATAACATGACGGCACATGTCTACAACCTTGATTCGTACTGTCTGATAGTGAGAACGTGTTTAGCAAATAATTCATAATTACATAAGGCTCATTCTTACGGCTTAGACACTAATCCTTCTAAAGTATTTCTTATAAGGCAGTTCACCCTTAGACCCTGTAAAGAAACAATTTCTTTCATCTTTTCTATCATTATCTGTATCCTTAAAGTACGGGACAAGAATAAACGACCAAAAACGTCATTAGTTTTAATGGCATTTTTGGTCGTTTATTCTTGTCCCGTACTTTATTTGCTTTTACCTCAGTCTAATTTCACCCATCCAAGTGTCCCTGATTATTCTAGAAATTTTAAACCGAGAAGCCTTATAACTAAATGTAAACAGACTTCCAATATAGGCACTAAACACCAATTTTAATACCAAATCAATATATTTGTAATTTACAAATGTAAAGAGTATTACATTTTTAATCATTTCATCATATCGTCATGTTAAAAAAATGAATGAAACAACTCAGACCGAGTTTCGAACACTCGATCTTCAAATTTGACAAGTTCTTTACGAAGACAGAGCGGCTTACGATGCTTGTCTACCTGTGGCATATTTACGGCTTTCATCTAGCGCCTAAATAAAGAAAAGAGGGAAAACGCAATTTCCTCCGTATAAATCTGCGGGATTTGTGTCGGATCTAGGGTTACTGTTTTGGACTTAGTGTCTGAACAAGTTTTTAAGTTTATGTGAACAGGACTGTACCACTGAAACAACCCAAAAATGTCCTCAATCTTGTTGGAATAGGATGTAATATTGGCGTCTCAAATCTTCAGAAATAATAATAATAATAAGAAGAAGAAACAAGGAAGAAGAAGAAGAAAAGAAGAAGAGGAACAATAATATAAAATACAAATTTCATATTAGGATAGATTGCATTAGATTTTCTAAAATCGCCGCTAACATTAGGCAAAAGTTACAAAATAGTCGGGATTAGAGACAAGTGTCAGTACCATCTGGACATACCTCCTGGGTACGTCAATACAAGCAACTAAATGTTAAACGAATGGTTTCTAGTAAACTTTCATGTAGAAAGTAGGGCTACTGAACTCACATGAGCCGTACGAAAATTTATGTTTTTAAGTTTTACGTTATATAATTATACCGGATAAGCCATAGAAGACGTCTATGATGAGAATGAATGAAATAGTGGAATGAAGAAAGTGGAAGGAAACAAAACACCGAGAAAACCCACACACATTGCGTTTGTCCAAAATAACGCACACTGGAAGAAGCTGGGAGGAATCGAGGGAACCAAGCTTCATGGCAGAGTGGGCTACGACTGAAACAACCATAAACCAACCTAACGTTCTTGGTGCGGGGTAAACCATTAACTTCACTAAATGTCAATAATAATAATAATAATAATAATAATAATAATAATAATAATAATAATAATAATAATAATAATAATACTTCTACTACTACTAATAATAATAATTATAATAATAATGGACCACTGTTGACATTTCGCCGAAAATTGGCTGCCTTACAGCGACTCTACGCAATTTCCCCACTTCCGCTTTGAAAATTATACCAGCATTGGCCCAACAGCGGTAGAGACGCGACGGAACGCCAGTGAATCTCAAATTATTTCCCCAAAATATATTAAATCGCAAGTGTGCGTGATTTGTTTACATTAAGGTTTCGTTAAAAAAACTTAAAAAAGTAAAAAAAAACATGTTCTTCGGGATGGGCACGAACCACCAATTTTGTGATTACTAGTCGCGTTCTCTTCCAACTTCGGCATGGAGGTAATAAAAAAAACATTGCTTCAGGAGGGATAAATCGTTTAAATCTATTTTAATTTGGCTAATCAGAGTGTTCATTTAACCGTGTATATTCGACAATAAACGTTTGGAATAACATAAAATGCATTTGCGTTGTTGAAATTTTATAACGAAATAACACGCGTCTCTTTACTCATTTCATAGTTCTTCCATGATCGGCGACAGTTACCATTTAAATTCATACAGGTATACGCACTCATCTCAAGACTTTTCCTTCATGATGCATAGGCAGGTTTTACCCCTGGAGCTCACTTTGGGAACAATTCGTTATGAAAAATAACACGTTTGCTGCTTAAAATGTGTTAAGTCCAAATTGTTCTTAACGTGTAAACTTAAAAACCTTTTTTTATAATACTTTGTGTGGAACTATTTGTCTAAAGATTTAAAACTATACTACCCAAATTTTAAACGAAATCGTTCCACTAAAGTTTCATGTGGAAAGTGTTTTACGGTGCGTTTTAAGGAATATAACTGTCATTAAAAAAATGAATATCAGTGAATAGTAAGGCTAATAATAAACTAATTTTAGGATATGCAGAAATAATTATAAAAGCTTTGCTACAAAAATACCTATACAGACCATAATTCGATGAGCGAAGAAATGCAAAGTAACAAAACAGCGTATAGGATTCAGTCTACCGAGCAATTGTGACTTAAAGAGTGGACATACACTATTTCGAAAATCGAGATAAGACGAAAAATGATTATGATAATTTTCGTCTAGTTTCGAATCTCATCTCGAAAGCCAGACATTATTTTAAGTAATCATTGTCCTCTCTAGAATGTAAAATGTCCATTCTCGTCTCTACTTTTTTGTTTTAGTAACGAGATGAGAAATTCCTCTTCTCGTGGGCAACACTAAACAAAACCGCAATATTTTTCCCAAATGTTACGTTCCTGCTTGTAATGGTATGACCTCAACGATAGTAAGCTCCTAGCTTGTAATCTTCTACGAGAAAATAATAATTATTATTAGTTTTTATTATTACTATTATTATTAGTGAAGATTTGATAGTTCAAGTATTGAAACATCCGAGTATTCAAATATCTGAAGATAATAAAACATAATTCATCGCCGATCTATCGCCACCAAAAATTCTAAAGTAAAAAATACTTGCCCTTCCCGGATCCGATTCGTGGACTTTCAGATTACTGGCAGAGCGCTTTGACCACTGAAGCAAGATCAATGCACGGTAAAAGATTCGTTCTTAATGTGTTTATGGTAGGTTTGTTTGCCTCTTGTTACAAAGTTCTACATGATTTTTATTCGATTCAAAACGTCTTTCGTATTTATTGTAAGATGATGTAAGTCAAAAATCTTCGGCATATTTTATATTAACTTGCTTTTATAATTTTGGTCCTCAATTTTTTTTCTTCTCTACAGCAAACTACAGATATGAGCGGTTAAAAATACAAGCAATCTCATTTGGCTTCAAATAGTCGCCATTTCTTGGTCAAGGACTTATGCCCGGCATTAGACAAAAGTTTGTTAGACGTAATTTTAAAGCAGAAGGATCACGTGGTCAACTCCAAATGGAAATGATTGAAGTGTTGCCTTCTATTTGCGGTTCTCTTTTAACAAGCATTAGACAAAAATCATAAATCGGGGGTGGCGGAGATTCGAACCCAAAACACCTAATGACTATTTTAGTGGTCAATTACGATATTCACTTACCCAGCAATACACACAAGAAGTTTCTGCAACAAATGTAATATCTGCGACTACTTGCAACACTTTTCTTCTATTAATGTTAAGTACTAAGCTATGAAGGTTTGTTCTTATTTCTTTTTTCTTTTTACAGCTTGTTGTGTGAACTGCAACAGTAAAATAAATGTAAATATCTTTTATAATCATATTTGCTACGTGAATAGCTTTGTTAAAAATAATTAAAGTATGAAGTGGATGCGTAGTGTATGGACTGATTGTTCATAACATGATTCCAAGAAGGCATAAACAACGTAGACGCGCGACAGATAATAATATGTTATATTGACAGATAATAATATGATATTTTACCACTCAAGACGCTCGTTTTAGATTTCATCGTAATTAATTTAATACCTACCAAGGCACACAGGTTTCCATGGTAGAGAAGGAATATTTTGTCACACTCAAGTTTCTTCAAAAGTGTTTTCCTAGCCGAGACTTAAGCTTTCATTCGGCAAACCGAAAGTTTCTATGTTTATTTGTTTTTCTTTAAATCAAGCTTATGTTTCCGATCTTTCTCTCTCCGACCATCATTTCAGGACATAACACTCAAGTTAGGAGATATTGGAAGAAGTGAAAGAGCAGCCGAGGTGTTATAGGCAGTACGTTAGAAATTGTCGGGTTCTGGATTCAAATCCAATGTAAGTCAATTTAACACTTTTAATTTCTCCTTGCAAGGTGTATGATAGCAAGCTTGCGATAGTTGTGAGGTAGCTTCTCTTTGCTGAACGTTCTCAAACTAGAGATGAGATGCAAGAATCATGCACACGTTACCCGAAAGAAAGAGAGAGTGGAGATGTCTCCAATTGAAATATTATCCAAAACGTTCATCGATATTCATATTTCATTATGTTTTAGTTCATTTTTTTTAATTCTTCTTTATGAAATTATATTTCTCGATTACTTAGAATATAATAAGTAATAGTGAAGATATGGTACTGCGTATTACAAGAAAGAACTCGTATTCTTTTGATATCGTATATGCTTCTAATAAAAACATGCTTATATCATTAATTGGGGATTAAATTACACAAACTCATGCTATGTGCACACAAAATATGACTATTTGTTATATTTGAAACATATAGCATGTTTTTTTTTACTGATGAAATGGTTTTCGCAAATTGAACTGACACATACTGCATATCTTGTTTTTACTTTCTTACATTGTCTCTTTTTTCCTTTTAATTTTCTTTTTCTTTTTTGTTTCATTTTCCGAACACACTGAAAACTAGTAATATAACTTCAGAAACTATTCTTGTTAGCTTTAAAGTGTAAATGAATAATAATAATAATAATACATTTAGAAAAATAAAAACTACGATTGTTCTGCTGATAAAAATATTCTCGCAAAAATATGGAAGTCAAAACACCTCGACCTGATATTTTTTCATAAAGTTTTACTAGAGATATTCAAACTGATAATTAACAAAAGTGAAGGTCCCGTTGAAACGAATAATGTGAAAGATTCAGAGATTTTACAAAATACTGTAACCTGTTGACCAACACTGATATTTCCTTGGTATGTCTGAGGTTAAATATGATCTCTTTGTGACTATCCCATGATATCAATCGCTCTGTAGATACTAAAGGTGTTTTCTAATTGATTGTTTTATTCTTCGCAGAGGCATGGATATTTTTCTATTTTTCTGCTGTTTGCTACACTGGCACGTTTCGAACAAACTATTGCACTTGTAGGACGCCTTGTGTTGTTCGCAACCAACCAAGCTAAACAGTATTGTTGGTTGTCTAACTTTACATGATATTAAAAATGGAAGTGTGAATGCACTTTTGCTCGTGTGTATACATACATACATACGATGGTTTCATGAATTCGGGATTTTCCTTGCCTTTTAAATGTATCAAATAGTTAAGAGTCTTAAGCTTCATTTGTTATTCTTCAGAAAATAAACTTGATTTTTAAGTCTACTTCAACGTTAACTTATTTCGTGAATCAGAATCTAAAAGCAAAATTATGTGTTTACAGTACAACTCAGAAATTAGAATGATTGGCGAAAATACTCTGCAAATCATCTAATTTCTCGATTTTACACGGAATGCTAGTAATTTTTGTAATCGGTTACCACATGAAATAAAACATATATATATATATATATTAGGAAAATGATAGCCTATATTGTATTTACATATCTTACGTAATACAATGATAAAATATATATTAAGTAAAATATGGTATTGTTATAATTTACACATACGATCAACTAATTCATAATGCTCATAAGCTCTTAACAGAATTAATAGAAAAACAAATACTATCAAGATAAGACGAAATTGTGGCAAAATAACAAGAAATGCTAAAAGGACAAGGAATTATTGTAAAAGAAAGATATACATTAGAATCAAATTGGGATAGTAAACGTGAAAATAAAAATGTATCTTTCAATGACGATGACAGTTATGATGTGAATTAATTCTTAAGTGGATATTGTTTAAAATATACTTCCGTCGTTGGTACTCAGAAACTAAGTCGTTATTTTCTTCCTTATATAAGAAAGATCTCCTCTAATTCTATACCTGTGGGAACGTACCCAAAATGGCTGACACGTTCCCACGTTAAACTGCGACAATGATCCGTTGAATAAGTAAAAGATTTAGATCGTTTATCTCCCGATATAAGTGAAATACGATGGCCGATTCCTTTGATAAAATTAGCTCCATCTTGACCCCAAGTACCACTTGACTCGATGGCAATTGGAACAAACCAATATTTACCAACGAGATTAATATATTTGTTCCTCTTGTCGGTCTCCTTACGAGCAGCTACGAGACCTGCGCGTGATGATGAATGTGCAAGACTGGAGGGAGCATAAGTATTTATGCAGGTGAAGCCCCAAACTAGAGCTTTCCCTTTTGTCCAGGGCACTAAAGTCATTCCAGCTGGTATTTTTCCGTCTGAATAACTGCATCCATTTAGTTCTCGTACTGATGGGACACCTGCAGATGTGAGAGCTCTCATAATGATATCGTTCACACTTGAGTCCCGTGATTGTGTTTCTGCGCTGCTCTTGCATGATAAGCCATGTAAGCCTCTCTTATCGACGACAGCATTACAAGCACGACAACGTTGTGCTTTGCAAATATCTGCTTCTAACCGTATAGTTGTAGCTATGTGAAAAATTTCGTTGCTGAGGTGCAGACCAACAGAAGATGACGGTAGCTTGAAGCCATGCTCCGTTTTCAGGGTACGAAACAGCGTGGAATCTGGCCTTGACTTCGATATTATGAGTTGATTGTGTTAATGAAGAAAGATGATGTTTTACTATGGGTTCGTCCCAGGCTGATTGAAGATTTCTCGTTAGCCGGAGGAGCAGACCCTACTAAATCAGACCAATTGTCGATGCACCGTTTTTTTTTTTACCGTTTTTCAGTTTTTCAATCGGTTCCGTTTTCTATCAAACTGGTTTCGTTTTCTATCAAACCTGTTTTATTTTTTTTAAAAATCAATCTTTAGGTTTTCTATCAAATGCTTTTTGTTTCTTCGTTAAGTTGTTTAGAAATGAATATTACAAAAATCACTTGTTATGGTCATCCTAACTAGAAAGTATTTTTGTAGTAATTTTGTTTCCATTTAATGAACGTAGCGGAGTAGAAGAATACTATAGTTACTAATTGCAGTAACGAGTACTCTTGTAAGGTGCAAGCCAACAAACATCGAAATTTTAACAGATGCAAGATTATGTCTATCAACTGTATATTATTCTGTTTATTTGTGTGTTGTTGCTAAGTATTAATGGAAGTAACATGAAAGCGTCCTAACGTTTTAAAATGATCACTACCTTGCCAATTTTAAACTTACAGCATTTTTCGTTTTATTAGAATATTTGATCTTGTTTTGTTTTGCAGTTTTCTTGCCGTTAGTACTTCATTTTCGACGTTATAACAAAAATATTAAGTTCGATGGTATAAATAGTGTCTATTGTTTCAGTGGTTCTCGTACGCATATAATATTGTCCTTCTGCTGGCCTAGTAGCTAGCACATGACTCTTTGGTTCAATGGTCTCATGAAAACAGTAATAAAATCTGAACTATCACGGTGGTTTGGATTCCTTCTTAAACTATAAGTCTCTGTCTCATACAGCCTCGGTGCTGAAAAGAAACAACATCCTTCATCGAACAAATAAACAAACAGATATAACCCTACAATAGTCTCGCCATTCCATTTCAAAATGAAATGATATCTTACAGTTTAACGTCCGACGATTATGCCCATTAGGTTACGAGAGGCGATGATTAAGGCAAGTGAATGATGATGGAAGAATTAATAGAATGAGAATGTGGAAGGAAATGAGAGTACTCCGAGAAAATCCATCGAAACGATGCTATCCACCACAAACTAACTTCTCCGGGGATTGAATCAATGCGCTATTCTATTTGAAATCAAATGAAATTTCTATTTTCCTATCCCTTGGCTATCCTTTATAGCTTATAATCAACGGGTGACTCTTGAGAGTGAATGATTATGAAATAATTGGTGCAAAGGAAATGTGTAAAGAAATTGGAGGACCCAAGAATGTCAACAGCATTAATCCATGTGCATTCTGGGAATTTAGCTTTATGGCCGACGCAACTTTTGCAAGTGTATCAGGAAAATAGCAGACATGAGTGCATACTCGGTTTTCCTTTGGCCCAGCTCGCATAACCTTTTGTAGGGTGCACAAACAGGTGTGTGTATGTGGGTGTGTGTACGTAGGGGTGTGTGTATGTGTGTATGCACGCTGCAATTCACATTATCCCTATTTTTTGTTCAATATTGCTACTACAGCGTACATAAATTCTTTCTTCAAATTAAACCACTAGAGGTAACTTTTTTAATGAACAAACAGTGAATGCATGAGTTTTTTTGCCTTCGACTCTGATGCATGTGGGATCCTTCGTTCGATCCTAGCTCACGCTCTCTTCACGTATAGGTATATTATTATTATTATTATTATTATTATTATTATTATTATTATTATTATTATTATTATTATTATTATTATTTTACTTTTGAACGTAAATCTTATTTGGACGTAAAACTCAAAGATTTCATTTTTTCTTTTATATAGACATATTACGACTCTTTTATATACATAATTTGTCACGAAAAACAAGCTTTACACTGATATATTTAAAGAAAGACTTACTTCCCATATGTTTTACCAATAACCCTACACAAGATTTCAGAGGTTAGTTATATACTGTATTCTTAATGTTTTTCAACATTTTTGATACCAGAGGCATCAAAATTTACAATCTGCGAGTGCGAATAGAGAACATTAAAAAGAAAATAGTTATTTATTTTTATTATTAATTAATTAGTTAATTAATTAACTTCACTTTAGAAGCGTTATTAATGTGCCATGCTCCCTGGTTTTACTCTCGCTGCGAGGACTAAAATTTTCTGGTATTGACACAGTATCATGAAGCAATTGGATAGCTGGCTGAATTAAGAGGTTGTGAACTCCAATCCAGTAAGCCAGAAATAATGAACTTTGGGAACCGATGCTTCTGGGCATTTATCACCCAGTTAAACTTGAGTCATTTGTATATGAATTAAATTATGTTGTTCTTGTATTCACCCAGTTTGTCAATAACTCTTTTTCAAGCCAAGTCTTTACCATTTTTTTCTGTTGATACTATAGCTAATGCACTGACATGATTCTGAGTTACGGCAGTTTTTAAAAAACGATTTTATAATATTTAATATGTTAAAGCAACTTTCAGTTTCTGAAGTGGACATCGGAGGGTTTACTATGATTTTCACGCTGGAAATATTCTTAAACCGCAATGTCTTTCTACGAATTCCCAATCAATTCCACGACAATACAAAGATGAACTCTGCATTAAACTTGAAACTTCTGCTGTCCCATATATTTGTAAAATCAGGTATGCTATATTTAAACTGCTGACATATGCCATACCGTCTCGGGTTTTAGAGTAATGAAGACATAGTACTCTGGCTTTTCAGTGTTCAAGACGTAACGTAACTGGAAAGTGAATGCTAATATACTTACACAGTAATTAACGAATAGCTTTGCACTTGAAAAAATCTTATTTAGAAATAATTTCTAAGTTGGTATCACCGACATTTTTGTCATCATTTTCCTACCTTTTGCTTTTAGAATAAGGTGTCTACAAAGAAGTTCACTTACTTCAGAATGTGTTCAATTATTTCTTTCTTATGTATGTTGGTGGTTTACCTCTTCTTGTCTTAATACATATAAATGTCGTATCTTGAGCATGGACGGATTTACGGATTATCCACTGTTGGGGTGGATCTTCCGGGGTTCTGGAATACTCCTCAGTCGAGCATTCTTTCGCGGGAGTTTTTTTTAAAAATTGTTAATATAAAAACTCAGTTTTTGAGCATTTTCTAGTATAATTCTCTATAATACAACATAAAGGGATATTGTATATTTTTTTTTAGAAAATTAGGGTGGGACAAAACATTTCGATGCCTCCCATAAGTACTGAGAAGGTCTTCTATGGTTTTGAGTCATTATGTAAATGAAACGCAATATTTTAGCCAACGTGCTTTAAATGTATTTCAACATTTAAATTGTCGAGTCAAAATCGCAATTAAACATACCACCTGTGCTCTTTTTTGTGCTTCGAGCACTGGTTACAGTATAAACCCAACATCCAATGAAGAAAATTATTTTGACAGTTGCAGAGATACCTTTAATTACGAACACTTTGTCCATATGTTCTTGCATTGTTGTCTCAGGACACTTCGTGATTGTTTATTTTGTAAAGTGTATTTACGTTCTCTGTCAGACATTAGGCTATATAGGACGAGATTTACAGTTTAAATTGAAATTACTGTAGCGTGTTCTATGGTCTATCTCAGCGGGAATTTAGTTCAGAACTTACACAAAAAAGGCATACACTAGTATCTAGACAAGTGAGGATGCAAGACTTTCATGGAGTCAACCGAACCACGGAAAACACCAGGGTTATATCTGAATCTTCGGTCTCAAAATGGAAACACACAGCATCTTCAAACTTTCCCAAAGTTGAAGCAATCAATCAAAAGCAATTGATTGTGACTTTTTTCTGCAATAATATTATGATCCTTAATAGAAATAAGAACACTAAAGAGTTATTATAGAATATTTGGAGTGCTAACCAGGTGCGGATTCGAAATTTGTATTGTTAAGGGTCCACACTTTTTATTGGTTTTCAATACTATAAGGCACATCTATTTATGCACATGAACGAAAGTGCATTTTCACTTCCAAATTTTCACATCGTTCACCTACACTCCATTCGGTTGCTTGAGAACTAAACAATGCGTTGTACAATTGATCTAGTTTGTTCAAAAGATATCAGTGTAGCAAACTGCAAAAAGTTGAATAAAATCAAAGCCTCTGCAACGAATTAAAATAAGGAAGAGGACATCGTTTAGAAACTACAGAGTTATTCATGTCATGCGAAAGTTACAAAGTGATTTTGTTTAACCCTAGACATGCCAAGGCAAAAATTAATGTTGTTCAATCTTTCATTTTCTTTCACATAATACAGCATTTTGTAAAATTTCTGGATATTTTACATTATTCATTTGAACATTACCTTCACTTTTGTTACTTTCCAGTTTCAATGCATCTACTGAAACTTAATGAAATATATACCTACATATATCTATCTATCTATCTATCTATCTATCTATCTATCTATCTATCTATCTATCTATCTATCTATCTATCTATCTATCTATCTATCTATCTATCTATATGTATATATTTGGTGTGGCTGTGAATAGCTGAAGACTAAAATCTCTATAATTAAATTAAAACAGTATTGCGTATATGCGTGAAAAGGGAATTGTCTATATTCAGACGTAAAATTTAAAACAACATATACTATTTAGTTATGGAAACAACAATAATTTTAGTTCATAATATATTTACCGGGGTGTAAATATTTCATTTCTCTCATACTAAGCGTCAGTTTAGAGTGCGTCAGTACATGCTTGGGAATACCATAAAAATAATGTGATTTATGGAGTTATTTATTTTATTTATTAGATCCATACACTTCTTATGGAGGACATTATACGCTTTTTAACATTAATATGAGTTATTTTGTTTTTCTTCAGGGTATAATATATTTCAAGTTCAGTTAAATCTTCTGAAGTTGGCAGAAAGTGTTGAATTCTATGAGTGGAAGCCATGATTTATGGAATAGGAAGAAAATCGATATAAACATATAGTAGATAATTTAAAACTTGTAATAGTAATTCAACAATAATAAATTATTTTATATTATTTCTTGTAGTCTAGAAATAGCTACCACATATTGTACCAGCAACAACGTTTACGGAGGTATGAGATAATATAACAAAGGAGTGTGAACTGTAAGAGTAGCTTTTGAGATTAAAATATCGTAAATTCGTAAGGACTTCGGGTCATCTTTCTGAACTTGTTTGTGAAGAAGTAGTTGTTTTGTTACACTAACAACTGCGTCTCTGTACAAGGTCAGCGAGTGGATAACATAAGGACTGGATGCATTGGGCTGTACACTAATTGACCTGATATCACCTTTTGAATGTAAACACATTACATCATATTTTACCCAAAATGTCTGATGTTTCCGTTGAAACCAACTACAAAAATTTTGTTTTCCTATCATTCGTAGCACAGTTAGAACCCTGCCAAATAACATAGTTAAAAGAAAACATTTATAAATTTTGCTCTTAAATATGGGGAGAGAATTCTTGATTCATTAACATAACTTAAATGACGCAGTGCGCTTACAACAGTCTTATGAGTAATAGTGTTTGCCATGTTAGCATAAAATGTAATTTCTAATGCTTTGACACTGTCATTCAAAGGATGGTATTCAAATTAGTAAAATCAATACTATTTTGGGAACTAATATATTTGATTTATAGACATTTCATCTCATAATCGTGAACACATTCCATCATGAAAGAATAATCTAGTTTAGACGTTAGAAAAACTGCAAATCATCTGCTTAAGAAACCACCTTCAGAGCAAGTGTAACAATATTTATCACTCATAACATATATGCTATGAGCGTAACAGTGAATCGGTCACTCATAGCATATCATAGGAGTGCAAGACTAATAGAAAAAGTCAACATGAGATCACCTTGTAGTATTGAAAGATTAATGGGAATGCTTTGGAAGAGGTGACCATTAACAATTGAACTTGTGTGGGCGATTTTATAAAAATATTGCATACATGTATCAAATTAATCGCTGAAACCAAATTTTTGGAAAACAGACCATAAATAAGAGTATTCAATATTATCAAAGGCACTTTTAGAATATAAATTAATCAAAGAATGGAATCGTTACAACTAGCAACACTATCTCCGACAATTAACAGAAGATGATAGATTTTTTTTATTTTGTTTAACAGCTACGTGTTGTAAATTATGCAATAACATATCCATATTTCAATGAGTAGATTTCGATACATCGACTAAAAGATTTGATATAGTATTAAAAAGTGTTATAGGTTTATAATGACTGATGTCTGAAGGTTGAGCAATTTTGAGGGTAAATATAGTGATAGGTGTATTAGTGTGTTTTAGAGTTTCTGAAGCAAAGAACCATTCCTTGACAATCCATGTTAATGTGTCGCCCATTATGTTCCAAAACTTAACATACAACCAACCAGAAATAAAGTCGTGTGCATGAAACGTGTCTTCTTTCGCACTATTCGTAGCTCATAGCATTTCGACTCTTGTAAATGGAGCACATAACATTTTTATTGTCTTCTTCATTTATCACTTGGGAGACCCATCCAAATAATTTATTGTCGCAAATAGTAGCAGTATCTACTCCAAAAGTACCTGGTATTAATATTCATAAAAGATGTTGCAAATGTTGTCTTAAGTTGTTTGCACAGAACCTTGATCATCGATTGGGGAAGTGATTAGTTTCCTTCTTCTACGTGCTGACTGTTGGATGATATGTATAAGCGAGCATTGTTCTTTGTCTGCAAATGCAGGGACTTTACTAAGTAGGTGAATCCAGTCAATTTTCTGTTTATGAAATTTTAAAAAATAATTTTACTTTGTATTTACCTAAAAGATTAAGCGCTGTGAGATTAGTCAAAACCTGTCTGTGCCTCTAAGAGCCATCGATAATAGAAATTATAAAGTTTCTGTTTATTAGTAGAACTGTAGGGAAATAGCCCTGCAAAAGGCTGGAATTTTATCTTTATATTATTGATACAATACTACCTCATTTGCACAAATAATTTCTTTTCTTCATTATTATTACTGCCACTGGGAGAAAAAACATCAATAAATGTGGTATCATAAATCTCACCCTTTATAATTCTACCATTAGGATGTAATTCTACATTTGAAAGGAAGATGTCTTATTTAACCAAAAGTGCACCACCATGTCCTTATATGAACAATAGTTAGACACAATATACGAGTGATATGCTTTTACTTTTAGGTGCACGTATTGAAGAAAACAACGTCCGTTTCAGATTTAAGTAAAAAGTCAATTAGAGGTTCAATTTTTACTGGCGATTTTATACCATTAATATTTTTAGACACTACACATGAGAAGAATGGTCAACAGGAGTTACATATTAGTAAGCATAACTGTTCGTCTTGAAGAACTGATCTGCGGAATGTCTAAGTACGATTAGAAAATGTTTGTGACTCACTTGAAGTAGGAACATCGGGATAACGTAATATTCAGTACTCACTATTTTCGCTACAGGCGACGGAGTAAGGCGATGTGATGTCTCCTTAGGTTGTTTCACTTGAACTGTAACCGTTCTTGCTTTCATTTTTCTTGTTTTGTGAGATTTCCTGAGAATTACGGGTATTGCTTCCTTTTTGCTTTCTTTTTTATCGTCTAGTGAGATTTCTTGGGAATTACAGGTATTGCTTCGAGGTATAGTTAAGGAATGGAAATCATTTTCTGTAGACAGTGTGTGCATGGAGCTTATAGAGGAGATTTCCGATACACTAGGATGGCACACAGGATGTTGATTACCATCAATACCACTAGGGGATGAGGAAGCAGTGTTTACCAAGATCTTCTTGGTAACCTGCTCAATGACGTTATCGGATTGTACTTGGAGATCAGACTCAGCCAATGGAGACTCAATATGTAAAGTTGGAGGAGAATTGTTGTTGGAATTGTCAGAAATGTAGATATTTTTTGACTGTCACTGGCGTCTTTCGCCGGAAATTGTCATAAAGCTCTCTTAAAAATATTTGGACAGGAACAATAGTAGGAAGCACTTTCTGAGTTGTGGCAACATGGTGGCTTTATATCACAGGGTTAGCAAGAGTTTTCATAAACTGGGAAAATACACATCTGAAGTCAAAATAGACAAAGTAGTAGATTTAACCATAGGAACAGCTAATTTTTGAGAGGTTCGAGAGCTTACCTTAGCACTTCCAGGGCTTTCTAAAGTTATTGAAACAACGACCCATTTTTGATGCTGAGAACACTGGTGCTGTAAATGATCACGTGAATGACAGTAGTAAGAAGTACGGTCCTTACCATAATACGTCACGAGGAATCTTTGATTACGAATATCAATGGAAGAAGGTATATGTTATAACAATTACAGCGACCCAATCTCTCGTCCTGATCTAATTTACATATATATATGTTTATCATAAATTTCGACCTTTACAGTTTTACATTCGCCATATACAAATAAGGCACGAAATATATCGTTATGTTCCGTGCGAATAACGTGTACTCTGTCGTGGATTAAAGGTCGATCAGCTGAGTCCAAGATCGCTGGTTATATTTTACTGTCAACTTGGAAGTTTACACTATCACTATGTTCTTGTAACAGTTTGGCACAATAAAGAGGGAGATAACACCTCAATATGAACATATTTATGATAAATATCTAACTCAAGACTCAATATTTGTTATTCTTTAAATTCAAAGATGTTCTGAATAAAGTCATGAATTTTGACTGTCGAAGGATGGTTAGGAATAGCACGGAATCTTAATTTTAAGGTATTAACACATTTGATATAGCTGTAATTCTAAATAGAGCTCTATAGTAACTTTAGGTTGATATTATGATGTTATAAAGATATTATAACCAAATAATATCACCGACCTGGAGGGAGAATTGTCTTGGGGAGCTACGTGTCCACTCTAACCATTGGGAAACTATTTCCTCATGGTCGATATACATTTGACATATTATTATTCTTTATGGAATAATTGCTCAACACTCTGGTTTCCCTCGTAATTACTCCTTTCCGCCGTGCAAAGTGATCTCGGCACACTTCGAAAAGGTTTGCGTCCCCAATTTGAAGGAGTTGCAGAAATCTAGCAAGATTGCCGAATACAAACTTTAATGGCAATGGTACAATTGAAGTAATTACAAACTAATAATAACAATATACATCTCCAATGTCTAAAATGTCTAGTTATATTAGTGGAATGTCATTGTTTTCCATAATAGCATCTACGTTCATAAATTTGTGTTCTAGATTCATGTTACCTTTTAAAAGCACGAATTTGGTTAAAAAATTCAGCAACGAAAACTAAGTTGATTTTGGAGTAACATATTGGATATTCATTTAGACGGTCCTTTACTCTCTAACATTCTTTAAAATTCTAAGATTACACACAGTCAATTCACCTTTGGAACATGTCTACCAAATTATACGTTCTTTTTACGACAAACACAGCTTTACTTATTTTTTTCTCTTACTGCTAAGAACGGAGATTTGTGTTTCTTTAGTTTCTTTATACCGGTTTCTACTTCTATTCGGTTATGTTCTGGAATATACGGTTCTGCGGTGTGTATCTCCTTTTCTCCACGCACACTAGTTTTTGGTTGCGTGTTAAGCAAATCGTCAAAGAAATCTTTCCATCTATTTAAGATGCTATCCTTGTCAGTGAGAACTGTACCGTCAGATTTCTTTAGTATATAAGCACGAGGTTGATAGCCTTTCTTAAATTCGTTGATTCCCTTATACATATCCCGGATGTTTTTATTTTTACTATTATCTTCAAGTTCCTTAATTTTAGCTTTCATATGTGATAAAACGATATATATATATATATATATATATATATATATATATATATATATATATATATATATGACAAAAATTAAAATATTTCACAACAGAAACTTAAATATTATGTGTATTGTGAACATCTTAAATTCAGCTTTAAAATGCTTACCTTCTAGCGAGCTATTCTTTGGAACCGTTAGAGTGTACCACCATATTTCCTCCAAGTTCTCCATTGTAAATTTGTGATGATTATCCCTGAAAGCATCTTATATTGCGAGAAAGATCACTCCACGTCACAAGAAACAAATCTCTCATATTTGAAACAAGAAATTTCACTAACACTGAAATTGACCACATCTTCCTTCACTACTTCCCCTTCCAAACACGTGCAAATTTTACCAATGTTTGAAAACCTAGGTTTTTTCTCAAAAATGTCTGTAAATTTAGACATTAGCGCTTGTCCATTAGCTCCAGGAAGTTCTTTCAGTTTTGTTTCTGCTATGCGAATCTCATTGTTTGATGGTGACATAGTGTTCGATGACGATTAAAGCTTTCCTATACAATGAGAAAGAAAGGACAGGTAGGTTGAAATGAATGTTAATTCGAGTTTTACGGAGGGATCTTTTAAGAGTTTTTGCAAAATTTATATAGACGATGCTTCGTCTTTGTCGAGATCATTTAGGACAGATACGAATTGTTCGAATAACTAATTAAACTAACTACTAGCCTTATCAATTAACCTAACACATACTGTGCCAAACTAAATAAAAATAACAAGAAACATTAGAGTGACGCCTACCCCATCTCAATATACTATAAAAGAAGTTCTGACTCAGTGACTAATGATTGCTTAGATCAGACTACTTAAGACAGAAACTTGCAATCTGAATAGTACATAGTATTTGTGGCGTAAGTTATCATTAACACGTAAGAATTTTTTTTTAATTAAAAGAAGAAGGAAGAAATAGGGTGGGAATTATTACAATAAGATGTACTTGGGCCAGACTCTGCAAATCATCGCAATGCAGCGCAATACAAAATTGCCAAAACCTATTAAAATTGTTATCCTAATTACTAGAAACTAAAACGCAAATTTACGGTCCATCTACACAAACCAATACAGAATGATGTTGCATATTTAAGGAATTTCTGAAACTTAAAGACGCAAAATTCGGTGTTTGGACTTCTCCCTTAAAATAAATAGACAGTTGTTTAATCATGGTTTGATTCTTTGACCTAGAAGAGAAGAAAAGGGGATGTGAAGCAATTAGATTTGTATTTCAGCGTTGTTTGGTATTTGATCTAGAAGGGAAGAGAAGGGACGTGATGAAAGACAGGTGGAGGATTACAATTATTATCATAAGCTGTCCATATATCGGTACCTATAAAGATTAGAAACATGCAATTTACTAATTATAGTTTTCGCTTAAATTTATTAGACTTGTTTCAGTGTTCTATGATACTTGAGTAAGAAGGATAGAAGAAATGAAAGGGATGGTAAGCTAAGATTCCGACTAAGAGTTGGAATTTCGTGCGAGATTTCGAATTATTTTATTCGCTTTTAATCAAGCACGTCATTTCATTTTTTGCTTGCGAGCATAGGAATTTAATTTTTTTTATTATTAGTATACAATTTATTAAAATGTATTTCTCATATTCGGGGGGGTCTAATTAACACCACTACCACCCTAAATGATGCTCCTATTCTGATACGTTTCAATTAATTGACCACAGAAATATAATAGCTTTTTAAAATTTTATTTATTTATTTTTGTACGATTAAACGCTTCTGCACAATGCTAATTTCTGTGAAAGTCGGCATAAATACTAATTAGGAGATGTCAGTATTTGATGCTTGAGATTGTAGTCATCTATCCTGATATTTTAATGACATACATGCTTACTCAACAAACTCCCCTTGATTTCTGGCTTATTTTGCAGGAAGCAACTCGCTGGAAGTCTGACTTGAGAATTTTCTAAGAATTTCTGTCAACACGTTCAGACATTTAGTGCTCCAAAGTAAACTGGTATATTTCAATGTTATCCTGTCTGTAATCTTTTGACCACTACAGCCAATGACAACAATTGTGTGAAGTTATATATATATATATATATATATATATATATATATATATATATATACATATCGGTAACGTAAGAAACGGACCCGCAGGGAGTGCAGAAAAGGGTCCATTTAAGTTTCAAAAGATGACGTGAAATCTTAAATTTGTACGTCCCACTTTTATCCTGGCTAGGCTAAAGGTAATAGTGATTATGAGAATTGAATTAAATGATGGACTGAAGAAAGTGGGAGGAATCCTTAGAACCCCGAGAAAACCCAAGCACACGGTGTTTGGCCACTACAAAGTTCACTTGGTGGGAGCTGGAATCAAATCGAGGAATCATGCACCAGAGGTGAACGCTCAACCACTGAACCACTGCAGCCACTAAATTTTAAAAATTAACTTTAAGAAGTTAAAATTATCTGATGTTAAAAAATGTGAGGTTGCAACTATATCTCATCTTTTGCGTCTAAGAACTTCAAATCTGAGAGAGTATTCAGTAAAGCAAATCCAACAAAACGTACAATGACCAGCCAATATATTATGATCAACCGCTACTTTTTATTATGATCATCTTTATTTATACTGTGAGGTTTCGGAGGGCGCACCGGGACACGTCCCGGTGTCCCGGTGGACCAGCACGGGCCTGAGTAGTAGCAATAATAATAATAGTAGTAGTAGTAGCAATAATAATAATAGTAGTAGTATTAGTAGTAGTAGGAACTAGTTAGAAGCACTGTAGAGGTCGATTGGGTTCTGGTCTGTTGCGAAAATTTTTCTGTACATTTTACATGACCAACTTCAAACAGCTGGCTCGCGAAAAATAATACAGGGTAGCGCGATAATCCTGAAACTCTAGGGATCGGCATAAATCCTGCCGGCTTTTCTTCTTTGGAAGTTAGATGTTACCATGAGGAAGAATAGTAGTAATGTAAATCGGGAACAGTTAAAACGATTAGGTTGTCTCAACTTGAAGAACGTTTCGTGATACTTTCCTCATTGACGAAGGTCATTACTTGTATTTGAGTTAAAGAAGGAAATCATGAGTAAGTCAGTGTGACGCTCATAAGGAACGTCTCCTTATATACGAGAATTAATATTTTGTATAGTCTTACATAAAACGATTTCAACTACCTAACAGTTTACATGGAAGATCAAGTGAAGCGGTAGATAAGTGGTTAGTGTATTGAACCCCTATTCGGCGGACCCCGTGTTCAAATCCCGGCGGGCTTAAACTTTTTCAACAATTTCAATTTCAATTTCAATACATACCCAGTGTGACAAGAAAGATCTTCTCTCCTCCAGAAACAAAAGATGTTGGAATGAGGAGAATTGGAGAAGGTCTTTCAATGCAGGCAATCTTTTAAAAACTTATTTCCAGCAGTTGTTCTAGATTTGATATTTACAGCTACTTTCAAGCATTTCCTGATTCATGCGTGGTCAGTATTTTTATTTCTCTAAACATGCAGTACATAAAGAAATAATACATTACATACACAGCAATATTGAGTATAATATATGGTGTTCTTTGGAAGACACTCTCCGAACCATAGAGATTCATCTTAGAATGGAGAACTACAGCGTTGGTCACCCACTTTGCATTTTTACCTGCATAACACCTGGATGAAGACTACCAACTCCTGTCAGTGTCAATAAAAGTTGAGTGTAAGTTGGGTGCATCTGTCCAGGCGTTCTCAAAACTGCAAATGACCAGGACCCCAAGTAATGGAATTAGAGCACTTAGGGGGAGATACGTTTGTAGTTCAATGTACAAGGTTGTTGAACATATGCACACCACACTGTTTAAAGGCCCAAGAGTACAATTGTAATATTTCATAGCTTAAAACTGAGTCAGTATAATGTAAGATACAAGAAAGTAAAATCACTAAAATAGCCCTAATCCTAGTGATTAGGTTGACTAATAATAAAATAGAAATACAACTATTTATAAAATTCCATGTATGAACAGTTACAGCAGGATAAAGAGACAGGATAAAAGTACTAAAAACCTAACACAACCCTAGTTTCTAAGAGTCCTGTTCTCTAAACTGTTAAACATAGTGAGTAAGGTGCTTAATACAGAGTTCTTTGTACCGTTCTTACACAATAAATTTCTTTTCCTTACTTTGTGAGTTGGGAGTTTGTATAATATATTATTTACAAGGTACTCACTATAAAATTTATTTTCTAAAATGGACTCTAAAAATCTTATCGCTTCTTATTTTCTTCTTTCTGATATTAGATCTAGGTTAAAAATCTGTAATGGCTCTTATAGTCGCAATAAAATTGATACAAATGTAAATGAAAATTACTAATTTATATACCTTTTTGGACCCTTCTTATCTTGTCAGTATTTGGTTTGCTAATGTTTGATTAAATCGCACTTGTGACTTTAAGTTTAGGTTTGATAAGAGTTTTATATAGTCTTATATACTTAGTGCGGTTCTTGAATTTCGACCAGTTTCAAAGTAAATTACATGTTACAACGTTTGCTTGTTTGATGACTTCATTCACATGGATGTTGAATGTAAGTTGACGATCAAAAGTTACTCCCCTGTTCTTGAGAGTTTCTACTTTTTCTATAGTTTTACCATTTATACTATATTTTATTACCAAGTGGTAAATTTTTTTTGTGTATGTTATATGTTTGCATTTGCAGCTATTTACATTCATATCGTTATCACACGCCAATTTATTAATGCTATCTAATGCCCTTTGAATGCATATTTTGTCATTTACACTTGTGACCGTTTAAAAACTTTTACATGATCAGCATATAATAAAATCCTTATATTTTCAAAGTTGTACGTTATATCATTAATAAATACTGTAAACAGTACTGATCCTAGGGTTAATCATTGAGGAATACCGTTTAAGATTTCTGCTTCATCTTGTAGCAAGTAGCTACATGGATACCTGGATTTTCAACTGGTCTGGATTTTTGGTTACTTGTCGAGGACGAAAAATGAAGGAAATAATTTGAAAAATAAAAATAATAGTGAATATAAATGATTAAGCAAAATATATGTATTATTACTAAAAGAATACAAACACAGCTCAATTGTATCTAATGTCCAGATCAGTAACTCACTTAGGTACCAGTGATCACTTATATTTTTATACCTCTTATTGGTATACACTTCCTACATTAACTATGCCAACATCATTCACTGGATAAACAATCGCTAGTCCCATAACTAATATATATTAAGTAATCTAAAATCATACATCCATTACTTACTTCGTAATCTAGCGATTCTCTTACATTATCAACAATACACATACTATTTACCTAACAAGAGCTACATATCGGCAAATGATTTTTCGACCACAACGTAAACAAATCTTTCCCCATGCCAGACAACGCCCTCTTTTATGCTGTATCGAACAATATCGGCAATTACTCTTTGACTTTGGTGAAGTCTGAACAGATGACGAAGAGCTATATGATGTTGATGTACTGTTTTTCTTTCGACGAACCCTTGACGATTGGATAGCGTTTAATTCACTTTTTTCAGATGTCTTATAAAGCCGAAGTTGTTGTTCGGTACTTTCAATTGCTAATGCTATCTCTGTTGCTTTGTTGAATGTTAGATCATATGTATTGAGTAATTCTCTACGAATTGATTCGTCCGCAATCCCCAAAACAAATTGATCAATCAAATTTTCGTCCGAGCAACAGGTATATTCACAGAGGGTTGACTGTTTTTTTTTTAAATCCAATACAAAAGATAAAATTGACTGGTAAGGCTTCTGTCACATGACGTGAAATTGATATCTCTCCGAAATTATATTTACTTTTCCAGCACAATATTTTTTTCATCACAATCTTGATGTCTTCATAAGATTTTGCTGATGGAGAATCTGGCCAGCAAATGTTACATAGTTGATCATAAGCTTCTGTTCCCATTACTGTAAATAATGTTGCAACCTTTCGTTCTTCTGGTAATTATGCTGCTATACACATAAATTCAAATCGTTCCAAATAAGTTTGGAGGCGAAGAGTTTCCACATTAAAGATCGGAAGCTTGGAATGGTAGAAATGATTAAACAGAGCGTCACTTCAATGAACGACTGTGCCACATGTAAAAGTCTATATTCTTACTAAAAAGAATTCAAACACAGCTCAATTGTGTCTAATGTATTACTACCGACTTGTACAGATCAATAACTCACTTACGTACCAGTGATCACTTTTATTTCTATGTCTCTTATTGGATACCTGGATTGAAATTAGAGATAGCAATAAAATTTCAGCAAAAGAAAAATTTGGACACGCGGAAATACGTAGGAACAAACCATGGTTCGAGCAGGAATGCATAAAACTAGCAGAGAGGAGAAAACAGTCAAAATTACGCTGGCTACAAACTCCGAATGAAATAACTACACAAAATTTCGCAGATATCAGGCGGGAAACTTCCAAAACTTTTAGAACAAAAAAACGCGATTTTCTGAAAGCTAAAATTAAGGAACTTGAAAATAATAGTAAAAATAAAAACATCAGGGACATGTATAAGGGAATCTATGAATTTAAGAAAGGCTATCAACCCCGTGCTTATATTTTAAAGAAATCTGACGGTACAGTTTTCACTGACAAGGATAGCATCTTAAATAGATGGAAAGATTTTTTGACCATTTGCTTAACACGCAACCAAAAACTAGTGTGCGTGGAGAAAAGGTGATACACACCGCAGAACCGTATATTCCAGAACACAACCGAATAGAAGTAGAAACCGCTATAAAGAAATTAAAGAAACACAAATCTCCGGGTGTAGATGAAATTACAGCTGAGTTAATTTTAGCTGGAGGCGAAAAATTGTGGAATAAGATACACAAACTCATTCTCCTTATCTGGAACAACGAAGAATTGCCACAAGAGTGGAAAGAATCAATCATTGTTCCAATTCACAAGAAAGGCGACAAAACTGACTGTAATAATTAACGAGGCATTTCTCTTCTGTCAACATCCTATAAAATCTTTTCAAGTATTCTGTTAGCAAGACTGACCCCATAAGCAGATGAAATTATTGGAGATTTTCAGTGCGGATTTAGACGAAATCGATCAACTATCGACCAAATATTTACCATTCGCCAAATACTCGAAAAAAGTGGGAATACAATACCCCGGTACATCAATTATTTATTGATTTTAGAATGGCGTACGACTCGGCTAGGAGAGAAACATTATACAACGTTCTTCCAGAATTTGGAATACCGAGAAAGCTAATTAGATTAATTAAGATATGGTTTAATGAATCCCAAAGTAAAGTCCGGGTAGGAAAATGTTTGTCCACGAGCTTTCACGTTGAAAATGGCCTGAAACAAGGAGATGAGTTGTCGCCATTATTATTTAACTTCGTTCTGGAATACGCTATAAGGAAAATCAAAGATAGCAACCAGGGCCTAGAGTTGAACGGTATTCACCAGGTTATGGCATATGCTGATGATGTAAATTTAATAGGGGATGATAGGAGAAAAGTAGAAATAAATGCAGAGATCTTATTAAACGCTTGCAGGGACATGGGTTTAGAAGTAAATGCAGAAAAAACTAAATACATGGAAGTGCGTCGGGACCGGAATACAGCAAATTATGGATGCGTTAAAATATACTTTTGATAATAAATAATACTTTTGATAAAGTGGATACTTTCAAATATCTAGGATTAATATTAACAGAGGAAAATCATATTCACTAAGAAATTAAATGTCGACTAAAAGCAGGGAATTCGTGTTACTATTCGGTTCAACATCTCTTGTCGTCGCGAATTCTGTCGATGAATTTGAAGCTTAAAATATACAAAACGATAATTATGCCTGTTGTTCTGTATGGCTGCGAAGCATGGCCACTTACTCTGAGGGAAGAGCATAGACTGAAAGTATTTGAGAACAAGATCCTGAGACGAATATTCGGACCCAAGAGGAACGGGAATGGGGAATGGCGGAAACGTCATAATTTATATGGTCTACCCAACATTGTTAGGGTCGTCAAGTCTAGGACGCTTAGGTGGGCGGGTCATGTAGCTAGAATGGAAGAAAGTAGAAACGCTTTCAAAGTCTTGACTGGAAGACCAATCGGAAAACGACCATTAGGAAGACCTAGGCGCAGATGGGAAAACAATATTAAGATGGATCTCGCAGAGATTGGAATACAAAGTAGAAAGTGGATGCAGTTAGCTAAGGATAGAAGTCAGTGGAGAGCTTTTGTCAATGCGGCATTGAACCTCCGGGTTCCATAGGCCATAGAGTTAGTTAGTTAGTTAGTTAGTTAGTCTCTTATTGGAATACACTTCCTACAGAAACTATGCAAACATTATTCACTGGATAAACAATCGCTAGTTCCATAACTAATATATATTAAGTAATCTCAAATCATACATCCATTACTTACTTCGTAATCTAGCGATTCTCTTACATTATCAACAATACACATACTATTTACCTAACAACAGCTACATATCGGCATGTGTATAATTTCATGTAAGTTCCTGCCCATACTACATTCCAACAATATAATGTTGTAAAAATCGTTAACGACGTTTATAAGCTACATTGGTTATGTTTAGTAAAGTACTTTTAAAAAGTTAGAAAGGAAGAAGGGAAAATAAATTGAAAGTAAGGCAATGAGATCCGAATTGCTGTTGGCAACATTGATACCTAGTCTTGATTGCGTGCTATGTTCTATCGCCGGAGGTGCTTGAAGCCCCTTGTTTGCTCGCTCTGTGTGACGCGTTTTCTGACTTTTTGTCGGCTACCGTGTATGTAGTGTCGAATGCTGGAACGTTTGAATGAAGAACGAGAGTATAACAAGCGAAGTGAGTTGGTTTAAATTTTACCAAACAGAAGATTGTGAATATTAGCTGTGGATTAGTGTTATTTCGTATTCTTGTTTCGCATTTTGGTGAATCTGTAAGAAATTACTTTTTAGAAAAATCGGGGAAAAAATTGAACTGAGGGGCAGTTGCGTGATTCCAAAATGCACGCTAAAGCTGTCTTTGGTATTTCTCATTGATGATATTTCAATATGTTCTTCTCTTTCTATTACATCGTTAGTGGAAAAATTATGTTTTATTCAAATGATTTGTTTGGTGGAATGAAAACGACTCACCTCAACTTGTGCTGTGTGAATGTGTAGTTAGAATTGGAGCCCATTACCATCCAAAGAGACGACAGAGGTGAAATACTGATTAGTTGGAAGGTAGTAGAGTTGAAGTTATTTTACGCTAATTTGGGTAAGTGTCCGACTTTTACTAGTAATTGTAGTAGACTCATTAAACCTTTGGTGAAAGGAGTAGTATATGCATAAGAGAGAAAGCTATGAGCAGGATTGTTAATTTGATTAATCGAAATCTTGGATTCTGCGTTAGAGTTAATATTTTGAGAGAAGTAGGAATTTTAAAGAAATCCCCACCACCACCAAGGAAAAATTCCTATCTAACCTTTAAAGCAAGTTGAATACATTTATTGTCTGAATGATCCAACGACTTTAGAGAGATTTTCTGCATTTCTCCGGATCAGTTATCACTTATTTTTATTTTATTTATTGCCGAAAAACAGTTATTAACGAATTTCATTCTTTCGCTTTTTGAAAGAGAAATATACTGATTGATGAATTATCGATGACCGATTTTGTTAGAGAAATTGTGAAAGTTTTTGATGAAAGGACTAAGATTATTATGATTGATATAATAGTACTTGTTAGTCGGATAATGATAGATCCGATCGATCGGAACATCATGTTCTAGTTATTAATTAGACTAGCGGCAATTTTCGTAATTCTGATTAATTGAAGTCATAGAGTATTTACAAATCAATTGTTTAGTAGTTAATTTAACCGAGTGTGGATTAAATTATTAGTAATGTTTGTAGTAATTTTTGAGAGAGTGAATTTTAGAAACTTTCAAGTCGCATTTTTGGTCGTCATTGTTCTATATTTGAATTATATTGAATATTTGAATTTCTTACCTTGAATTGTTTTGCGAATCTCTCATTAAATTTAGAATTTGCCCGATCGTTAAGAAAATTGATGTCTATTTGAATTTGGAAGCTAGTACGGATACTGGAATTGAATTTTGATACTTTCTGTTTACTATTAAATCGAGTTGTTCGTTATTTTTCCGAGTACCTGTTGAAATTAGGATAATCGTTGCAGACTATATTTACATATACCAGTTTTGATATTTTTTTATTATTGAATTGTTTTGCATTGGCTGAATATATATTTATCTAACTAGTAAATATATATTCAGCACAAGGTTTTCCTGTAATAAAGGATGTTCTAGTTGAAAATTTGGTTTTTGAATTAATTGCTTTTTATTATGTGTTGTACCTTATCCCAAATCTCAAGTGATTGGATTATTCAGACGTTAAGGTAGATTGCAACCACTGGGTCTGCGCGCCTGTAGTCTCGTGTGCGTGGAGTTTCTATTTGATGAATACAGGGTGATTAGTCGATCATATACATTCCTTTTCCTTTTTAATTGGCTGCTTGCTCTGTGCACTCCTGAATTTCTCGCGGATAGGGACGCTACAATCTGATAGCACATTAGATTTTATCTTAAAAGTTTTATTACTAAGAAAATTTTTGAACAATGCTGTAAATTGTGGTGACAGACCTAAACAGTTTAACCTTTGTAATAACAAAGAAAGTTGTGCCATGTGAAATGCTTTTGAGAGAGGTATATATATATATATATATATATATATATATATATATATATATATATATATATATATAACATTAACTAGTTTTTTTATGGATAATGCTTTCGATATATAATCAGTAATTTCTATGAAGTTTGTCATTATCGACCAATTTTTTTACAGAGCCATGTTGTTGTTCAATTATAAGCAATTTTAATTGGAAGGACAAATATTCATAGATTAATGTTTTGAATAGTTTTTCAATGGCATATAAGATAGATATTGGACTATAATTACTTGGATTTCTTTTGTCTCCCCATTTGAATGTTGGTACAATAATAAACTTCTTCCATTAATCTGGAAAATTATCTGTTCGTGAATACATATTATATGTCAGCAAGGACTGCTGTAATGTTCTTGGCACATTCTTTCATTATATAATAGGGAACTTGATCCTGGCCTATTGGTGTACAAGGTTTCAAACGTTTAATTACTTTGAGAACATCTGTCGTAGATATGATAGGAATGCCAATAAATACCATTATTAACATTTTCATGTACCTTTTCGATTTTAATATTCGTGCAATTACTAAATGCTTTTTGAAAATAGCATAAAACACATTAGCTATACCGTATATATATATATATATATCTTAATGTTTCCTTCCTTCATAATCCATTACATGTACTGTGTTAGTGTTTTTGTTCTTGAAAATTTTCCAAAACATCTGTTGGTTTGTAAACAAACTGGTTGTAAGTTGTAGGAAATAATTATATTTTAATTGCTTATGTAATTACTTTACCATTTTTCTACATTCTGAAACTTGTATATACCATTTTAACATATTCTTTCAACTATAGAGTGAGTGCAATCTTCTTTTAACATTTCTCAACTTTTTTAACTCTGTTTACCCAGGTACATTAGGTTGAACCTTTATTCGTATTATTCTTTGGAATATTGTTTTCAAAGCTAGTTTTAATTTTAGTATATACTTGGCTAACTAGGCTATTAACATCATTACATGAGGTTTCAACTGTTAGGTTAGATGAATCAGTATAATTGCCATAAAATAGGCTTTTTTGTAGTTGTAGTTTAAAATGATTTTCCTTGCTATGTGGGAAGTCGTTACACAATTGGAAATTTCAGCTATGAATGGTGGGTGTATTGATCTGTCTTTACAAATGATGGAGAGTTTGTTAAATAACGTTATTTTGTATAGATTTGGTAGAAAAAAAATCCCAAATCTTAGTACTGTCGTTAGCATCATATGTATAATTATATTGCTTACAATCTAGCATATTACAAAATTCAATAAGTTTTTCGGCCTTTTGTTTAATGTAGTGATCCAAAGCACAAATTTCGTTCGTATTCCAGTTTACACCAGGAACATTGAAATCACCTAACAAGATTGTTTGATTGTTAAATACATGTATATTCATTACAAGAGTATTTATATAACCGAAAAAATAATCAACACTTGTGTCTGGAGGGATATAGTATAGATCTTAAATCCTTGCAGTGTGATTTGAGTTTGACCCATATGATATCAAGATTGTGGTGAGCTAAATTCAGTACCTCAAATCTAAAATTCTTGTTAATTAAGAAATTAACACCACCTCCCTCTGGCTTGCCTGTTATTTGGGTACATGTATCTTTCCTAAGTATACAATACTCATATTTTAAATGACTTAATAAGTTCCTTCGCTTTTGACACAGCTTTCAGATATACAAATTAAATCAAAGTCTTTACATAGTGTTTGATTAATAAAATCTTTCCATTCATACCTCTGATATTCTGGTAAAACAAACTTAGATGTGTATTAGCCATTAGTGTCCGTTATTATTGTTACCGGCATTATGGGGTACTACATTAGAATTATTGTTTATTGTTATTATTATTATTACCATTTGCATAATATGATTAAGAATTAATTATATGGAACATCCAAGGTCAATAATATTTTTTCTATAAATGTTACTTGCCTTCATAAGCGTTTTAAGTGGGAGCCCTTTTGACATTTTTGCGGTGAGGCTCATACATTCATAGTTTCGCTACAGGTATATATATATATATATATATATATATATATATATATATATATATATATATATATATATATATATATATTCTGCGAAAAAGGAATTGCTGAGAAAGAAGAAAAAGTGGCAAAGAATTTAATTATGATTCTTCAATTGGTAGTATTTGGAGGCCATATATTGGGAACTATCAATTAAAAGTGAATCATAATTGACCACCCCAAAATATAACAAAGGGATTGATGCATCCCCAAGCGTTGGCCATTAACAGAAAATACAATTAACATGGATCGAAAACCTTGCAATACAACGCACATGAGCAACCAGGATCACTGAAATTGTATTTCTAAACTTACTTATTAGTGTTGACTTAGATAATTACATGATTTTCAAATTCTTGACTATTAATAGGTGCCCATGCTTTTTACAGACTAAAAACAAACCAAAAGTTTATTTCAAGATTACGAAACCAATATTAACGCATAGACACACACGTATTGCAGACGTACGTACGTACATATTTATTATTATTATTATTATTATTATTATTATTATTATTATTATTATTATTATTATTATTATTATTATTTCTAGTAGTAGTAGTATATGTATATTTCAGATGTGCTATATGTTTGAGATCTCAGTCTTGATAGTGCGTGAAGTTAAAATCTTAGGTTTTGTCACACACGGCAAATGATGGCTTAACACCAAAAACAAACTCCTGCTCCCAAATGGGCGTTAGTCTGTTTTATGCTCATTAAACATGCTTAATAATTACAGAAAATTAAGAATGTTATAATAGAGTGTATAAGAAAACACTTAATAGAACACCTTATCATGTTAAAATAATTAAAACAACCTAATTAATAATCCAATTTGTATTGTCATTTGCTTCTCTAGATGAACCGAAACCGAAAGGAAAGGAGTTTTCTGCCCAAATCTCATAACAATAGGAAATTTTAATATTATGTATATTCCCCTTGCTTTCCACTTAGAAGTATAATTCTCAAGACGCTGAAACATACTATTATTTTTAGTTAAAAGTTCAAATAAGTAGTTCCATGCATCCAGCTTAAGCAAATCCTTCCATACCCCATAAGCGTTATTTTTTTGAATATGTAGTGCAGAATTCGAAAGTGTCCACTTTGCCATTTTCCTTTCGCGTATAGAATTTTCAATTATTTTTAAGTGGAAAGCTTGTATGAGAAGTTTCATTTTACTAACTTCAGAGATTAGCGAGATACACTATTGTAAGAAAAAACTTAACCTACGTTCTTACGATACGCATTTCCAAAATTTTTTTCTTATATTCTGCCTTCGTAAGGAAACGATTTTTTAAAATGGAAATTTAACGACTCAACTTCTAGTAGTATGATCTGAAAGGTAAGTTACCGAGTTTTACTTTTCTATATAAGAGTACAGGCGATAAAAACAGACAGTTAAACAAAGAGACTTTTATGAACAGTTTCCGATTTCTTATAACTTATTCGTACATTTCGTCGAGCTGTGATTTTAATGTCTCCAAATGTCAAGAGGCAGCTTTCGAAAAAGTAACAAACTGGAAGCATAATGATAATAATACATGTATTTATGTACGTGTGTAATATGTATACATTTATTGTCTTATTGAAGCTTTCATAACCTGGAAATAAACTTTTGGTTTGCTTTTAATATGTAGAAAGCCTGTTCCCCTACAAAAGTTTGCTAGCTATACTCCTAAATGTAAAAAACAAAAAAATGTAAAAAATTGGTTTCTGCAAACGCATTATGTTGCATATTACATTAGTAATTTAGCGTTATTTGCTGATTTTTTCCTTATACATAACAACTCTATCAAAACACACTGTGAAATATAGTAACTGTATTGTATAATAAATATTCTTTGTTGAATTTTAAATTTACTGCATTTTTAAATGTATACAGTCGGTATTTCAAGAGAATTTGTCATCAGATTCTTGTATCCCGTTTGAAAGAAACGAATTTCTTAACCAATTATATAAGTAATTCTTAGAATGAAATAGGTTATTTGGTATAATTCTTGTATAACTACAGAACAGATGATAATAATAATTTTAGTAGTGGCAAATATAGCTATTATCGTTGAAATTAGCTACGTACGTAACATTATTGCTAACTAATTACTGCATCGTCGCAATTTCTTGTGATAATTACGAATTACAGAACTAAGACAAGTGAACAAAAAGGTACAAGACCTAAACGGCACAAAACCTAAAAGGCATAACACATAAACGGCACAATACTTAAAAATCATTTCGGGAGGAAGACTTAAACGGCATTAGACCAAAAATTTATGTCTAGTTCTATACTTTTAGATCTTAGGCGTTAGGATTATGTGCCATTTATGTTTTATGAAGATTACAAATTGAGTTGTGGGTCCACGTCGAGACTCACTGCTGAAAGGGATTCTAATCTCTAACTAACCAACAATTATCCTCTGATTCGTAACATAAAGTCAATCCTCAAAGTTCTTCTCAGTAAATATAGCACCTCATTTGTTTCTTGTTATACATTTTGAAATGGCAAAAGCATAACTTTTGGGGAAATCAATGAAGAAATATTTGCATTGTTCTTAATATAATTACAGTGTATAACATCGATTTTCGTAGAGGGAAGGTAATTTCTTAAATTAAAACTATAGTAATGTTTCACATTACCTAATGGAGTTATTGTAGTCAAGGGAAACGGTTTTTGTTGGCGAATGTTCATTTTAGAGAGTACTATTCAAATGTTATTATCAAAGATTTTCTAACTTGAGCAAAATCTTTTTTCTATTTTTTCGTGCTCGTGGGTTCTCTCGTTCCTCCCACTTTCCTCATTCCACCATTTCACTCATTTCTCATTATCACCGTCTCCTTTAGCCTAACCGGAATAACCGTGGGACGCTAAACAAAGATTTCATCCATGTTTTTCTATTTTTAACACTTGCAAGTCGATTTGGGGGCAATTCGATCAAAGATCTGTTGTGAGGAAGTAGTTTCCTGTGTTTACTGTTTTTAATATATAGTATATTGTGCCAATTTTCATACATTTTTCTTCCCTCCAGATTAAAGATGACCAGAAAAAGTCGATTTGCCAGCGTTGTAAATCATCACTGCACATATTCAGTAAAGATCATAAAGAATTATTACTGACTCAGAGGTACCACCTATCCTTTGTTCCCAGTAGTTTATACAATCCATGTGAGTCGATCTGTTCCTGTAGCTTATAGCAGCAGTATGGTGTTTTCTGAATTGGTTATTCGCGTTTTCTGTAGATATTACTCGTTTTCAAGCCACATAGGTGTCATCTCGCACCATGTGAGCTTTTTTGGTGCACAAACACCGTGTGGGTGGGTTTTCTCGGTATTCTTTCCTTTCCTCCTACTTTCTTCATTCCACCATTTCTGTTATTTCTCATCATCACTGTCTCCCTTAGCCTTCGTGCGCAATCGTGGGACGTTAAACTAGATACTTCATTTCATTTGAATGCATATTAGTGGTGTTCTTCTTCCAAAACTAAAGATAAATGTAGTACTGAACATTGGTAATACCGTACACCATAGATGTCGACTACATGGGTATGGCCTTGGCTCCGAAACTCAAGCATCCATTGGAAATTTTCAATGTGTACTCTTAAAACTAATATCGAAATATCAGTTTCATGACATTGACAAAAACGTAGTGATGTGAGCGCAAGTTTGATTTCATGGGCGGATTCTTATACATTGAATAATTGTTTATTAATATAACTCTTAGCCTCCTTAGGTATACGGCACATTGAGGATTGAGCGGTATAATATTATACTACAACAATAAATTTATATTCTAAAATTAAAAGTGACTATTTTAGTGACTCGTAATCTCTTGAACCAGCCGACCGATCTCGATCAAATTTTCAACATACATGGGTTTGGGCCTGGGAGTGTTTTCATCATTTCACTTTAACGATAAAACTTAGGGGAGGGGAAGTTATAAAATAAAAAAATAAAACTTAAAACTCTTGAACCAAACGACCAATCTCAATCAAATTTTACACATAGATGAGGTTCTAGCCTGCAATATTATCTGTCAGTTCACTGTGACGGAGCAATGCAGGGGAGGAGGAGGGGGAGATGTACAAACATCAATATAAATAAAAATAAAAATGACTAAGTTTGTGACTTAATAACTCTTAAATCGACCTAAATCAATTTTTTAACATGTATGAGGTTTGGTGCTGAAAAGTTTTTAGAGTTTGTTTCACTTTGATTGTAGAATCTAGGGGAGGAGAAAGATATATATATATATATATATATATATATATATATACATTAGGGTGTCCCTTATGCACACCCAAAAAAACGAAATTCGAGATAATCACTGGGCCACCTCTTATATTTTTCCTTTCCACATAAAATGAATTTGAGCAAAATTTCAGTTTGATACGATAATAATTAGAGGTCGCTCAAGCTCAACAAGGTTTATTACCTTTTTTCTATTATAAGCCATTCATACAATTATAAGAGAGCCTTACCTTCGCAGGTCTACGTAACTGAATGGAAGAAAACATTCGTTCGTGACACATTTGGTGTAAATACAACTTTTTACACATACACAGATTATATACAATACATAATTACACACACTAATACATTCCCTAGTGATTTTCTTTACTAAGAGTTTCTTTCTTGTAGTTGGGGAAAGAGTTTCTTTATTAATAGTTTCTTTCGTCTGTGCTCTTGGATAACTTGCAACAAAAAATTTCTTTGAGATTTATCACGAACAATCGCTCTGTTAAATTCTTGTGTTAGAGCAACTGCTCTTTGAGCACTATCATTCACAACGTTTAAACACATTTTAAAGTCTTGCCAGTCACATTTTAAAGTCTTCTCTTTCATCCCATCTACTTGGATCACTCTGCAGAAAGTTTGTAGGTATGCCAAGCCACTGAAAGAACAGAAACGATTTTTAGGTCACAAATGAATCAATTTCCGCATGCAAGTATTTGCTTGAGTTATCAATAATCTTACGTTGAGACGGAGTATTTTTCACTTCACGTTCTTTTAGAGCCTTTACAATTCTTCGTTTACACTCTAGCGACAACGTTTGGTCAAAAAAAGCCAAAGCGACTAGCACCTCAATCAAATACCACAATTGTCGCATCAGCTTCTGAAGCGCAGCCTCTGCAACACGTGGGATCTTGCTCTTGAATTGAATAAGTCCTCGAAGTAGTTCCAGATCACAAGCGGGAGCAAGTTCAGCATGCGTTGCTGTAAACCATGCTTTAACATAAAACACAGTCAAAAAATGCAGACTTCTTGGATTCCTTTCCTTCGTGTTTGGTTATTCAAAGCTGAGAATTAAGCATGTAAATTTTGAAGCTGTATAGTGCTTTAGATAACCACATTGCATGATGAATCGCACCTGGTCTTCTGAAGTGAACTCCTCTCTGTGGTTGTTGTCCAAGCAAAACTACTGTTAATTCTAGAAGTTCCAGATAATCATCTCTTTAACGATCTGACTGCAATTGACGTTGTGCAAAATCCAGAACAGATTCTACGTTGTTTCCAAGTAAATCATATATAACTTTGTTTAAGATACCGAGCTCATATTTGGCGAGATTGCGTTTGTCCCAAAATTGTTCTAATGTCTCGAACAATGCGACTTTGGGCCCAGTCGTTACACTACCACAAACGCAAATTTTAAATACATTAGCAAGCATTAATTCCAAAATGTGATGACGACATGGAAAGCTAAGAAGTTTTTTCTTTAAAAGACGCTGTAAGTGCATGCAGGTACTCGATACGTTCCCTGTATTACTCGCAGTTGTGTAAAAACACAGTGCAGCTACTCCGTCGGCAATTTTCCAGTCCTTTAACAATTCAACAACTGCTGTAGCTTGTGCAAGACCAGTGGCTCTTTCCAATTTTGCGGCTCCTAGCACTTTGTCTTCAGTTTTACCAGACAACTTCCTAACAACCACAGGTAAACGTTCTGTCTTTTTATTGTTGTACTCGTCATCCATTAGTTTGCTGTCCCACTGAACCTGAAGTGGCCCTTCGGGTTGAAATTTGGCTTTCAACATTTCCGCTGATGCTTTACGATGATGTTGCCGACTACGTGAAACTGTTGAACGGTTTATAGCTAGTTGAGTAGTATCATGTCCTAAGCTCTGTGCAGTAGCAGTTATTAAATACGTTGCTTTCCTAACGCTCACTTGAGTTTTATCTAATGTTGCACATAATTCAGAAGCAAACACACTCTGTCTTGCTAATTTCTTTGGTGTTACCTCATGTAGAGTTGGTTGAAAGTTGTGAGTAAAAGTGCCATTAGAAATTGCATTTGAGACGTCAGCTTCAATTTCATCAGAACAAATACTTGCATCCAAAGTCACCACTGTTTCCTTGCTTTGACGTTCCAGTTCTTTCTGTTTCATTTTGTTAATTCTTTCCTGTCTCTCTCTAGATCTCGACTCTCTCACGGCAAGTGTTTTATCCACACCACCCATTGTTTCTAGTCGGCCAGGTTGTCGTTGCGCTATGAGGAAGTCTTTGCCTTTTTTATTCTTCATCACATCCAAAGCATTAGCATAAGCGATATCAAACATTTTCTAATTCACCCACAAACTGTTTTTCATTATTCACTTGTGTATTAGTTTTCCAACTGGCATTTTTCTTTAATTTGCATCACTTCTCAAATGACTCTTCAACTTAGGTGACCGTGTGCTTCCTCGCACGAATTGCAATGGGTGCAATGGGTGCAATCCCAAAATTCCGCAACTTCTTGCATTACACAGTGTGAAATTTCTCGTATAGTCTTTTTCAACAATAGGTGATGATGGAGAAACAATTTCAGGACCTGTTAATTGGAAGGGAGTTTCCTACCTAGTATCACATGGTCTGTGCTGCCCAGCAAGTAAATTTTACTATTATTCCTATTCGAGTAGGAGGTTTTCTTTTTCTGTTCGATTTCTCACTCAAAATTAATGCACCGAGATCCTCTCAAACGTCTTACTGATTGATGGTACACCAAATACCACAATCTACTAGCGTACGAGATACAATATAGAGAGCCAAAGCTTCCTTAACCAAGTTTAAATTACCAGTTTGCACGTAAACGACAACGGTAGTTTTTTATTTAGTAAGAGAAAGCCTTAAAATTGATCTTTAAATATACATTGGAACAAAATCCTGCACACAGATTAACAAGACGTTAAACAGCAAGGCAATTCTGTGCACATTGCACAAGAAATTATTGTCAATGGCTCTCTTCTTTTGTTACAGTAGTGCTGCTGTTAGTAGGTCATCTCTTCAAGTATATAAGAATAGCAACATTCTGTGTACCTAATTTCAAAGGCTTGACCGACTAGTAAATATTTGAATATTATAGACATTTTTTATGTGTAACCTATTCTAACGAAAAAGAAAAAAAGAACGGGTGGCCCGCTATTTTTTTTCCAATTTTCGAAAATAGGGGACACCCTATTATATAAAGGCCTTTATATATATATATATATATATATATATATATATATATATATATATATATATATATATATATATATATAATATGAAAATGTAAGTGCTGTCTTTGTGACTTCACCACTCTTGAACCAGCCAATCGATCTCAATCAAATTTTCAACATAGATGAGGTTCTGACTTGGGGTTTCCGGAGGGAGCGCATGTGGTTCGGATTCCGGTTAATCAGGAGGTCCACGTCTCATAGCCTCGCTGCTGAACGGGACGTTAAACCCAAAATCAACTCAACTTACTTGGAGTGTTTTTTTTAATCAAATTCCTTTGACGGTAGAACTTAGGGTAGGAGGTGGGAATGGGAAATGTACAAAAATAAATAAAATTTAATGACTCTTGAACCACTCGACCGAACTCAATCTCATTTTCAATATAGATGAGAATCGGACCTGAGGTGGTTGCTGTCATATCACTTTGACGGTGAAGTTTAGGGGAGGGGGAATGAAAGATATTTAAAAATGATCGAAAATGACCGATATTAAAATGGATTCTGTAGTTTTAAGGTCACTGAAATAAACGGGTCTAGGTCAAAACCCCCACAGCCAAAACCCCCACACTCAAGAAATGTCAAAACGCCTACACGATCGGTCATAACTCCCACACAAATTGACAAATCTCCCAAACGCACGAACGGTCAAAACCCCCACACTGAAGAAATATCAAAACGCCCACAAAATCGGTCAAAACTCCCACACATAGCAACGGTCAAAATCCCCACATAAATGGACAATACCCCCACACAAATGGACAAAACTCCCACATGCAGAAATTGTCACAACTGCCACACAAATGGACAAAACTCCCACACAATCGGACAAATCCCCCACACTCTGAAATGATCGTGATTGCACGTCTTTGTTGCGGCTCTTTACGACGCCCACTTTAGTGTTTCTGTCATTACAAAACAGTGCAAGAAGAATAGTTGCAACACCAGTTTAAGAGAAATAAAAAATGTTATTAAAAAGTACAAGGGCAAGATATACAACCAGGATCATTTCAGAGTGTGGGAGATTTGTCCGATTGTGTGGGGGATTTATCCATTTGTGTGGCAGTTGTGACAATTTCTGGATGTGGGAGTTTTGTCCATTTATGTGGGGATTGTGACCGTTGCTATGTGTGGGAGTTTTGACCGATTATGTGGGCGATTTGACATTTCTTCAGTGTGGGGGTTTTGGCTGTGGGAGTTTTCATCGTTCGTGCGTTTGGGAGATTTATCCATTTGTGTGGGAGTTATGACCGATCGTGTGGGCGTTTTGACATTTCTTGAGTGTGGGGGTTTTGGCTGTGGGGGTTATGACCGTTCGTGTGTTTGGGAGATTTGTCCATTTCTGTGGGGGTTATGACCGTTTGTGTGGACGTTTTGACATTTCTTGAGTGTGGGTGTTTTGGCTGTGGGGATTTTGACCGGTTCCCAAATAAACAATGACACTTCGGATGTAATTTAAATCCAAGTGCAGCCCCGTAGCTTGGCGGGGGGAAGAGAAGATATATAAAAGCGATCGAAAATGACAAATATTACTGTCGAATCCGTAGTTTTCCAGTTCGCTGAGTTGAACACTGACACTTCCAATACCGTTTACGACCAAATTCAGCCTCGTAACTTGGGGAGAGGGAGATACACAATAATGATCAAAACTGGCAAAATATTAGTGTCGAATCCATAGTTTTTGGCGTCGCTAAGGTGAACAGTGATACTTCCGATCCCTTTTAAATGTAAATTCAGCACCTCAACTTGGGGGAGGAACCAGGTATATATAATATTATCAAAAAATACCATTATCAATGTCGAACTCATGGTTTCGAGGTCATTGAGATGGACAATGACACTTCCGATGCAGTACCTTGCAACATGGAGTGAAGGAGATATATACGTTAACAACACAATATCGTGTCGTGCCTTATTGTGATGTAGAATGCTCTTGGACACGATATTAGTTGTTTCTGTCTATTATCCGTAATAGACAGGAATTAATTATCATGCGAGAGGTAGTATTATAAATTATATTCTGAACTCATGCTATTAAATTAGTCATTTATTGTCAAGAATGATGTTGAATTATGTGTAGTGTTTATGTTTACGAATCGTTAGTTAATTGTTTGATCACATCAGATAGACTGTTGGTTATTCATTCATCTGAGAGCAACTCGAGATGTAATACCACATACCTGACGTTGATGGAATCGAACTTGTGGACTTTGAGTTAGGTGTTAGCGTTGAACCACAGTGGAAGGGTTTCCACTGAGAACGTGCTGTTGATCCTCTGAGACTGATCCTAGGAACTTAATATCCAAGACTCGTCCCCAGCAACTGATCCTCCTATGGGTCTCCAGGTACTGACCTCCATGAACTGATTTTGATTCTCTTTGATATTACCTTTTTATGTCATCCACTAGACGATGATCTTGTTGTTTCTTTCCTTACCAAATTTTGATGTTATTACATCTCTTTGCTGAAACCGTAGTTTCTACATTGTCTCTCAGTGATCAAATTTCCAAACAGTCTACGTTAGAGATTTCCACAATTTTACCCAACTTTCAGAATGTGTTAGTGTTAACAGAAATTTACAAAGTTTTACAATTTCATCTTTTCTCAATGTTTGTTTACATTGTGATGACACGTGCAGACTCGTGTCTGTATCGTTACTTCATTGAAAACAAACAACCATAAGCATAATGTAATCTTATTTGGTAACTAGTCTGTCTACATTATTTCTCATTTCTGAATGTAAGCAAATTTTAAAATATAATTTAATTTTCATCTTTTACCAAATAAATGAATTTAACATAGAGAATTTTGTATCCAATTTAACGTTCCTTGACACGACCCCTCTTTAAACTGAGGCATCTCCGATGACGGTTAGATCTTATACTTAAGATCGTTTCTCAGATATCACCCTGTATAAAAATTTACACATTTATGATCTTATTATTTCATAGCACTGATTACACATATAAATGTTCGCATATAATAATTTCAAAACGAAAGGCAAAAGAAATTTAATGTTCAATTTGGAAAAAGACAAATTTTTAGTTATTAATTCTCTCTGATTTTTTTCGTTTGTTTTTTCAATATTCATTCAGTCTCTTTATAATATGACTAAAAGAATTGTTCTAGATAGCATTCATCTGCATTCGTCTGCCATCTAGCGTCAAAACACACTACTTTGTGAGTCTTTTATGTCCTCTTACTTTGGTCTGACATGTTAAAAATCTATCCATCCTAAGTCTTTTCTGGGTAGATTTTTAAGAACGCACACACAAGAAATTTTCATATTCACCATCATTTAACGTGTTAAACACACTTTTCACTTTTATAATATATTGATTTTCATGATGTAATTAATCACACGAACACTAAACTTGCACTATTGTTTTAACAATCTTGAATAACTTCAAGTACCTAGTTGACAACTATGTGTCAACGTTTTTCTGTGTCAATGCTGATGTAACAGTATTACTTATTTCTTTTTTCTTCTTTTCGTTTCCGATTATCCTTGACACCGTGTTCATTTCCTTTGCACGTCTCTAAACGAGTACGTCCTTCAAATCACATCTTTCCACAATGTATGTTAAATACAATCCCATCACCAAGTTACGTCGTGGTATATCGGTTTCTAACACTTTTCGATGTTTTCAATCACTACACTAATATTTTAGGATAAATGTGATATTACCATCCAAATCGCTTCTTACTATGAAACACCAACAGTCTGTTATGTGATCTTAATTTTTTAGTGCAATTGTGTGTGTTGTTTTTTCAATTAATGTGTGTGACAGTGTTGAGTGTTTTTAAAACAATTTATACTATATACACTTCATTGAAAACCTTATTAAGTGAGTACCTAACACTTTTGTAACTATTTTCATTACTATTAATTACTATTTATATGATTATTTATAATTCTATATATTTTATTACATATCTACATGTTTACGTTAATATTTTTATATATACCGACACCTATCCATTTATTTATTATTATTAAATTATTTTTATATCCTATCACTATTAACTCTAACCAAAACACATTTACTGATTCAGGGGTTTTCACTGAAGAAGATCCGCATTTCCTCAGATCTTGGATTAGGCTTTCTGTTGTTCAACTGCGGCCCTGATCGGAGTTCATCAATAAATCCATTTTGTTCACAGTTAACTAAGTTTCTCCATTTACTAAACTTTTTATTTAATTTACTGCTATAATTATTTTTTTCAAAGTATTATTTTATTTATTGCTATATTTATTTTTTCAAAATCACGATCTTCTCAATCTTTCAACATGTGTCACTTTTTTCGACAGAATCGAGTTTTCAATTTATCAACGAAGTTGACCGTATAGATCTTATACTTCTAATCACTGTGTGAAGCAATTATTATATACGTCCTTATTTAGGTATATATGTCACAATCCTGTTTAATATACTTCAATGTTTTTGTCGATGCACTGTCAAATCAAAAACGATTCAAGTTAACGTCTAGATCTGTTCTGTAGTTAATAATCTTAATATAATCTTAATAATTAAATAAATATATAGCCAAATGGCCCAACTTTTGAAACGGCATCTTGATCAGTTGTATAAACTTGATATTATAACCCGTCTCCGATTGTTCTATATTTCTTTAGGGTACCTTTATAGACTGGTAATTCCACGTCTTATTTATTTCCCCCAAAACTATTTATTACTTGTAAGCTTACCTAATATTCTTCATCTATAACTTATTTATATATATCTATGTCGCTTACTTATATTTCTATATCTAACATATACTAGCTAGCTTATTCTATTCTTCTTTGTATTCACATTATCTCTCTTTGTATGCTATACTCTTAATCTGCTATCTATTTATCTATCGTTACATTTATTTTCCTACTTTTCTTTCTCTTTCCAGATCTTTCCTTCTCTCCTCTTTCCGTCTTCTTCTCTCATTGGATTTTGTTTAATTTGGTTTGGTTAAATTGCTTCGGATTCTTTTGCAGAGGCGGGTGGATAGGGGCGTTACAGTAAACTGTTTATATTTGTTCTAGGAAAACAAATGGCAGACAGAGCATTGAGGGAAGTACAGGTCTCGGCCGAGTTCTCTTTCAATATATATATCTATGTTCGAATATTCGGATGTGCAAAAATATTTATCAATAAATACAAAGAAAAAAACAACAATTCAGATGTTTATAAAACAATTTTATTATAACCAAATCTGTAGGGGTGAATATGAAGTCAATCGTTAGTTGGCTATATATACACCATTAAAACAAAGCAGACAAATTCAACACACTAGAAACTCGTTTCAGTAGAAATTTGACATAAGAATCCGGGCTCTAAACTTTCATTCAAAAATTTTAAAAACTTTAAGCTAATAATTTCAGATTATCTTTTTTAAAATTCTCAATTGTACTAAACTTCCGAATTCCAATACATGATCAATAAAGCCAAAATATATAAAAATGATAAAGCAACTACTAATAAACCGTGTATGTACCGACCAAAAAAATTCAAAAAGGCAAAAGCTATTCAAAAATACAGTAATCTCACCAATTCAAAAATTATATGAATCTGGGCTTTAATTTTCAATTTTTACTAATAGTAATTTAAACACCAAGGAAAAACTCAAATTCTGTACAATTCATAAATCCCAAAAAACTACTTGACATCTAATTAAACCGAATTGTAATTACTGGTAATATTAAGAAATTCAGGAAAAATTTCAACAAGGGTATCTCAGTGACCGAATAATTCAATATATATATATCAACTTCGAGATCTCTAGTCAATCAGATGCAAATTAACACAATAATATCATTAATTAAAAAAGGAATACGAACTTTTGAATCAGCCTAAGAATTTGTATTTAATCTGGAGAAAGAAATCTTCCAATCAAATTACTAATTCACCGGACTAAAGAAATTCAATTCTCGCAAAATTCTACAATTTCAGAAAAAGTTAACACTCCAAAATTCAAGAATTTATATAATTTCAGAAGTTGCATTTAATTTCAACCTTAAACAGAAATATCCTGCATTCTTAACTAATTAGAAGCAAAATAAGGCAATAAATCATTTTTTTCAATTTTTAGTACGAAGTTTTGACTCAACATAATATTTGTTCTGAATTCATTTAAATATAGAATCACTCATACCAAGAATGTCCATTCCATAAATTCAAAAATTTGTTTAGATTTACATGAGTAATGAAAGTATGACACTAAACTTTATATTCTTTCTTTCTCAAAGTCAGAGCGATTGAATAAAATAACTGGTATTCAGAGCATTAAATCGCTTTTTCTGACAAATTTGTAACTAGCACCAAAAAATACATAAAAAATACTTAAATCTAAAAGGTAAGGAGGTGAGCAAGAATACTGGGTCATAAAACCGAGTCTCGACTATTTTTAGGGGAGGGGGATTCCGAAGAAAAAGTAATTTTAAAAAAGCAACAGGATGATAAGAATTACGAACATAAGCAGAAACGACCAAAATGAATGGACTAATCGACAACCCACTCTTCAGAAAGTCACTTTTACCTCTTTACGCATGCAGTCTTAATAGATCACTTACCATAATTTTAGAGACGTAAACATTTCACTCTCTTTCGTTTACCTTTAAAGAAATTATGAATCTGCACCTTTTGGACTCATCTTAGACTTGTATTTTCTACACTGCTGACCGATTAAAGGAGTTACGGCAGTGTAACGCAGTTTTGTTAAAGCGAGCCTATATATCAAAAAGGACTCACGACTAAGAAAAAGAAGTTCTAGCAACAAAAAAAAATTAGCAGCAATAGCCATTAATATTGTGCAAATAGGCACAGAAGGAAAGCACAAAATTCGCTAGAATAAGATTGTAACACAAATTATGACTATAGATCGAACAGACCATGTTGCCCATTTGAATCACATCCGACAATTTCAAACTTTTTTTTAACAAAATAACGAAAAAGCGCAAAATCAAGTAGTAATCTTTCACACGTATTTAAACTGAATTAAACAGCACTGAAATACGTTATTTATCCAATTCATAAGTCACTCACTTTCAACCAACGCTACACTGTCGATCGACGTCTAACTTTATAACACTATAACGAAAGCACAGCCAAGAGGCAGACACAAGCAACAGGAAAAGAACTCAAGGCCAAGACATGTTATCCCCGTGCACGATAAGAATCAAGTCATCGCCTGGAAGCTTCCTCCCACGAACGACAGCTTGATTTCCAATTCAAGGTTGCCAGCTCTGAATACCTCAACTTTATTCTCGTTCTTTGATTAAAAAAAAACAAACAATAAATACATTTAAAAATCTTAACTATATTATTTTTAATATAGAATCAATGAAATCTTTAAATTTAAAAGTCCGCAATTATGAACAACTCAAAGGTAAGCATGAAACTGTAATTTTTTTACAATAACAATTCTCCATTGACTCAAACCATAACACAAAAAGGACAACTAGGATACTCATCTAACAGATCGTTACATCTGCTGCCTCCTGAAGAAAAACAGGAATTTTTTATACAAAGATAACCTGAAAATAAACAGATATACAATATTATAACTATTAAAATTCCAATATGTATAAACATTATATGGTTGTTCAAAAATCATAGTTATCCTATCAATAAAATTCTGACAGCCTCAAGTTGAATTTTAATTATTTTTTAATTATCAAAATGTAATACTAGCAAAGAATGATTCCAGATCATCTAACAAATTCATGTTGATAATTTAATTAAATTAACTATATTAAGTTTCACAATTTTACTAATTATAAATTCTAACTACCATTACTTTAAAAAAACTATTTATTCTTGAAATTTAGAGCTTTTAGCTAATGGATGAGCACAATAATATAAAATATTAAGAATTTGTTTATCAAGTCAGAGATAATATAATCCCCTGACAAATTTTTAATGTATATTACAAAATATAAACTCCCAACAACACAAAAAATGTTAATTGAGGGCCATCAATTAAAAAAATATTAATGTAGTAATTAAAGAACATTGAAATTCTTTCATTTTTTACAATAAATTACAAACATTGAACAAAACACATTGATTTTTCCTTCCAGAGCCAGACTTTTCCAAAATTGCAACGAGGCTCTCTACAAATTTTAAATTCTGAAACGTGACTTCTGCTGTATGATCCCAAGTTATCATTTTCATCTGAGATCAAAACAGTATTGGGTGTTAAAAATATTATAATAACATATGGTCCTTGCCATTTATCACTCAGTGAGTTGGCTATCTTATCCTTCAAAGATTTTATATGAGTCTTTAACAAGACCTTATCACCAATGCTAAAGTTAAGATCCCTTCGACGTTGTAACATTAACTTTCGTCTACGAATCGAGCTTTTTTCTACATTTGACAATGCAGATTGCCAAATATCATTAGATGTTTTTCCAGCGAGATCTGATTCAACAATGTCCTATTGGATTTCAATGGGGGTGTAATTTTGACGTCCGAAAAAGGCTTCGATGATTCACATCTTTAGTCCAGAATGCTCCCTCGGATTTAAGGTATATTGAAGGTCTGGAATGAGAGTAGACCAAAGATGTTTATCTTAAAAATACGTTTTCAACGATGATTTTAAGGTTTTTATAAGACGAACAGAAATATTTCCACCTGGATGGTATGGGCTCAATCTAATGTGTTTAATACCTAATCCAAAAAGGAATTTCTTAAAATTCTCCGAAACGAAGATAGAAGCATATCAGTTGGAATAGCTTCCGGGAACCCCAATCTACTAAATTTCTCCAAAATCTTATTGGATATACTTACAGAACTAGGAGTTCTTAATTTTTCGTGAGCAACAAAACTGCTGGCATTGTCCACACCAATTAAGATGAATCTATATCCTCTTGAATTAAGCAGAATTCCGATTACATCGAACACCTAGTGAGCTCCAATGCGCTTACTGTATTCCGACACTAGCTGACCCATCTTCTTCTGATTTTCTTCTTTAGCTAGTTGACCTCGATGGCAGGATCGAACATAATTCTTGACATCATCTGTTTTATTGTCCCAAGTGAATATTTTCATCAGCTTCTTCAAAGTTTTATAAATTCCAGAATCACCACCGACTAATTTATCATCGTGGTGATATTCCAACATCATACGACATAAATTTTCCGTATTACAAGCTTATAGGGATTTATAGCTGAGTTAGTTTTTTCATCAGAACACGTTTTTTCAAAACATACCCGGGACAAGATTCCCCTTTTTCTATTTTATCAATAATAAGTTTTAACATTGGGTCGTCTGTTGGTAAAACTTCAATTGCTTCTTGTACAGCGGGGGACACTTCTAAATGGTACACATTAGCCGTAAATCTCCATATGGCTGTACCATTTAGAAGTGTCCCCCGCTGTACCAAGGGTAAACGCCAAGTATGACCAATTTTTAAATTTTTATTGAATGTTGCCAAACCAACAGGACCATCAATAATTCTAAATTCAAAAGGATCATGAACCCGGGTCAACACATCGGCAACAAGATTGTCAGCTGACCTTACATGCCTAATATTTAAATTAAATTGGCAAAGAGTCTCTACTGATGGATTATCTTTTAACGCCCTTTTGGAATTTCCCAAAGATCCAAGTTAAAGCCTTATTATTGGCAAGCACATCGAATTCGTTGATCAAATACTGACGAAATCTAGAGATTGTCTTTACAAGTCTTATGAATTCGATTTCTTAAATACTTCTGTGCTTATCGGCTTCAGATATTTTTTTATTAAAATGGGCAACAGGTTGCATCTCTCCTTTGCTATCTACCTGGGATAAGCATCCAGCAATACTTATCGCGCTTCCGTCAACGTTAACAACAAAAAGTTTGTTTAAATCTGGGGTCTTAAGGACCACATTATTAATCAAAATATTCAATCTATCAAGGATTTTTTGATGTTCTTCAGTCCAGTTAAAGTTGGAATTAGTCGACTTTAGTTCGCTAAGCTGTCCCATAATTTTTTGGATCTCAACGACGCAAACTTAGCGTAGTAACAGAATAATCCCAGAATTTTCATTAACCCTCTTCTATTCCGTGGAGGTGGAATATTCTTAATAGCACACACCCTTGAAGGATCAATTTCCATTTGGTCACCGGAAATAATATAACCTAGATAGTTTATTTTTCTAAAGAAAATCAAACACTTGTCTGGAGTAACTGTTATGTTATTTTCCCTAAATCTTTCTAAAACCTTAATTATCGTTTTCTTATGTTCCTCAATACTATTGGAAGAAATGAGGACATCATCAAAATAACTCTTAACACCTTCTTCTTCCAAGTCTCCAAGTACTTTTTGCATCGCTCGAGCTAGAAGGCTACTTCCGGTTTTTATTCCAACGGGAACCCGAGTATATCGATATAAACCCTTCGGTGTGACTATGGTCGTTATATCTCTCGATTTGTCATCCAGATAAATCTGATTAAAAGCTTTCTTGAGGTCTATTTTAGAATGAAAGAGCTTATCCGCTAATCCTGTAAGATAAGCTCGAAGATTAGGAGCCGGAAAAGTATCATTTACTATTAACTCGTTAGCCTTAATATAATTTCCGACTATCGTGAATGTATTGTTTTTACTTTTTACAAAGGAGCAGCTACTTGCAAAATTAGAATGATCTACTTTTATCAATATACCTTGCCTAAATAGGTCCTAAATTTGTTCATCGAGAATTTTTGAGTTATCCCTTGGAACCGGAAAATGATTCTGCTTAAAAATTTTATTTTATTTCAAATGAATATGACCTACAAAATTCTTAATGCACCAACTTTTGTTGAAGTAACGTCTGAATAATCATTCTTTATCGAGTCAATGAAATTTATAATGTCAGGACACCTATAACTCCAGGATTCATTAACTGAATTTGGTTTTTCAACCTGAGTGTAATGCTCGTTTATCTTCTGACCCGACCGATCCTCAACTATTTTTGAAAATGAATAACCATCAGACAAATACTTTTTATTACGTTCCAACAGGGTATGGATTTTTTCCGCTTGCTCCACGTCCACATCAGACGTTTCTGAAGAACTGTCTTTTAAAAAGTCCTGCCTTGGCAATTATTCTTTATAATTTTGAAGTCATTGTCTTTGACTTCTTATTCTGCTTTGAATCCATTGCTGGATCATAACCATCTTCCCTGATTTTATTTTCAGCCAAACTTTTATTTTTCTTCTTAGTTCTCTTCTTTTCTTTCTTCTGATTACCAGTAATTAATGAAGCATCAACCACCGAAGACTTCCGAGGAACAATCTGGGACTGATCCGTTGACACCTTTTGTTCACCACCTTTATCCATCAATAAAGTTCTTTCCGAATTTTCACTTGGCGGAGTAGCAAGCTCAACTAATTGTTCATCACAATGCATTGATAAAATTCTAGCCATATCTGCAGAAAATGTATCTCCACCATCTTCTACCGAACTCTTCATAAAGTCCCACTTTCTATTATCCTGAACTTCAGCCGCCTTTGGTACATGATCATCATCAATCATGGTTCCCAATAGTTGTTCATCAGGAACACTACATGGACAAAATCCCTTAACCACTAATAAATCATCTTTATTTAAATCGCACTCAATCATATTACGCAAGTCTAACAATTGAGTTGGATTAGGCACGTTGATATTCAAAATATTTGATTCAAAATTATCATAGTCTACATCGCATTGCACTTCTTTATTAGATCTTCCAACTAAATTTAAATAAGCAAGAATGAAGATAGAAGTCAATCCAGAATTAGAACAGAAGCAGAAACACCACCATTTTCACCCATACTCGAAAACTTTTTATAGCCATCACGATCACCTGTCCTAAACTCCAAATCTTTCATTCTTCGGTGGTAACTCAAGCGAATTATTATTCTTTCCATTGTAAAGAATTAAATTATTATTATTATAGTCAACCACTGCACTAGTTGCTCTCAAGAAAGACATACCTAAAAGACACTCGCACGGTAGTTGCTCTATAATTCGAAAATTCACCCTTTCAAAATGTCCAGAAAAATTCACATTGAGTGACATTTCTTCTTTCGTAACGAAATTTAGACCCGAAGGGGCATTAACCACTCGTTCTTCCACTACTCGAACGTATTTTGCGGCATTACAAAGTCTCACTAATTTCTAACTGATGAGATTAAAATTTGATCTACCGTCAATGCAAATCAAAAGCGAAACACCATTAATTTTGCCAGAAACAAACGTCGCCACAGCTCCATCTAACTCGGATGGGATTCTTCGATCAAATATTGAAAATTTATTCTTGGATCCCGTCTTTATTTGGCTCTAAATGCATTCCTGAAGTTATCTGATTCCGTAAATTTCCTTTCAGTTGACTCTATCGTTCGTTCGGAAAAAACTTACAAGCTTTCTGATTAATTTCCGATTTGTGAACAAAATTAGGATTATCCCGACTATTAGATAATACTACATTCTATTTTCCTTTATTACTTCCCATAAATTTATTATATTCAAGCTGATCCCTATTTCTAAGTACATATTGTTCAGCAATATTAATAAGTTCAACTCTATCACGCGGAACATAAAAGTTCAACATACGAAATCTTTGATTAGTATGCATTCCATTCAAAATGATTTTAACAAGCTCTGACTCTTGCATTGTCATATCAATAACATTCATGGATATCACTATTGATTTAACATAATGATCCATTAATTCATTAAGTTTTTGTTTCCTATAAATACGCTCGAAAATAAGGGTATGGACACATACTGGAGTGATAAACTTCTCTAACAAAATACGTCTCAGAGTTTCCCAATTCACACTATCATTTAATGCAGAAATAATATTCCGTAATACAGCCCCTTCGCACTTCGAAACTTATACTGTTAAAATCATTCTTAATGAATAACTTGTTTCCAACAAAACTTCTTCAATCCTAACTAATAACTAAAATTCTGCAAGCTATTATTGTCATCGACATTCCTAAATTCTCTAAATTTATTTTTCAAATACTCAGAAGATCGCTGAAAACAATATTTTACCGTAAATTTATGTTCCATATCAAAATTCGTACTCTGAGGAATTGAAAGTGACACTGGATTTACTAAATTTAATATTTGTCCTTGATTATTCGGATTTCTACCATCTAAATCAAAATTTGGATTTACATAACCAAAATTAGTGTTTCCAGCTTTAGGGGTACTGTTCCGAATATAAGAAACCCTTCTGTAATAATTACCAAGGTTTAAATATCTACTGGCATATCTGTCATTAGGATCATTATTTTGAGGCTGCCTTGTATAACAGTTCTCTGGAGAAGGCTCAGCAAATCTAACCTGCCGATGATCTCTTCTATTTTCATCAAAACTCGGAGCATTCGGTACTCCACTATAACCAAAGGTATCGTCCGATAACTGTAATGAATTATTATAATCATTCTGTACAAGGGAAGGAAACCGTCTAACATCAAAACTATTTTGAGCCGGGGGAGTCAACTCCATACCCATGGTTCCGAAACTCGACCGTTGGTCTAACTGAAATTGTCCAGTAGCATCTAAAGTCACATAATCGGATCCGGGGGTTTATACTAACATATTCCCTACTTTACATAATGGAAAAAGAAAGAAAAACCAAGATATTAAATTAATTAAAACATTAATATAATAAAACTCTACTGTGACTATTATTACCAATATATCTACCTCAAATGGAAACTGAACAACCAAAACGCTAAAACCAAATCAAGTTCTGGAAGTAAATTATTAATTTTTTTACAAAACTACAAAAATAGACAATATCAATCATATGAGAAAAATTCTTATGAATAATTAATATTAAGTTCAATAAATTAACAACAAATTATTAAGCAAGAGGCAGAGATGTACTTACTAATTTCCAAATTTCCCAATAATCCAAGCTTCTTATGTTATCACATACAAACATGACGACAAATACATAAAGAAACAAGAAAAAAAAGTGGACTTGATTCTTAATATATGTAACGCCCCTATCCACCCGTCTCCGCAAAAGAATCCGAAGCAATGTAACCAAACCAAATTCAACAAAATCCAATGATTCCTCCGGACTCGTTCGAGGACAACAAATGGCAGACAGAGCATTGAGAGAAGTACAGGTCTCGGCCGAGTTCTCTTTCAATATATATATATATATATATATATATATATATATATGATTCAATATTCGGATGTGCAAAAATATTTATCAATAAATACAAAGAAAAAAACAACGATTCAGATGTTTATATAACAATTTAATTATAACCAAATCTTTGGTGGTGAATATGCAGTCAATCGTTAGTTGACTATATATACACCGTTAAAACAAAGCAGACAAATTCAACACACTAAAAACTCGTTTCAGTAGAAATTTCACATAAGAATCCGGGCTCTAAACTTTCATTCAAAAATTTTAAAAACTTAAGCTAATAAATTTAGATTCTCTTTTTTAAATTCTCGATTAGAATAAACTTCCGAATTCCAATAAATGATCAATAAAGCCAAAATGTATAAAAATGAAAAAGCAAGTACTAATAAACAGTGTATGCACCGACCAATAAATTTCAAAAAGGCAAAAAACTATTCAAAAACAGTAATCTCACCAATTCAAAAACTATATGAATCTGGGCTTTAATTTTCAACTTTTACTAATAGTAATTTAAATTGCAAAGAAAAACTCAAATTCTGTACAATTCATAAATCCCAAAAAAACTACTTGACTTCTAATTAAACCAAATTGTAATTACTGGTAATATTAAGAAATTCAGGAAAAATTTCAACAAGTGTATCTCAGCGACCGAATAATACAATATATATATCAACTTCGAGATCTCTAGTCAATCAGATGCAAATTAACACAATAATAGCATTAATTAAAAAAGGAATACGAACTTTTGAATCAGCCTAAGAATTTGTATAATTAATCTGGAGAAAGAAATCTTCCAATCAAATTACTAATTCATCGGACTAAAGAAATTCAATTCTCGCAAAATTCTACAATTTCAGAAAAAGTTAACACTCCAAATTCAAGAATTTATAGAATTTCAGAAGTTGCATTTAATTTCAACCTTAAACAGAAATATCCTGCATTCTTAGCTAATTAGAAGCAAAATAAGGCAATAAATCATTATTTCAATTTTAGTACGAAGTTTTGACTCAACATAATATTTGTTCTGAATTCATTTAAATATAAAATCACTCATACCAAGAATGTCCATTCCATAAATTCAAAATTTTTTTAGTTTTACATGAGTAATGAAAGTATGACATTAAACTTTATATTCTTTCTTTCTCAAAGTCAGAACGATTGAATAAAATAACTGGTATTTAGAGCATTAAATCGCTTTTTCTGACAAATTTGTAACTAGCACCAAAAAATAATAAAAAATACTTAAATCTAAAAGGTAAGGAGGGTGAGCAAGAATACTGGATCATAAAACCGAGTCTCGACTATTTTTAGGGGAGGGGGATTCCGAAGAGAAAGTAATTTTAAAAAAAGCAACAGGATGACAAGAATCACGAACATAAGCAGAAACGACCAGAATGAATGGACTAATCGACAACCCACTCTTCAGAAAGTCACTTTTACCTCTCTACGCATGCAGTCTTAATAGATCACTTACCATAATTTTAGAGACGTAAACATTTCACTCTCTTTCGTTTACCTTTAAAGAAATTATGAATCTGCACCTTTTGGACTCAGACTTGTATTTTCTACACTGCTGACCGATTAAAGGAGTTACGGCAGTGTAACGCAGTTTTGTTAAAGCGAGCCTATAGTAGATGTACCCCCCTTCAGATGCCGAGTCAGCGAAATTTGATCTTGTTTTCCTAGAAATCGATATCATTTCCTGGAATTGGGAGGCAAGTTTCGACAAGCCTTTAGTTGCTATGGTCTTAGCCTTTTACGGCTACCACAGAAGCGCGTGGGAAAATTTTGGTTTATCTGAACCCCATGAGAACAGTCTGTTGCTATGGTGATAGTCTTGGATGGCTTCATCGTCTTGGATGGTCATACTCTTGGACGGATCATAGTCCTATCAGTTATCATGATCGAAGCTTTCAAATTGATTGATTGATTTTTGCTTTTCGTTATGTATTGAATAGCTAGATGCTCTTGGCCTTCATAGTCTTGGATGCTCATACTGTTGGACGGATCAGAGTCCTATTAGTTATCATGATCGAAGCTTCCCAATTGATTGATTGATTTTTGTCTTTTCGTTATGGATTTGAACCCCCCAAACCCCTCCACTCCACTCCCTCGTGCGAAGAACGTAAGCGAACGTTGTTACTATGCTCATACTCTTGGACGGCTATCGGATGTTGATGAGAGTCCTTTCAGTTATCACGTTCGAAGCTTCTCAACTGATTGAATATGAAGTTCGAAGCTTCCCAATTGATTGATTGATTTTCGTCTTTTCGTTATGTATTGAATAGCGAAGAGCATACTTAATGTCTTAAAATATTCAATGCTTTCTCATCGAGAATCGAACCTGAACACTAAATATGTTTTCATTTTGAAAGTTCTCTCATTGAAATTGAACGCAAGACCAGTACTTCACGATTTAGAGTTGAATTAATTCTTGCATAAAAAAAGAAAAAAAAAGAATTTCATGTATTGATTTTAGCGTAGCATATGATGTGTACATTGTTCGAAGCTCTTCATTTCGAAGCACTATAATGCTTTCAAGTGTTCAATGCTCCCTTTCTCTCTCTCTTTCTCTCTCTCTATCATCGAGAATCGAACCCGGACCAAAGTGGTATTAAAACATAAATAACAACCATAAAAATAAATTTAAAAAATACAGCATCACATTATTATTATTATTTTGGGAGTGAAAGTGAAGCAGACAACTAACCTTGATTGTAGCTTCGTTAACTTATGAAATAAAGATTGTACACAAAAATCTACTTTGGTCGGGAGCTGGGATCGAATTTGGTACTTCATGATTTTAAAGTTGAACTAGTCCTTGCATGAAAAAAAAAGAATTTCACTTCGTTTTCACGACAGAAAGGATCGAATTAACTTCATGTCTTAAAATGTGTAATGTTTCTCATCGAGGATC